>NC_136261.1:233443635-233750224 GCF_964187855.1 Myxine glutinosa | reverse complement strand
AGCCTTCCACCGTGCATTTGGTGTCCACTGTACTTACTGTACAGTGCCTGGTAAAATTGATGTAATGGGTTTTTGACCGTCAACGCCATGAACCGTCATGAACCGTCATGAACCGTCATGAACCGTCATGAACCGTCATGAACCGTCATGAACCGTCATGAACCGTCAACGCCATGAACCGCTAACACTCAAAAGCCCATTTATCGCGCCTTATAAAGCAAAACGCAAACCGAAAGCCATGCCTCTCAAGCGAGGCGTGCTTCCGTGGTCACGTGATCCACAGGTGTAGCTCATTATACCCGCACGCGCGACACGCTTTGGCGGTCACGTGACCAGCCACTCTGGAGGCGGGGATCCCCGCCGATGACGTCACCGGCTGGAGCAAGGAGATTCCTCGCTCATGTATTTCGACGATTGCGTGTTTTATATCCAAGCAGAGATGCTTTCACGGCAAGATAACCACGTGACCGGAACCGGAAGCCACAACCGGAAAATTCAAAAAAATAAATTTTTTGAGCTCGTACATCGGATCTCGGCTCGTATCCCAAAGCAACAAACCGCCCGAGCGACGGCTCGTATCCCGAAAAACTCGTACGTTGGGGCACTCGTAAGCCGAGGTACCACTGTATATACATATACATACACTCCAGGTCAAAAGTTTTAGAACACCTCAATTTCTCCAGTTTTTATTGAAATTTACGCAGTTTAATGTCCAGTGAATAACCTGAAATGGTACAAAGGTAAGCAGTAAACTGCTCGAGGTTTTAAAAAACGTTTAGGTCAGCAAAAACGGGAAAATAATGTAAATCGCACAGTTATATTGTAAAAAAAAGGCCTTCTTCAGGGAACAAGTAATGGGTTAACAACTTACAGCTGTTCTGCAGCAATGTAAGTAAATTAAGCCTTGAAAGTTGATGCAAACAATTCCTACAGGTGTCCCAACCTCTGCTGATTACTTGATTACACAAACCCTCTGTCTGTATAAAAGCAGTTTTGGAACAGACTGTTATTACACCCTCTGAAGCATTATTTGGACAGTATTGCACTGCAGGAAGTAGTATATTGGAAACTGGAGGAAACTCTGACAAGAAGAGGTCTGGCAGACCCAAAGCCACAACAGAATCAGAAGACAAGTTTCTGAGAGTTAACAGCTTGTGTGATAGACGGCTCACAGGACAACAGCTTCAAGCACAGCTTAACACTGGTTGAAGTAAGCAAGTCTCAGTTTCAACTGTGAAGAGAAGACTTCGAGGTGCAGGTTTGACAGGTCGAGTGGCAGTAAGAAAGCCATTGCTAAGATGGCAAAATAAGAAAAAGAGGCTTGCCTGGGCCATGAAGCACCGCCAGTGGACTACTGAAGCCTGGAAGAAGGTCTGATGGACCGATGAATCAAAATTTGAAATCTTTGGTTCATCACGCAGGGTTTTTGTACGCCGTTGAGTAGGCGAAAGGATGGTTCCTCAGTGTGTGGCACCAACTGTCGAACATGGAGAAGGAAGCGTGATGGTCTGGGGCTCTTTTGCTGGATCCAGAGTCGGCGACTTGCACAGAGTGAATGGCACCCTGAACGAAAAGGGCTACCACAGCATTTTGCAGCACCATGCAATACCCTCTGGTATACGCCTGGTTGGTCAGGGGTTCATCCTACAGCAAGATAATGACCCTAAACACACCTCCAGGCTATGTCAAAACTACCTTCGAGGAAAAGAACAAGACGATAGGCTTCAAATCATGGAATGGCCAGCACAGTCTCCAGACTTAAACCCCATCGAGCTGGTTTGGGATGAACTGGACAGAAGGGTGAAAGCAAAGCAACCTACAAGTGCAACACATTTGTGGGAACTTCTGCAACAGGGTTGGGAAGAACTTCCCGAACAATATTTGATTTCCATTGTAGAAAGATTGCATGAGTGTGTTCGGCGGTTATATCTGCAAAAGGTTGCTACTTTGCCGAGTCAAAAATTTAAATTAAATTTTGTTGAACAAAATTATTCCATGATTTATTTTTAATCTCCAATTGTTTATTTGTTCTATGCTTATTTTCAGCGTACATTGAGACATTAAACGGCGTAAATTTCAATAAAAACTGGAAAAATTGAGGTGTTCTAAAACTTTTGACCGGTAGTGTATACAATCACGTGAAAAAGTAAGTACACCCCATGTAAAGTTTTGACTTTTTCAACATATTTCAACATACAGCTATTTGATCTTCATTTCAACAATATTGATAGTTAAAGGTGATATAATATAACAAATATCATGAAACATTTACATTTTGTAGTCCATTGTATAATTTAAATAAACATAAATGCAAATTTCGCATGTGGAAAAAGCAAGTACGTACACCCTTGGCTCTAATAGGTGGTATTGCCCCCTTTGGCAGAAACAACCTCAAGTAGGCGTTTCTTATAACTGTCTACCAGTCTCTGACATGGACTGGGAGAAATTTTTGCCCACTCCTCCATGCAGAATTCTTTCAGCTGTGCAATGTTTGAGGGGTTTCTTACATGCACAGCTCGTTTCAAATCCCCCCCAAACATCTCGATGGGATTTAGATCCGGGCTTTGACTTGGCCATTCCAGAACCCTCCATTTCTTTCTTTTCAGCCATTCCTTGGTGGATTTACTGGTCTGTTTAGGGTCATTGTCATGATGCAAGGTCCACCTTCGGTTGAGCTTCAACTTTCCGACAGATGGTCTCACATTATGCTCAAGCACCCTCTGGTACAATGAAGAATTCATAGTGGATTATATGATGGTGAGCTGCCCAGGACCTGATGCAGCAAAGCTGCCCCTAACCATAATATTTCCACCACCATGCTTTACAGTTGGTATCAGGTTCTTGTGGTCAAATGCTGTCTTTGGTTTTCGCCAAACATGTCTTCTGGTACTGTGGCCAAATAGCTCCACCTTTGACTCATCTGTCCAGAGCACATTGTTTCAGAAGTGCTGGTCTTTGCCTAGGTGTTCATTGGCAAACATTAGTCTTGCCCTGATGTTTTTTCTGGACAGCAAAGGTTTCCTCCTGGCACACCTCCCATGTAGATCAAATTTGTGCAGCCTCTTTCTAATGGTAGACTCGTGCACTTTGTCATCAACAGTGGCAAGAGCTACCTGTAGGTCCCGTGATGACATTCTGGGGTTCTTAGAGACTTCTTTCAGCATCTTGCGGTCTGCTCTCGGGCTGAACTTGCTGGAGTGGCCTGGCTTGAACAAGTTGGCAGTTGTTTGGAATCTTCTCCACTTGTAGATGATCTTCCGGACAGTCGAATGATTGATTTCAAATTGTTTAGAGATCTTTTTAAATCCCTTCCCAGACTCGAAGGCATCTACAACCTTCTTTATGAAGGCCTCAGAGAGCTCTTTTGATCTAGGCATGGTGACGCCGCACACTTCAACAACAAAGAGCAAACCAAACTAAATGTCTGAGGTTTAAATAAGACAGGTTCCTCCAAGATCCTCTCTGATGATGTTCTAATCATTTGCACCTGAGCGGGTGCACCTGATTCGAATTTTAGGTGTTTGAAGTAGTGATAAATGTAGGGGTGTACTTACTTTTTCCACATGCGAAATTTGCATCTATGTTTATTTAAATTAAACAATGTACAACAAAATGTAAATGTTTCATGACATTTGTTCTATTATATCACCTTTATCTATCAATATTGGTGAAATGAAGATCAAATAGCTGCATGTTGAAATATGTTGAAAAAGTCAAAACTTTACATGGGGTGTACTTACTTTTTCACGTGACTGTATATATATAATATATATATATATATATATATATATATATATATATATATAAAACACAGTTTGTGTGTGTGTGTGTGTGTGTGTGTGTGTGTAATGTTACCGATAGACTCCGAAACGGAGAGGCTCACGTGCTTGATATTTGGCATAGACATGGCCATTGAGCCTGGTACGAACATGGCCGAAACAATATTTCACGAGGTCCATATTTTTTATTCATATTTACCTCAGCGCATTTCAGCGAAGTACCCGCTAATCTCAGCCAGTGCGAGCAGCTCGCTGATTCGCTCAGAGCGATCACGTGATGTTCCATCCCGTCACACGTCACACGTTTGCACGTAATTCAGGGCGAAAAACCATTGCGTTTTTTCACCTTTATTCGACCGTGTTTTGTGTCGATTTTGTGCGATATGAATTAAATTTTAATTCATATTTCGTGTTTACGAATTCGAATACGAAGGATTTCCCCTTTCAATTTCGAATACGAATTGAATACGAGCTTGAGTCGAGAGGGCGAATGTACGGGTTGGGAATGTGCGGGTCTCCCTGCCCCCGCCCGGCAACGCCTGTACTGGAGGACGTGGGTCACAGGATCGGTGAGTCTCCAAAATCCGCTTCGTGCTCTTTCGAAGATGCAGGACGATGTCGCGATTGTTGTGCTGCTCTCCGACCATGACAACTGCAACGTCATTGTTGACTGGATGACACCCCCTTCCCCCTCCCCCGTCCTCCCTCTCCCTTCCCCCTCCGTCCTCCCCCTCCCTTCCCCCTCCGTCCTCCCCCTCCCTCCCCCCTCCACCCTACCCCTTCTCCCCTCTCCCCTCCCCCTCCCTTTTCCCTCTCCCCTTTCCCCCCCCTTTCCCCCTCCCCTTTCCCCCTTCCCCCTCCCCCTCCCCCTCCCGTCCCCCCTCCCCCCGCCCCCTCCCCTTCCCCCGCCCCCTCCCCTTCCCCTCCTCCCCTCCCCCTCCCCTCCCCCTCCCCTCCCCCCTCCCCTCCCCTCCTCCCCCTCCCCCTCCCTCTCGCCCCTCCCATTCCCCCTCCCCCTTCCCCCTCCCCCTCCCCCTCCCCACCCCTCCCACCCCTCCCCCTCCCATCCCTCACCCTCCCCTCCCTTCTCCCCCCTCCCCCTCCCCCTCGTCCTCCCCCCTTCCCCTCCCCCCGCCCCTCCCCCTCCCACCCCCCATCCTCCCATCCCTCACCCGCCCCCTCCCCTCCCTCCTCCCCCCTCGCCCCTCCCCCTCACCCCTCACATCCCTCCCACCCCTCCCCCTCCCCCTCCCATCCCTCACCCTCCCCCTCCCCATCCCCCCTCTTCTCCCCTCTCCCCCTCCCCCTCCCCCTCTTCTCCCCCTCTCCCCCTCCCCCTCTTCTCCCCTACTCCCTCTTCTCCCCTCCCCTCCCCGCCCGGCAATGCCGGGTACTTCTGCTAGTATATATATATATCTATCTATAATTCCAGTAATCTCTGTACGTTTGTACGTCTGTACGTCTGTACGTTTGTCTGTGACCGCTGTTTCTCGACAACTACCGGTCCGATATACTTGAAACTTGCCAGGTATATTGCTGGGGACCCGAGGATGTGCCTTTTCAAGGTTTTCATATTAATCGGACAATTACTTACCGAGCTATGTCCAAAAAACGATTCAACCAATCAGAGAGCAGCGAACGATCGCGTGTGCCGAACGTGGAGGACACACTCTGCCTCGGATGGCACATTTGAGAGCGTATTCATTTATTTCACGTTTGCAAACTATGTTGGCGTTAAACTATGTTTTAAAACTAATAAAACCGAATTTGCGATTCATTCGCTTTCCTGCGCGTTTGTGCACGCGATGGCGATTTCTTTACCAAACTCCGGAAGCCGTTCGCTTTGGACCAAACCATTGCATGTAAATAGAGGGGGGGGATTGTCACCGTACTCGCAAGCCGTTCGCTTTGGACCAAACCATTTCATGTAAATAGAGGGGGGGGGATATAATTTTCGATATAGATATAGTACGGGCAATGCCCTAGTATGTATAAATAACATACCAGTAGAAGCCGAGAAACGAATTTCCAGTCCCCATGTTGAAGTTGCATGCAGAAAAACCGTCCCCAAAAAGGAAGGGGTGCTTTGCGCCTCCCTCGATTTCCATACAATAAGCAATTTGATGTAAGTTACAATATGCAAAGCTTCACAGTTGAGGTAGAATGCTTTGGCTCATCTGAAGTTCCTTCCTTTCTCTAAACTTTCCTCTTTCCATAACTTTGGTAAAGGTTTGTATTGGTCTCATCTGTCCATAAATCTTTGTTCCAGAACTTACTGGCTCACCTCTGTACTTCTTAGCAAATTGTAATCTGGCCTTTCTATTTTTGGTGCTGATGAGAAGTTTCCATCTTGTGGCTGTAGCCTTTGTAATTCTGTTGTCAAAGTCTTCTGTGAACGGTAGATTGTGACACTTTCACCACTGCCCTCTGGAGGTTTTTGGTGATGTCACTAACAGTTGTTTTCGCATTTTTTCATAGCTCTGATGATTGTTCTGCCATCAACTGCAGTTGTTTTCCTTGGCCGACCTGGCCATTGTCTATTGCTAAGTACACTAGTGGTTTATTTTTATTTTTCAAGATAATCCAAATTTAATTTGCGATGCCCAAATTTTGTGCTATGGTTCTAATTACTCCCGCCAGGGAATAATGCATTCGATCGTGTCCATCCGTGTGTGTGTGTGTGTGTGTGTGTGTGTGTGTGTGTGTGTGTGCGTATGTGCGTATGTGTGTTCGTATGTTCGTGTGTTCGTGTATTTGTGAACAAGATATCTGGAAAAGTTCTGAACGGGTTTGGATGAAAGTTGGTGGGATGATTGGGATAAGGGAAGAATTGATTAGTTTGTGGTGAACCTCAGTATATTATTCCGGATCCAGGAATTTTTTGAAGGATTTTTTTTACCATTGGAAGATAGGGCTCAGCAGCGGCCACCCACGGTGGGAGTATGCGCTCTACTGAGTGGCGTTCTCGTTGAATTCTGTAAAACGTGCCCTAGTTGAGGTCATCGTCTGTTAGAAAAATCGGACCTCAGCGGAAAGGGGGATGTGAGAGGGTTGGGATGGAGGTAGGAGAGGGTGGGGGCATAGGTTGGATACCTTATTGTTTGAGAAAGAAGTACTCACTGTACTACAAAAGCAGAGGTCTCGGTAGTACGAGCACATCATTGGGTAGCAATGTTTGCTGAATGTTAAGGCTATGGAAATCCAACAAAAAAACAGAAGATTGGTTGGATCGTGAGGGTGCACGAAATAGAAAACTCATTGAAATTGCACAGTGGAGAAGAAAATAAGCTTAATCTTGGGGAAAATATTTATGCCAGCCACGCAAAGCATTTGTTCATCGCTATATAATAACCCAAGTTCACATGCAAAGAACTTAAACGTAGGAGGAAGCCATTCTGCCCATCATGCCCATCATGCCCATCATGCCCATCATGCCTGCTAAGCCTGTGCAATGGTTGAGAACGTAGTCGTTTTAAATGCTGAGCATCAAGCAAGGAAGCAGCATGTAGCACTTGTAAAGTCTTTGGTACGACGAGGTCGGGGCTTGAACCACTGACCTTCCAGACTCAGAACTGATGCTCTCACCATTACACCACCAAGTCATTCACAACAAGGATGCAGTGTTTTTGGCACAAGTTTTTGTTTTTGGCTACATTAGCAAGCACACACTTCCATTGAAGTAAAATCGATCGATGAAGATCGATCGATGAAGGGACAAAATTCGATGAAGATGAACTGTTTTCCACACTTGCTTCCATGGCATACCATTAACCCTTTAAGTACGGATGACGTCCAGTGCCGCAACCCGCGAAAAAGTTTTGTGTACGGATGACGTTACTACACGTCATCGACTATACCTATAAATAGATCGTCAGTACGTGGTTGCATTCCTGTAATGTCAAATTAATCCCGTACCAGGGGGTATTTTTATATAAAAAAAATCCCGTGCTCAAAGGTTTAACACAACATGATGTTAAATCTCGTGCCTGCAGCGGTGACTTACTCCGTATTGGGGAGGGGGGGGGGGGGTGGGGGGTGAGTTGAGGAAGGAGGTGGCACAATTGTTGCGGATCTCAGATTACGGCGCTCCCCTTTACCGAGGGGGGTTTAATCCCCCCGTCTATTAAGCTAGCGGTCTGAGTCCTAGAAGATATCGCGCTCCTCCCGCTCGGGAGCAGGGCGATACTTCTGCCCGAGCCACGGACAAGATGGAATGTTGCCGAGCGGTTTAGCAATCCGCAGCTCGAGCCGTTAGCGGCAGTCTAAACCCGATTATAGCGGTTCCTATATCGTGCCACCGATATTCAATTGGGGACAGGACGCAAGCGATCGGATGAGAGGAAAACCCAAAGAATAAGAAGGGTGAAGGAAGAACCAATATGATTTATTAACTACACTAAAAGAGGAAACGAAAGGCAAGAAGAATATACAAAAGAAGGAAACAAAAGGACATAGGGCAAGCTTATCTAAACAGTCTTAACTTATCACGACCCCAGGACAAACAGACAGACTCACACGGAATGGTAGCTGGTAGGCGAGGAAGGTCCAGGCAGATGGTTCCAGGCGATGGGATCCGTCCAGGCTCCGGGTCCACGGGCGAAGAACGGCAGGCAGCTTCGCGTATCGTTGGCGCGCGACCGGACCTTACATATGCGAGGGGCTGGAATGCTGTGTACGTATAGCATGCTGAACGCTCTCAAAACCAACGGCAGTTCGTATCAAACGATCGTCCCAAACGATCCTCCGCACAATGTTCTTATCATCCGCGTCTCTGCGCTGTTCTCTCCTCGTCTGCCGATCATCTGCCGATCTTCTCTCCTCTCTCTGGGAGACTGACTTGACTTCCTCTCTGGTCATATGCAACGTGTGGCCCTGAATGGATTTCTCTCATTTCCCCTTCCTGTTCTGGCTGGAGTTCCCCAAGGTAGTGTTCTGGGCCCTGTGCTATTTCTGGTCTTCATCAATGATCTTTCCGACTCTCAGGAAAATCCTCTCTGTCTCTTTGCTGATGACCACTCTCTGCTGCTCCATTCCTCATCCCTTAGATTGGCAGTCTGCAGCCTCCTCACTCTCTGCAGACCTGGACAAAATCACAGACTGGTCAAACAAGTGGAACATGTCTTTCAATCCTGACAAATCTCCCACTCTTACGATGTCTCTCTGAAAAGACCGACTGGAAAACCCTCCCATCTACTTTCTCAGCAATCCTCTCCAAGAAGTTCTGTCGCTCAAGCTTTTGGGTCTCACTATCTGCCATGATCTTTCTTGGGAAAACCACATTTCCAAGCTGGCCTCCAAAGCCAGTCGCCGACTGGGCATCCTCCGTCGTGCGAAGTCCTTCCTTGGCACACCTGAGCTCCTCACCACATACAAGGCTTTCATCCGCAGCTTAATGGAGTACTGTTCCCCCCTCTGGGCCGGTGCTCCTGCCTCACACCTAGCTCGGCTTCACGCTGTTGAAACCAAAGCTTTCAGAATCATTGGAATCTCCTGCGATGAAGCTAACTCCGAGGACCTTTCACTCACTCACCGCAGGCAGGTTGGTAGTCTTTCTGTATTCTGCCGACTCCTCTCTGGCCTTGCTCCCCCAGCTCTCTCTATGCTCTGTCCCCCAAATATTCCTACAGGTCGCACAAGATTTGCCAACAACCCTCTTATGGTTAAACTGCCAAAATCTAGGCTCTCTGCTCACCTTCACTCTTTCATTCCCCTTTTCTCCCGCCTCTGGAACAAACTCCCCCACTCCCTTCAATCCCACTCCTCCCTCCAGGTCTTTAAAACAGCTGTTCACCACCTTCTCTTATCTTCCCCCATTCAAAACCTTGATCTTTTCTACCCCCGCTAATTCACTCCAGATACACTTTTTTGAAATTCCAACTTCTTTCCTGGAAGTCCTTGCAGTGTCCATATGTTTTATACCTCAACCCACCCCCCCTCCCCCTTCCCATGCCTCATCCCCCCAAGCCCTCTCCCTCCCACATTTCTCTCGATGTCCCTGCTCTCAAATGTTGTGTTTGTGTCCTTCCCCTCTCTCCCTATCTTGTCTACCGCTCCCCTTATTTTGTGTTTTATGTGTCGGTTTGACTTTTTGTGTGATTAATGTCAGCTCTTTCACGAGCCTCGATCTTGTATACAAAAAAAGAAAAGAAAAAAAAGAGCTTATTCCCACATACTTACCCAATCCCACTCTCTTTGAGGGGGATACTAAAATTGGCTGCAAAGCTTAATGTCAAGTCAACACTACTTTCTGGTAGAAAGATCGGATCTGAGCCTTTTTCCACCGACAGTTGTTTCTGCTTCTGTCGTTTTCACCATTTTTTGATGTTTGCATCCATTGATGATTTTTCTGTTTGTTCATTTGTGGGCCATTTAATTGTTTTTTTAAGCTCTCAATGTTTCGTTGTTCTTTTCATGGTGGTCTTTGTGACTCATTGGATATGCTTTGACACCTCAATTGTGATATTTTAGTATCATTCAACAGAGAGGTTTTAGCAGTAGTGCCTTGGAGAATTGCTAATGTTAGTTTTATAATCCCATGATGTTGTCGAAACACTTTCACATTCTGTTCCAGAAATACAGCAATGATTGGTGGATCGGGCGACTGGTTAAGGAGGGCTGTGAGATCGGCTTTATCCCAAGCCCGGTGAAACTTGAGCACATACGTCAGCAGCTCGAGCAGCGTGCACGTACGGGGCGCTTTGTTGGAGGGTAAGTATTACTCCACAGTCAGAAGAATAGATGTTGGAAAGCCTGATAATTTAATCAAATATGTAAGGAATTTTCATCAAATACATTTCTTGACTATCTCATTTCATCAAATACATTTCTTGACTATCTCATTTCATCAAATATGTTTCTTGACTATTTCATTTCATCAAATACATTTCTTCACTATCTAAGGCCTTTGCTTATTTTCCAGGCCTCCTCATCATCTAGATTAATAATAAAAAATTGGAAAACTTTGCGACTCGATCCCTTTTAATGTTTTTTTTTTTTGGTGAGAAGGTAATTCCAGACAAACATATGAATAACTTGGGTTTTCAATTTCCAATCCCACTGGAATGTCATACATTGTATGGCAAAAGGCTGTGTGGGTAAGCCGACATCCGGTCATTGAAGTTGGAACAGGATGTTTACGAGTTCTGCATTCTGTGACGTTGCAGTGGGACTCTGCCTGACTCCCCTCATATTATGTTGCTCAGATAAACTTACTCTTACCACTGGGTAATCCATATCTCTTGTTACCCTCTTGCAATTTTTAACTTTTTTTTTTACTGCATTGAAAGTTATTCCATTGTTCCATTGTTAGTCCATTGTTATGCCATTGATACGCACTTTTGTGAAACTATATGCTCATGACCACATTGCTGTTCCACAGTGTACTCACTCATGTCCGCAATAGTCACCTCGCTGTAACACAACAGCACAGAATGGTATTTGGTGGAAGGTGTGACGAGACATCTTTGCCCCCTTTACAATGAGCTGTTTCCGCTGAATCACCTCAGCCACAAACCAAGATTGGCCTTCAGGGACATTTCCTTTCCATTGCCTATATTTCTATAAAGCATCAACGAAAGCAGTACTAAATGCAGTTATTTTGTTTCACACAATCATTTTCTGTTCAACAACAGCTCACATCTACACTCTCATGGTTACCCACCTGGTTGAGTTCCCTGGTTGAGCAACTTTCTTGTGAAAAGGCTACGAGCAACGAGTTATTGTCATTTGAGCTTTAGCTTTAAATAATCTTCCACCAAGCTTGGGATGTGAGTGTTTATGGCTGTCGAGATATTTGACGGGGGTTCAAAAATGCATGTTTTATTTCTTATCTTACACATGTTCGTCTGAGGACTTTTTTAAACGACCATCATGAAGTACACAAGAAGGGAGAAATGGGAAAGGACGTTTAGAAGAGATGGTTGTGGACCTGGAATGGAAAACACATGGGGATAGGAGGAGGTAAAAGGCTGGGGGGTTGGGTGGGTTGGGGGCAAGAGTGGGTAGGTTTGGGTGGCAGAGAGTTATATAATACAGTATGTCGATGACTCATTGTGTTCCACAGTTTCTTCCCTTGCTGTTGTTATTATTTTGATCATTATATTTTGAAATTGTCCACAGCTATGGAGTAGATTGCAGATGAATTGTTAAAGTTTGGTGTGTGTGTGTGTGTGTGTGTGTGTGTGTGTGTGTGTGTGTGTGTGTGTGTGTGTGTGTGTGTGTGTGTGTGTGCACGCGCACTTTGGCTATATATTCACTCTCCTGACTAAAAATGGGAAAGTGCAATGGAGAATGACAGATTATGTGTCACCATTATTAAAATGAAAGTTATGGTTACCAGCGAAGAAGGAGAAAGGAAAGAATTAAGCAGACAATATGCAGAAAAGGAGTTGGACAGAATTTAATTAAATGCAGGTATCACTGAAAATTTGGTAACAAAAGCTGTGATTTTTGGATGTGAAAGATGTGAGGATCAATCATGACAAGAAAAATATGAAGAACAACTAGGCTCCGGGCCAGGTATGGTCCATCTGCACCCCCCCCACAACTCTCCGACCCTGGGTTTTTCTGAACCATTGGCGTGTCCTGGGGTGGAAATCAACTGGTAACAGTAAATAAACTTGGACTCACTACCCATTTGGTACCTATATTGGATGGTACCCTCAAAACAGCATATTTTTAAATCCGCGTTGCGCCATATTCGACACACGTGTTCTTTTGGTATTTGTGCCTGCTAATATTAACTCAGAATAAAAAGTTATATACCAAAAGAAAGCTGTTCATCTACTGATCATCATAGAATATTGACACATTACTTATAATGGTACCTTAATGGTCATAACTAGTGCTGAATAGCAGTACCCCACTTTAACGTAACATAATTCGGTATCGACCGTACTATTTCATCTTACACACATAATATGAACACATTACACCTGATATGCTTACATATATATTTTATTGGCTTTCTCCTGTATATCAGCTTTAATTTGATACCAGATACATCCCCATAGCTTCAATTCTCTTTTTTATACAGCGTGTCAAAGATACTACCTGTTTCGCGGGAACCATGAATCATATAATCTCGGTAACAGTCTTTGTCTATATTCAAAAGAACTGCCTATTACACTTATAAATGTCATTCATAATCGAATATCATAATCATACTGCCATCTTATTAACATATTAAACAAGAAAAACTTGTTTATTAATCACAGTAGTTTTTAATATCATCATATTAATATTCATACACTGGGTCAAACACCTTCCACAGAACAGTAACAATGTAATGCTCGAATATTTACTGTAAAAGTAAAAATATTTCTTATTTGAAACTAAATTTTAACATCCCATTGAAAAATTTTTTAGTATCGAATATTTTGATGATAAACCAAACATTATTGCTCAACAACAGATATCATAATAATATTAACAGTCAGTTTTATCCCTACAATTACATATGTATGTCGTACACTCAGTTAACCACATTATCTATCTATAATTCCAGTAATCTCTGTTTGTACGTTTGTACGTTTGTTTGTCTGTGACCGCTGTTTCTCGACAACCACGGGTCCGATATACTTGAAACTTGCCAGGTATATTGCTGGGGACCCGAGGATGTGCCTTTTCAAGGTTTTAAATTAATCGGAGAAGTACTTACCGAGCTATGTCCAAAAAACGATTCAACCAATCAGAGAGCAGCGAGCTATCACGTGTGCCGAACGTGGCGATCAGACTCTGCCTCGGACGGCACATTTGACAGCGTATTCATTTATTTCACGTTGGAAAACTATGTTGCCGTTAAACTATGTTTTAAAACGAATTCAAACTGCGATTAAATTAAAACGATTCATCGTAACTGCGATTTGCGAACTTCCGGACAGTGAAGACTTCATTTCCGGCAGCCAATCACAGAACGCTTTGTTGCGTAGGCGTGGCCGATGTGAGAGCGAGCGGAGCTGAGCGCGTTACGAGCTGACCGCCATTACGGTTCGTAATTCGATTTCTTATGCGCATTATTTCTCCCAATTCAGTCAGAGCGAAGGGCGGAAGCGAAGAGCGTTGTTTTTTTTGTTTACGGGCGTACGGGCGGGGTAGAGCGTACGGGTAGCGTTTTTTTTTTTTTTTGGCAAGGAACGGGCACCCACGTACGGGCAATGCCCTAGTATCATATAATACAAGTATCCACTCTCAAAAGAACACAAACAAACAATTGCATTTTGTTAATTATCAACAAAAGTCAAACACTGCATGAGTGCAGTCAAGTTGGCTTGCTTGCACGAATGGCATATGTCCATCATGATCAGTCATCGTCACTGTCACTTTCATCGGTATCACTGTACAAAACACGATCCATATCATCAGGTGTTTCATCACCTGATTCATCATCACTCTCATCGTCGTCTGACATGACCTGAGCTATATCAGCCAGCTCACGCGGAAGCATGTCTCCATCATACCAGAGAGGATCCAGGCAGCCTTTCTCCTCTTCCCAGCCATGGCCTGGACTTGCTTTGGGAATCCTTGGTCGAGGAACGTGAGCTCTCTTCCAAATTCCCACTTGGTGGTTGACCCTTCGGATGTGCTGTGTGAGGCTCCTCATACATGGTGGAATATTGGCCATGTCTACATTGCCTGAGGGTAGGTGACGATTCTCCTTGGCACATAGCTCATTTATTCTCAGGAGTCGCAGATCATCAACGTGTGATACCTTTCCTCTTCCATACATGGCACATGTGAAGCTGTCTAGTTGATTGTTCAGCTCTTCTGGCACATCCCACGTATCTCCAAGCTTGTTGAGCATAGGGATGTATTGCGGCAGACGAAGCAGCGTTTTAACAGGTTTGATTTTTCCAATCCCTCGGAAAGCGCTAGTGCTGTCACAACCGCTGTAGGCGTGAAGTGCCATAAGAGCAGTACTCTTCTCTTGGCCGAAGTCTGCTGCGAGTTTACTGACGTTTATTAGCCTCTGCTTGTTTCCTGTGCCTGTGTCAAACAGTATCTTTATGTCGTTTATCGATGCGGCGTAGTGCAGTAAGATGAAGAATACATCCGAGTCTGGGCTCTTCACTCGAACAAACTCATATTTCTGGCTCCTGGCGTAGTTTACGTATAATATCACGCGCGAGTCTGTTTCTTCTTGAGACGATTCCAGCTGAGGCAACTCTTTGGCATCAACTGCAGAGAACGCCGTTTGGTCCTAACTTGAGTTGGCCTTGCTGGACCAGATGCGGCATGATCATCACTGACTTCTTGCATCATGATCCCGTGTGCTGTATGAACAGAACCTTTTCCTGTCAGATCATTCACCAATGAGTCGAAATTGTCAAACTCCGAGTGGAAGACAGACGGCTCTCGTGGTGACCTGATGATTTGGTTGGAGAGTTGTGTCGATGACTTCATCACTGATTCGGCCAGTGCAGTCTCCAATTCAAGTGAAAATGAATAACTCTCACAGTGTCCCATTCTATTAAGAAGGGTTATGAGCTTTTCACTTCTGTATAGATGTCTCAGGGACGTGCACATGATGATGTGTTTTGGAAGCTTCCAAGAGCCTTTGGTGGCAGCGCGACAGATATCTTGGCCGATTGATTGAACTAATCGCTGGCTTCGTTGTGACCTTGCTGATGTTGTTCCAGTTATGATGTAGCATAGCAGCTTCTTGAGTGAATCTGGTATAACATCGTCCATTTGTTGGAGATCAGAAGGACTTGGTGGCCATTTCAGTTCTGGGGCATTCGAGAAATCATCCAGAATTGACAGTCGTAAATGGCTACCTGCACTCTCAAGCATATCTCTTGATCCCAATTTGAAGGCTTGTTTCACTGCTGTCTGGACGTCAATTGCAGTGCTGAATATTATGTAGGACTTTCCCAGATCACAGAATGATAGTCTCTCCCTGAAAGGCTCGTGGTTTTCAAGCTTCAGTTTTAGTTTGCTGGCTCGGTAGTCAGGATTCGCATATTTGCTGGTTTGCAGGTTAATGACATACATTTGCCTCAGGTCGGATAGTTTCATTATCTTCTTGGCCATTAACACATCCCTTTCAATGGCATCACATACCACATCGAATGCCTGTCTGTGGGCTTCTTCTAATTCTCCTTGATGGTGCTGTGCCTCTTCGTCAGTACTGCGCCATTTCTCTGGCTTTTGCATATATTTCATACGGCAAGTTTTGTGGAACTTTGCCTCAGAGGCAAAAAGATCATGGCCTCGGATCCTCATTAAGAGCGTTTCATCTTGCTTCATTTCAGCCATCTCCAGTACCGGCTTCCAGCCTTCATACTCGAACTGGCTCATCCCCTGGGTAGTCCAACTGCCATGCACTTTCACTTTTTTACGACTTTCCGAAGAACAGAAGATACAGTCTGGCTTAAATATGATCTTGTCACCAGAACTAGTACGGGCCATCCGCTGAGTTGTGGCACCAGTTGTTTCAGATGTACCTGCAGTAGGAGGGTTCAGTCTGTCTAAGTTCATCGTGAAACGCTTGTAACACTCCCAGTGGAAACCATGGTGTTCGGCCAGAGATTCAGGGACCAAATCACATGTGTCCTTCATCATATGCGGAGACTGTGGGGGTTGTGCAAGGCGTCTTTCTTTGACCTCCTGCAGCTTGGCCAATTTCTTCTCAGAATTTTTGAGTCCAGATAACAAGTGCAACTCTCCATAGCTCAGTCCCTTTACATGAGTTATGCACACAATGGGTGGTTGTTCACTCTCACGTGTACGTTTCGCTCGCGCCGGATGTTCCATATTAGCGTTGTTGCTTCACCTGCAAAACACATCAAAATATTGGTAAGTACCAAGCTGAATAATTATTATAAATTGCATCTTAATTATAAAAAATATCTTATATTGCATACTTAACTATGTAAAAAAAGGTGTTTAACTTAACTAATTGACTCGTTCTGTCGCTGTAAGAGACACTTAAATAACATAATTGTACAATCTGATGATCTCAATTTACGCAGGATACAAACATGGAAGGATCTGCATGCCATTTTCGTCAAAATTCCTGCAATAAACTACAGTGATACATCAATACAACAATATATTAAGTAACACATATTAACAATACATAGATTTTGTCATGTGTCCAACATATATGTACATGATATACGTGGCAGCATTTGTAAATTGACAAATGCAGCATCGCCTACAATATCACCCCATACCGGTAGTATCTTTGACACGCTGTATAAAAAAGAGAATTGAAGCTATGGGGATGTATCTGGTATCAAATTAAAGCTGATATACAGGAGAAAGCCAATAAAATATATATGTAAGCATATCAGGTGTAATGTGTTCATATTATGTGTGTAAGATGAAATAGTACGGTCGATACCGAATTATGTTACGTTAAAGTGGGGTACTGCTATTCAGCACTAGTTATGACCATTAAGGTACCATTATAAGTAATGTGTCAATATTCTATGATGATCAGTAGATGAACAGCTTTCTTTTGGTATATAACTTTTTATTCTGAGTTAATATTAGCAGGCACAAATACCAAAAGAACACGTGTGTCGAATATGGCGCAACGCGGATTTAAAAATATGCTGTTTTGAGGGTACCATCCAATATAGGTACCAAATGGGTAGTGAGTCCAAGTTTATTTACTGTTACCAGTTGATTTCCACCCCAGGACACCCCAATGGTTCAGAAAAACCCAGGGTCGGAGAGTTGTGGGGGGGGTGCAGATGGACCATACCTGGCCCGGAGCCTAAACAGGAAATGTCCCTGAGCTCAGAATTTATTTTAAAAACTGTCCAAAGTTTCCGTTACCTTGGAGATATGACAGAGGCATCAGGAGGATCACTTCTTGACTGCAAAACTTGCGATCATTTTAAGTGGGGAAGCCGCTTCAATATTTGGCTATGTCCTTCCTTCCATCCATCCATCCGTCCGTAAAATGAAGAAGAACCTTTCTAACCCACCATGTTTAATTCTAGAGGGTTCTGAAGGGTAATTCTAAAGGGTAATTCGAGAGGGTTTGAAAGGGTAATTCGAAGGGGTTCTAAAGGGTAATTCTAATTGGTTCTAAGGGGTTCTAAAGGGTAATTCTGAAGGGTTGTAAAGGGTAATTGTAATGGGTTCTAAAGGGTTTTAAAGGGTAATTGTAAGGGGTTCTAAAGGGTTGTAAAGGGTAATTGTAATGGGTTCTAAAGGGTTGTAAAGGGTAATTCTAAAGGGTTCTAAAGTGTAATTGTAGATAATTCTAAAGGGTAATTCTAAAGGGTTCTAAAGGGAAATTGTAATGCGTTCTTAAGGGCAATTCTAATGTGTTCTAAAGGGTGATTATAATGGGTTTTGTTCGTTTCTAGGCATTGCCTATTTCGTATTAACAATACCAAACGAAACCACTTCCTTCAGACACACGGTTGTGATTTTTAAGTATCAGAGGATACTTACAAGTAAGGAGCATCATATGACTTTTGGTAGGAAAGTGCCTATGACATGCATGTTAAGACCCATTCACTTGGGAGCAGCCATATGCAACAACAAATAGGCTGCTATGCATGGTGAAGATCACAACAACAACAATAACAGGCATTTTAAGGCCATTTTCCCTGCAAGAGCGGAGGTTAGCCTTGCGGTCCCCATGACAATCTTCTCCATTTTGCCCTATTTTCTGCATCTCCCCTTGTTAACCCCCTTGCCCGCATTTCTTCTTCGACCATCTTTAGCCAAGTCTTTCTCGGTCTTCCCCGTCCTCTACTTCCTCCTACATTCATTTCCATCACTCTTCTCAACCAGTCACTTTCATCCTTCCTCAACACATGACCAAACCATCTCAAACTTTCTCTTCACAGCATCCATCACAGGCTCTATTCCCATCATCTTTCACAATTCATCATTTGTCTTCCTCTCTCTCAATAATACTCCACACATCCACCGAACCATTCGCATTTCCACCCTTTCCAGCCTTCGTTGCTGCTCTACGTTCATTACCCATGTCTCGCTCCCATAAATCATAACGCTTCTCACACATGCAGCATACACCTTTCCATTCAGCTTCAACGACACTCCCCTCCTCATCAGCACGCCACTCAGTTCCCGAAACTTCTTCCATGCACATCTCACTCCAGCAACCGTTGCCGAGTCTGATCCACCTTCTCCATTCAGCATGTATCCTAGGTAACAAAATGTTTTCACACCTTCCAGCTTCACGCCGTCTCCAAGATCCAACTCAACATTTCCTCCATCTGCAGCTCCCTCTGTGCACACCTTACACTTGAATGTAGCTGCCACACTGGTTAATGACCCTCTCAAACCACTACATTTTTGATGAACCCACTCAGCGCACATTGTACATTGAATGGAATTCACTCCGACACCCTTCCTGCACACAGCACACGGCCACTTCCCAGTTCTTTCCAGCTCACCACATGCTTTACCACTTGCCATCACCTTCGATTTTCCGATATTCACCTTCAGACCTTTTGTCTCCATACATTCCTTCCACTTGTTCATCTTCTCCTTCAGTCCATCCATACTTTCTGCAATCAACACCAGATCATCTGCATACAACAACTCCCACGGTAAACCCTCCTTTACGTTGCGAGCCAGCACCTCCATCACAGCTACAAATACTAGTGGACTTAGTGCCGACCCCTGATGCACTCCCACCTTCACCTAAAACTCACCGCTGTTCCCGTCCTTTGTCCTTACAGCTGTGCGCGCTCTTTTGTACATTGCCATCACTACTCTGATCAACCATTCCTCCACTGCTAACTTCCTCAATGCCCATATCACTACTTCACGTGGAACCCCATCGAATGCTTTCTCCAGATCAACAAACCCAAGAAACAACTTCTTCCTCTTCTCCATGTACTTCTCCTGCAACTGCCTCACAATAAAAAGCGCGTCTGTTGTTCCTCTTCATGGCATAAATCCAAACTGCATTTCATCAATCTTTACTTTCTTCCTTATCCTCCTCTCCAACACCCTTTCCAATACCTTCATTCCATGCTCCAATAATTTTATCGCTCGATACGAGCCACAGTTCAGAGGGTCACCTTTTCCCTTGTATAGAGGGACGAGGGTACTCAGTTCCCAATCCACTGGAATGCGGCCTTCTTTCACCACCAGATTGCAGATCTTTGTCATTCTCTTCACACCCCAATTTCCCTCTGCCTTCAACATATCTCCCACAATTTCCGTCGGCCCTCCCGCTTTTCTACTCTTCATTGCTTTTATCGCTTCCTCAACTTCCTTCTCGGTTATCTTCTCTGCCGGTCCTAAAACTGGGTTACTCTCCATGTTGCCATCCCATTCATTCTCTGCATTCAACAGTATTAACATATATCTCTTCCATCTTCCTTTAATTCCATCTGGGTCCACAATGATTTGTCCCACTTCATCCTTCAAGCAACTCACCCCCATCACATCACACCTCTCTTTCGCTATCTGCTTTGCAATCCTGAATACCACTCTCTGACCCTTTTCCAAATACAAGCGTTCTCCGAACATTTTCCTACATGCCTCCTGCGCCTTTGCTACCTCTTTCTTTGCAGCCTTCTTGTCTGCCTTATACCTTTCATGCTCTGCCTTTTCTGCGCCCATACCCTTCGCCTCTGCCCCTCCTTGAACTTCTTCCTCTTCTCGTCAATCTTCTTTCCAACTTCATCATCCCACCACCATGTTTCCGAGTGCCTCGGTGGTCCTTTTGTCCATCCACATACCTCACCAACGGCTCCCAACAGACTATCTTTCATTGACATCCAACCACTTTCAAGCTCAACCACATCATCCTCTACCATACTCAGCCTCTCTTTTAATGCCTCCCTCACTGTCACCTCTTTCAACCTCCACACCTTCATTCTCGGTTGGTACTTCACCCGCCGAGCTCTCTTCGCACCTTTCACCCTTATGTCGCAGACAACCAAGTGGTGCTGTGAAACAGCCTCCTCCCCCGGGATCACCTTTGTGTCCCGGAGGTGCCCCCTATCTCGCCTACGCACCAGCAGATAGTCAACGGTTGTCGTCAACCCACCTGATGTGTATGTAACAAGCTTATTATCCCTTTGTTGGTGTGAGTATTACAAATCAACAAATCAGCTCCATCAGCAAACTCCAAAATCCTTTCACCTTCTCCATTTCTCAAACCATATCCGTAACCCCCATGAACTCCTTCAAAACCGCCCATACTCCTTCCCACATGTCCATTTATGTCATCTCCTACCACAACAACTTCCTCATCTTTCACGTTTTCCATCAGCTTCACTATTGCACACCAGAACTTGTCCTTCTCTTCATCGCTCTGACCAACCTGCGGAGCATATCCCGAAATGACGTTCACCAAGAGCTTTCCAATCATCATTTTCACCATCATCAACCTTTCACTCACTCTAGTCACACTCACCACACTGTCTACAAACTCTTCAGAAAACAGGACACCAACACCATTCTCACCTTCTGGGTACCCTTGCCACACAAACTTGTATTTCTGTCCCTGCCTACCCTTCACCATTCTCACACCACTTCCCTTCCATCTCCTCTCCTGCACACAACATATGCCCACTCTTCTTCTGACCAATACTTCCACCACTTCTCCTGATCTCCCTGTCATTGTCCCTACATTCCCTGTCCGAAACCTCAGAAACCGATCTCCATGTCGGGCATCAGACGTTTCGTCGTCATAAATGGAGTGATTTCCACCCTTGCTTCGATCGGGTTCCCCACCTTGAGTTTTGACGAGAGGGAGTGGGGTCCCCCACGGGGTACTTTGGGCTGTACCCTGCCCATATGTAGCTGTAATTGTCATGGTTTTCTTTTTGAGGCAATGTTTTTATGGCCGGATGCCCTTCCTGACGCCAACCCTTTTTAGTCTCTTACGACACGCAGGGATACGGTGTACCTATTCTAAACCGGGGTACACACCGGGTGCATGGTGAAGATCGATAGCTGTAAATTACTTTTAATCTCATAGTGATGATCAGGAGAAAATGGAGTTTGTTACAAAACACATCAAACGTCAGTTTTATGTTTTGTAACTTATCAGCAGCTTCGCTATGTTCGCCGGTAGTAGAGTGAAAATATTTTGCTTCAAAACGATACACATCAACACCTCAATGCCAAACAGGAAAGCAGAGCTGTCTCCCTTGACATATCTCGTGCCTTCGATACGGTCTGGCAACCCGCCTTGCTCACCAAACTCTCCATGTATGGTATCCATGGAAACCTCCATGCATGGCTTGCAGACTTCCTTTCTGGTTGCAGTCAACGTGTGGCCCTGAATGGGTTTCTCTCATCTCCCCTTCCTGTTCAGGCTGGAGTTCCCCAAGGCATTGTTCTGGGCCCTGTGCTTTTTCTGGTCTTCATCAATGATCTCTCCGACTCTCTGGAAAATCCTCTTTATCTTTTTGCTGATGACTGCACTCTCTGCCGCTCCATATCTCAACCCTCAGATCGGCAGGCAGCAGCCTCTTCACTCTATGCAGACCTGGACAATATCACATACTGGTTAAACAAGTGGAACATGTCCTTCAATCCTGACAAATCTCACACTCTCACTTTGTCTCTCCGAAAAGACCGTCTGGACAATCCTCCCATCTACTTTCTGAACTATCCTCTTGAAGAAGTTCTGTCATTCAAGCTTTTGGGTCTCAATATCTGCAATGATCTTCACTGGGAAAAGCACATTTCCAAACTGGCCTCGAAAGCCAGTCGCCGACTGGGCATCCTCCGTCGTGCGAAGTCCTTTCTGGGCACTTCTGTGCTTCTCACCACATACAAAGCTTTCATCCGCAGCTCAATGGAATACTGCTCTCCCCTCTGGGCTGGTGCTCCTGCCTCACACCTAGCTCAGCTTCACGCAGTTGAAACCAAAGCATTCAGAATCATTGGAATCTCCTGCGATGAAGCTGATTCTACGGGCCTTTCTCTCTCTCTCACCGCAGGCAGATCGGTGGTTTTTCTGTCTTCTACCGACTCCTCTCTGGCCTTGCTCCCCCAGCTCTCTCTGGGCTCTGTCCCCCAAATATTCCTGCAGGATACACAATATCTTCCAGCAACCCTGTTCTGGTGAAACTGCCAAAATCAACACTCTCTGCTCACCTTCACTCTTTCATTCCTGTTTTCTCCCGCCTCTGGAACAAACTCCCTCACTCCCTTCAATCCCACTCCTCTCTCCAGGTCTTTAAAACAGCTGTTCACCACCATGCCTTATCTTTACCCATCCAAAACCTTGATCTTTTCTACCCCCGTTAAAACGGCCCAAATCCGCCTCTTTGAATCCCCAGCTTCTTCCCTGGGGTTCCTAGAAGTGTTCATTTGCTTTGTACCATGTACCCTCCCTCCTTCCCCGGCCCTCTCCCTTCCACAGATCTACCGGCGTCCCTGTTCTCTTCTGTTGTTGCGCTTGTGTGCTTCCCTCTCTCCCCCTCTAGTCACCCGCTCCCTTCTTTGCATGTTTTATGTCTGTACATGTTTTTCATGTTGAATGTGTTAGTTCTTACACGAGCCTCGGTTCTGTACACAAAAATAAATCAAAAAAAAAATCGTATGCTTTTATATCGGAAAAAAATGGTGTTGTTTTATTTGACCACGACACCCAGCATTTGCAGTGGAGACTTCTTGTTGAGGAATGAAACTCTTCAGATAGTGAAAATGATTATACTTTCATATTACAAATTGCGTAAAGGAGGGTTTACCGTGGGAGTTGTTGTATGCAGATGATCTGGTGTTGATTGCAGAAAGTATGGATGGACTGAAGGAGAAGATGAACAAGTGGAAGGAATGTATGGAGACAAAAGGTCTGAAGGTGAATATCGGAAAATCGAAGGTGATGGCAAGTGGTAAAGCATGTGGTGAGGTGGAAAGAACTGGGAAGTGGGTGGCCCTGTGCTGTGTGTAGGAAGGGTGTCGGAGTGAACTCCATTCAGTGTACAATGTGCGCTGAGTGGGTTCATCAAAAATGTAGTGGTCTGAGAGGGTCATTAACCAGTGTGGCAGCTACATTCAAATGTAAGGCGTGCACAGAGGGAGCTGCAGATGGAGGAAATGTTGAGTTGGATCTTGGAGACGGCGTGAAGCTGGAAGGTGTGAAAACATTTTGTTACCTCGGAGACATGCTGAATGGAGAAGGTGGATCAGACTCGGCAACGGTTGCTCGAGTGAGATGTGCATGGAAGAAGTTTCGGGAACTGAGTGGCGTGCTGACGAGGAGGGGAGTGTCGTTGAAGCTGGAGGGAAAGGTGTATGCTGCATGTGTGAGAAGTGTTATGACTTATGGGAGCGAGACATGGGTAATGAATGTAGAGCAGCAACGAAGGCTGGAAAGGGTGGAAATACGAATGGTTCGGTGGATGTGTGGAGTATCGTTGAGAGAGAGGAAGACAAATGATGAATTGCGAAAGATGATTGGAATAGAGGCTGTGATGGATGTTGTGAAGAGAAACAGTTTGAGATGGTTTGGTCATGTGTTGAAGAAGGATGAAAGTGACTGGTTGAGAAGAGTGATGGAAATGAATGTAGAAGGAAGTAGAGGACGGGGTAGACCGAGAAAGACTTGGCTAAAGATGGTCGAAAAAGAAATGCGGGCAAGGGGCTTAACAAGGGGAGATGCAGAAAATAGGGCAAAATGGAGAAGATTGTCATGGGGACCGCAAGGCTAACCCCCGCTCTTACAGGGAAAATGGCCTTAAAATGCCTGTTGTTGTTTGTTTTGTCGTATTACAATTTCAAATACAACAAGACGTTTTGAATGCAAGGTTTCAGAAACTCTTGTCGATAATGAACTCCAAGTGATAATGGTTTCCCAGTTAATCCATCTTACCTTAATTTTGACCATGTCGTCAATCTATTTCAGTAATGTCAACACAATCAGTAATGTTCATAACTCTCTTCTGACATCAAGAAAGGAACTTAAGAGTGGGAATTTGATGTTAGATACCTTCTAGCAGATGGTGATTGAAATAGTTGATGTTCTTACCTGAGCTGATGATGGTCTCACTCAAAGTAATCCTTTTAAATTAATTAATTAATTAATTCTCTTTCTTGCAGAAGGCCTGGAGGAGTCCCATCTGGCCGCACAACACCACCCACTACTGGTCAGTTTTCCTGCAATTGGTTGGGGAATTAAGGCAGTGAAAGGAAAGTGTGAATCCGCAAACTTTACAGTACGGATATATATGCGAATTGCAGTCGGTTGATATTGAGTGGCTATTTCATACGGTATAGTGCTGTTGTGTAAATCACTATTTGTCTCACCCTTGATAACATGAGCTATAGACAAATGCAGACGTCGATCTTTTTTTACAGGGATCCTGTTTAACTATATGTGTCACACGTGGGCCAAGAACATTAGATGTCGGTGAACTTTCATGTCACTTAAAATGACACTAAGAGACATTGGTGTACTTTTACATGAAATTTGAGGACAATTCAAAGACAGAACCAACACGGTACATAGTATTTGAACCTGGGTTCTCAGAATCATGAGTTGCATGCTCAGATAGGAGCATCAAATCCACCAACATTATTTGACTGTTTCTCTTATAGGTTGTAAAAAAAAATTGTGTTTTAAATTCTTTGCGAATAATTTCTGTTGTTAATTTGTGTTTCTAACTGTGTGCTGACCTGCAATGCTCCCTTCTCTTCACTGGCTGTCGGTTGTTACAGAGGAAAAGTGGAGTTTAGTAGAAATGTGAATAAAGGGGATAGGGTGACTACAATCATCCTTTGTCTGCTAGTTTTACCTCAGCCACCGAAGTTGGATGGAGATTATGTTTTCACCCCCTGTTTATCTGTTTGTGAGCATGGTATCTCACAAAGTTATGGATGGATTCAGACTAAACTTGGCGGAGAGGTTGGGTGTGTGACTAGGACGAATTGAATAGATTTTGGTGAAGATCTGAATCCGATCATTGTTTTTCAGTGATTCTTCACCATTGAGAGTTAGATAAGGCTAAAAACGATATATAGCACGATATCTCAAAAAGTTGCTGCAGGATATGGACGAAATTTGGCAGAGATGTGGCGTATGTCACAAGGACGAAATTATTCGATTTTGGTGAAGATCCGGATCAGGATCCGATAATTTTTTAAGTGATTCTTCACCATTGAGTGATAGGGCTAAAACCGATATATAGCACGATATCTCAAAAAAAATAAAATGTCGACGGATTCAGACGAAACTTGGTGAACAGGTTGGGTGTGTTGACAAGGGTGAATCCGATTCAATTTTGGTGAAGATCCGAATACAAATTTGGTTATGAGAATTTTCAAAATTTGTAAATGATTCTTTATCATTGAGTGATATGGCCAAATAAATATATATAGCCTGATATTTCAAAAAGTTATGGCTGGATTATGACAAAACTAGGAGGAAGAGTTGGGTACGTGACAAGAACAAGCTGATTCCATTTTGGTTCAAGTCCGAATCCAGATCCGGCCAGTCAGTGGATACAAAACATATAAACTGTTCAGCCTGGTGGAGGTGTGCGCTCTACCGAGTGTTCTAGTTTTCTCATGGAAAAGACTACTTTCAGTGAAGTTGAAACAATAACATTAACCCTTTTTGTAGTGAAATTAACCTGGTTATATCTGAGACCCACCAGAATGTCATTTGATTTCTAAAGTGATTCAGTAAATGACCCGATTCGCACCAATTTGCTTCTTCATGTGAATATGTATGTTAATTTTATGAGATTCCGCTGCACTCGTGGAGTTGATTTGTAATTTCAACCCCAATAATGTCTGGATTTTTTCCCCTCTAATTTGAGGGTTTATGTCCAAACCATCGACTTCACCTTGCTTCCCACAGAAGTTAGCATACTTCCATCAAGGTTCCACCTCTCCGCCAATTCAGAACAATATTAGCTTTCACGATTAAGACTAGTCCATTCTGACATATTTAACTTAAATTTTTCGTTTGCACTTGATGATGGATTGATCGATCACTTTGCTTTACAATAATTGTGTCATTGCTGCTGTTACTACTACTACTACTACTACTACTACTACTACTACTACGACGACTACGACTACTACAACTAATACGACTACTACTTTAACGACCCCAGTTATTCCCACCTTGTGGGCCCCAAGTCTGTCAGGAACTGGCTTGCCAGGCTTGACATTCGACTAAAGGTGTCAGGAATTTGTAATTCATCATCAGCATGGAAAGCAGTCCCACGAGAGATTAATGGATAAATAGCAGGCATTACATACAGCAGGTGCCGGTGTGCAAATGGGTTCAGGGTCACCATTCCCATGAAGAGGTGCTATCTGAGATATATGTACATATATAAGACATGATCACCGACATAGATTAGGTGAGGTCACAAACTTCCATGGACCTGTCAGTTCCCTCTGCGCCAGCTCCAAGTTATATTTATAAACCCTCCTAAATTATTATCTAGTGAGCCGACACCTCAAACGGCTAGCTTATTAGAGCTGATTGGCGTGACCCGCTCAACTCGCTTGGTGCTGTGAAAGAAGGGTACGGAAAGATACCTGGGTGCACGACAGGGCAAGAGGAAAGTCTGAGTCGGTCAGAGAGTGCCAATCCAGTCCATTATGAGAGGAGTTATGGAGTTTGTGCTTGACAGAAGGTTCCAAAGTACTAGTGCCAGGACAGGCCAGAGATACACGCACAGACACATTTGATTGGTCTGTTGACTGTTTGGCATTCCCATCTGGACTAATGGCTCATGATGCTGGGAACCCAGGTTAAAATGCCATATCGTGCATTTATTTGTACATCTTCTATTAATATTCCTATATAATCAATGTTGAATGTTACAGATATTCACTGATCTTTGTCATGTATGTGATTTGTATATAATCTCCAACATTAGCCTTATTTATGTCTCAACAATCTCCAACATGTTAAAAAACATTTAAAAGCTGCAGCTGCTCTAAAGTGCCTCTGAAATAAGACACCTTTTATCACCCCCACCTCTGTAGCTACGATCATTCTATAATGTGAGAAACGTACGTGTGTGTGTGTGTGTGTGTGTGTGTGTGTGTGTGTGTGTGTGTGTGTGTGTGTGTGTGTGTGTGTGTGTGTGTGTTGTGTGTGTGTGTGTGTGTTTGACTTCTATGCACTTCTGAACCGCTGGATGGGATGAGTTGATAACTGATGGGTTGTACTCGCGGTGTGCATGGGAAGATTTTATGCGGTGAACAAATTCATTTTCCCGGGGGTTCAGGTTGGGGTGAGGACACCAATATTCTCTATGTAAATGTGTATGGCATAGCACTGCTCCCTGTGGGAAGGGGTATTGCAGGTCGTGCGAAAATATGCCAATTCTGGGGGAATTAACCCATTCGGAATTTTGGGGGAATGAACCCGACAGGTCCTTCCTTTGTTTCCCAAATTCAACATGTTTTCAAAATGTTTCAAACTCTTTTTGTAGGACACCTTCGTATCTTTAATGTCCACGGAATAATGCCAACAGATGGTTTGCACAGGACCATTAATGGACCATTCCATTAATGAGGACGATTCGAGTCGGGTTTTAAAGGCTAATGCTTCAACACGACTGTGTGGTCATTGCGATCTATTTTTGAGGATGAAAAAAAGTTGAAAAATAAAAGTTTTTAGATATATTGATGCATCACCCTGCCTGAGAAGCACCAGCATGGCAATTTACAGCTGGGTTGAGATTCTAACCCAGGTTAGACAGCTCAGAGGCATATGTCTAGACTATCCTTCCAGGCCACTTTTTAAAAAGTTGATTTTTGTTTTGATTGACAATTTCATTTTTCTCTGTGTGAGACTGTCAGTCTCCATCAAAACCACACGTTTCATGCTTCCTTATCAGTCCTTGTGATTCCTCCACAACATTTCAGTGATTCTGTTCCGACATGATCCATGACCTGCATCATATAAAACGGATCATGACTTAACTATTTAAAGTGTATCGACCCTCTCATTTACTGGATTTGCGTTGAGTAGGGTATATACTTGTATAGGTTATAATGAGCAGCTTTGCGAGATCTCTCGATTTCCAGTGTATTTTTATGTTTTTTATTCAACCTCGAAAAAGTCAAACTGAATTGAAGGTTTTCAAATCCAGTGATCAAAACTTTGAGCTCCACATATGGGCAGGTGAGGGGAGCATGACAAAAACCCTCGTAAAGGCCGCAAGAGATACATCCAAATCCTTCGAATTTCAGCTTGCTTTTTAAAAAATATTAAAAAGACAGAGAGAGGGAGGGTGCGGGGGACGGGTTGTCAAAGATTTATTTCTCTCTTTGAAGTTTGACCTCAAATTTTTTTCCAAGAACCATTCTTTGGGTGGCTAATTGGATGGAAACTAGTGGGCGATAATCATCATTGTTCTAGAACTTAGTCGATAGAATAGAATATAGAATTAAGTCGATTAAGCCTAACTTCGTTTTTTCCTTTGTTTTTGAAATTTCAATTTACAAGGGCTCGTTTTAAGTAGTTAATGGCTCAAATATTTAAAAATTGCTCATAATGTCCTTAATGGCGCAAAACAATTTAATCCACAGTATATGTGGATCATTGAAGAGCATGAACATATTTAAACATTTATGTATATTTTGTGATGGACAGGGTATTTGAATATTAGACAAATCGAAAAATACAAGATTTTCAAATCTGGCCTCACACAATCTGAACCTCACACAATCTGAAGCAATTACCAAAGCAATGTAATTGACAAATTGCTGATAATACTGGGGTTGACTGATATTTTCACTGAATCACCTTGTATAATTTCTTTACCTCCAGAACCGTGGTTTTCCCATTTTCAGTTACGCATGATGTGCAACATATTCTCCTCCTGTGGCATATTGTCTACCCCTGACCACTAATGGCATCGATGAATGGCACTCATGTCACGCCTTTTTTTTTTTGTATGCAAGATCGAGGCTCGTGAAAGAGCTAACATGAATCACAAAAAAACAAACGGACACATAAAAAACATAATAAAGGGAGCGGGAGACAAGATGGGGAGAGAGAGGGAAGCACACAAGTACAACACTAGAGAACAGGGACATCGGGAGATCTGTGGGAGGGAGAGGACTTGGGGGGAGGAGGCATTCGAAGGGGGGTTGGGGGGAGGGTGGGAGAGGTGTAAAGCTGCTAGAACTTCAAGGAAAGAAGTCGGTATTTCAAAAAAATGGATCTGGGGTGAAATTAACGGTGGTAGAAAAGATAAAGGTTTTGGATGGGGGAAGATAAGAGATGGTGGTGAACAGCTGTTTTAAAGACCTGGAGGGAGGAGTGGGATTGAAGAGAGTGAGGGAGTTTGTTCCAGAGGCGGGAGAAAAGAGGAATGAAAGAGTGAAGGTGAGCAGAGAGTCTTCATTTTGGCAGCTTAACAGGGTTGCTGGCAGATCTTGTGCGACCTGAAGGAATATTTGGGGGACAGAGCACAGTCGAGCTGGGGGAGCTAGGCCGGAGAGGAGTCGGTAGAAGACAGAAAGTCCACCAACCTGCCTGCGGTGAGTAAGTGAAAGGCCCTCGGAGTTAGCTTCATTGTGGGAGATTCCAATGATTCTGAAAGCTTTTGTTTCAACAGCGTGAAACCGAGCTAGGTGTGAGGCAGGAGCACAGGCCCAGAGGGGGGAACAGTATTCCATTGAGCTGTGGAATGTGGATTAAAGCCTTGTATGTGGTGAGGAGCTCAGGTGTGCCAAGGAAGGACTTCGCATGGCGGAGGATGCCCAGTCGGCGACTGGCTTTAGAGGCCAGCTTGGAAATGTGGTTTTCCCAGGAAAGATCATGGCAGATAGTGAGACCCAAAGGCTAGCTGGCCTCTAAAGCCAGAACTTATTGGAGAGGATTGTTGAGAAAGTAGATTGGAGGGTTTTCCTGTCGGTCTTTTCGGAGAGACATCGTAACAGTGTGAGATTTGTCAGGATTGAAAGACATGTTCCACTTGTTTGACCCGTTTGTGATTTTGTGCAGGTCTGCAGAGGGTGAGGAGGCTGCAGACTGCCAATCTGAGGGATGAGGTATTGAGCGGCAGAGAGTGGAGTCATCATCAAAGAGATAGAGAGGATTTTCCAGAGAGTTGGAGAGATCATTGATGAAGACCAGAAAAAGCACAGGGCCCAGAACACTGCCTTGGGGAACTCCAGCCTGAACAGGAAGGGGAGATGAGAGAAATCCATTCAGGTCCACACGTTGGCAACGACCAGAGAGGAAGTCTGCAAGCCATGTGTGGAGATTTCCATGGACACCATAGGAGGAGAGTTTGGTGAGCAGAGCGTGGTGCCAGACCGCACCGAAGGCACGTGATATGTCAAGGGAGACAGCTCTGATTTCCTGTTTGGCGTTGAGGACCTCCATCCATTGTTGAGACAGCAGAAGCAGCATGTCCAGAGTAGAATGACCTGGTCTGAAACCAAATTGATGATCGGAGATCAAGCCATTGGAGAAGAGGAAGGATTTGATATCCGAAGCAATGGTGGATTCCATGACTTTGCTGATAATTGGGAGAAGGCTGATTGGTCTGTAGTTGCTAGGATCTGTTTTTGCACCTGTTTTGTGTAAAGCGGTAATGTTGGCTGATTTCCAAGCTGATGGCAGATGACCTTGAGCAAAAGAGAGGGTGAAGAGAACAGAGAGAGGGTGTGAAAGAGCGACAGGGCAGGATTTAAGACCCGTGGGCTGATACCATCTGGTCCAGTTGCAGATTCAGAGTCGAGGTTTGACAGAAACCTCTCCACCTTGTCGGCAGAGAAGGACACAGAGTCCAGGAGCAGCTGGGTTCGACTGGGTGCGGTGGGTACAGAGAGAGAGAGCATTTCAAAGAGCCTTCCAGCATTTTGTTGAAACTTGCTTCTTCCCTTGCTTTGTTGCTTTGTTGAAACCTCCAACCAAGTGCATGGAATTTACCTTTCCATCACTGACCTGCCTTTTCTTCCATACCATGCCTCAAGTTTCTTTCTTTGTAATTAATGCCCTAAGCAGCCCAACTTGGACATTGGGATATGCCCAACCTGCCATGTTTATTTTTTTTGTCCCATGTTGTTCTGAATATTTTATGTTTCGTTGAGTCCACATTTTTTTCTCGCAGTTTTGTCCGTTTTCCACGCTTTACCCTGTCATTGCCTCACTCCACATTCCATCTGTGCACATTAGCCTGTGATGTTGATGGAACGAGTCCCGAGGCTGAGGAGTGCGAGGTGCCACAGGGTCAGCGTGGTCCCAAAAATGGCCTTAGCAGTGTCGCAGCACCCGTGACAAACACAAAACGAATTCTTTTCTTTAAGAAGGTAACCACAGGGGCGATTCCCTAAGGGGACCATGACCCCCATGTGGAAACATCTTTGGCCTGTGCAAACCACCCGCCTGCATAACATTGTAGTTGCTCTTGGAACCTTTTCGTTGAACTCTTGGAACCATCAGCTTATGGATGGTTGAAAACTTTTTGTTTGAATCTGGAATCTTCATGTAAGTTGCTTTACTGTTCATGTAAGTTGCAACTTCACCTGCCCTCTCACCTCTCCCTGCCATTCCTCCCCATCATCTGCCTCAGCCCTCCCTGCCATTCCTCCTCATCCCCTTCTGCTGGTCTGCCTTCCCCCTTCTGGTGGTCTGCCTCCCCTATTCTGCTGGTGTGAATCCCTTTTCTACCACTCTTCCTCCCCTATTCTGCAGCTCTGCCTCCCTCTTTCTTCCGTTTTGCCACCCCCTTTTTGCCGCTCTGCCGTCCATGTGTGCTGCTTTTCCCTCCCCATTCTGCTGCTCTGCCTCCCCCTTTCTGTCGCTCTGCCTCCCCCTTTCTGTTGCTCTGCCTCCCCCTTTCTGTCACCCTGCCTCCCCGTTTCTGTCGCTCTGCCTCCCCCTTTCTGCCGCTCTGCCTCCCCCTTTTGTCGCTCTGCCTCCCCCTTTCTGCCACTCTGCCTCCCCCTCCTTTATGCCACTCTACCTCTCCTCCCACCCCTGCTGGGTGCTCTAACTATTTGCCTCCCCAGTTAAGTGCTCTAATCCTCCCTCACCTCTCTGGTCAGGCAATCAGACTTTCCTCTTCCATGTCAGGTGCTCATGACTCTCCCATCCCCCCCCCCCCCCTCCATCAGGCTATCAGACTCCCCTCTTCCCCCTCCCCCCCCCCCCCCCCACACCGCACTGCTCTACCTCCTGTTTATCCGATACTTTTTTTTTCATTGTTGGCAAATACATTTGGGTTATTTCTGTGTAGACCTATTTGGTAAGCCACTGTGGGCGATGTAGTATCATTTGCACAGACCAAAGATGGTATAGCATGTGCTCAATCTGCCTGTGTGAAAGATGCTGCATTTCTGTCTTTTCTTAACCAAAACACTCTCCTCTTTTCCTATGCCTATTCTGCTTGCTCATCTAGCTAAGCAAAAACAGAAACTGGTAAGTGTGCATGTCTTCTCTGGTAGAGTATTTATGTGATGGTTGTTCAGGGAGTGAATATTAGAATCTGCCTTGGCTGCTTGTGCTGCTTTACACGTTCTGGGTTTGCATGCAAATAATGGCTTTTACTTGACAATGCTTATGTTTTGTTTTTGTTGCACATGCAAGAGTTGATCCTGTAAATGAGCTTCTTTCGTTTGTTTTTTTTTGCCATCAAGAACAGAATGGCAGAGTTCTTTAAGTAAAATTTCCTTGTGTAGCTGGCATTAGCTGTTTATTACCTGAGTATTCACTGTTTCCTCCTAATGGAATTGTGCTTCTGCGTGGCGCACAGGCCGAGAGCGTTCCACCTTACGATGTGGTGCCTTCGATGCGACCCGTGGTTCTTGTTGGTCCATCTTTGAAAGGATACGAGGTATAGAGATCTTTTTTTCTTTTTTCTTTCTTCAATTTTTCTCAAACTTTAAGGTGTGGTTCCTCTACTAAGTTTATTTCAGCTGGACATTCGTGAAAATACTTTTACAAATTTGTTGATGTAATCTCCCTGTCTTTGTAGGTCGCTGCCTCAAACATTTTTCATTTCCCACTGATCCTATACCCAGTAATCATTCCTTTGTCACACCTCTCATACCTTCCTTTAAAATTGATATATGTGGGAAAAGTACATGCCCAGACCAGGGATCGAACCCAGGTCCTCTGGTGAACCGTACCAGTGCTCGGCCATCTGAGCTATCTGGGTGACCCTGACTTAGCAAGCAATTTTCCCACACATATAATTGCCACTCTCTTTCCGTCAATGCTTCCGGGGTACTCGCTGCCAACCATAGGAACACCAACGGCCTGAACACAAGAGGGTCTTCCTCCAATGGGGGGGACAAATCCATGTCCTTTATTATCAACACCACTCGGGGCGTAGTGAAACAATTACATTAATGAACAGGATTAAAGACGTGACGGCGAGGTCACGTCTTTTCGAAGCTGCTCCATGCGCTCACGCTCTCGAAGCTAAGTGATCTTTCACAATCGTGTTTTTGTCGAGACTGTATCTATCTTTCGGTGTGTGTACCTATAGCGTGTCTTTTGGAAAATTTTCGGTGCTAATTTTTCGTACATGTTGTGAGAAACCACCGGTGAAACCACCTGTTCTCACCCAGATTTGGTGCCCCGCCCACCGCGTGACGTGACCTCCTTTGAGCCTCACGCGATTGGTGGAGGGTCAGAGAGCGCGGTCGCCATCTTATGCGACGCACACGGCTCGAAGGCTCCGAGTGGGAAATATCATAAAAAGGGTTTTCCTTGAAGCCTCCGGACAGCCGAGTTGGGCTGGTCGAATACCGTTCTGTATTTTACGAGCGAGTAACTCCAGAAGAGAACGAGTGATTCCCGGCTTCGTGTTGGAGCTACTGGCCGACCGTTCCTGGCGGCCTTGTGCGGTATTCCATCCTGGTATCCTCCGAGTCCCGGAGCCCGTCGATTGGAGCCGCGAGTGATCTTACCGGCGTCCTGTTGGAGCGTCTGTTGCCGACAGTTCCTGCCGGCTTGTGCAGCATATTACCTTTTGTTACCTTTCATGGTTTTTGTGATCGAGCCAATAAATAATCGTGCCTTACCCCTAGAAGGCCGATTAAAACACAATTGTGTTTATTGCGTCTCTTTTGGTTCCCTACGTGGATTACTTGAAGCCCGGACATTTACGTCCGTATTCCGTGCTGGGATACATTCCACAGACGGGATCGCGACAAATGGGTTGCTCGTCCTAGGATCATTCAAGTAAGAGCCATTCGATTGAGACGGGAATTCTGCAGTGGACGACATCTTCTGGCATCTGTTCATCGCCTTCTCACCAGCGGACGCCGTCTTGGAGGAACTTTCTCGCCGTAGGACGCTGTCTTGGGCAGAGAAGTGAATAGCCTCGGATCCCTCCAAACAACCGACAAAGAATAAGCGAATAGCCTCGGATCCCTCCAAACAACCGAAAAAAAAAAAAAAAACGTGAGTATTTGTACGTGGTATTTTTCTCATTGGCAATTTGATGTGCGGGTGATATTGCGTAGTTGTGTCGTATTTCCCCAACAGAGCGTTGTGTTTGAGCGTTGTGTTTGAGGTTGTGTTTTGTGCCTGGTCGTATGATAACTCGTAGCCAAGCTATGTCGACCAGGGAAGTGAGAGTTCAACCTGATCATGTTGACAGTCACGTGGGTGGCGAGGTGAGCGACGCAAGCAGCCTTGACCCGGTCACTCAACCCGAGATGTTAGGAAGCGATCCCATCATGACTAAATGCATGCGTTCGCCCTTCTGGACCGGGCTGACTCCGGTTCAACAACTTGACATGTATAACAGGGAGAATGACAGGGCAGAGGCAGAGCGTGCGGCAGCAGCAGAGAGAGAGCGTGCAGCAGCAGAGGGAGAGCGTGCGGCAGCAGAGAGAGAGCATGCGGCAGCAGAGAGAGAGCGTGCGGCAGCAGCAGAGGGAGAGCGTGCGGCAGCAGCGAGAGAGCATGCGGCAGCAGAGAGAGAGCGTGCGGCGGCAGCAGAGAGAGAGCATGCGGCAGCAGAAGCTGAACGCGTCAGAGAGCATGAGTTGCGAATGTTGACTGAACGACTGCGGGCAGAGGGGTCTGCTGCAAGAGTCCCGGAAACTGTTCATGTTCGTTTGCCGGACTGGACGGGAGACACGAAGCCAGAAGCGTATCTGGAGATGGCGGAGAAGTTGTTGGCTGCCGGTGGCATTGATGAGAGCTTGTGGGTCGGCCATCTTGTGAGCCATCTATCTGAGAAGGCGAGGGAGGTATATGCGAGGATGGCAACCGAGGACGCAAACAAATACAGGGCATTGAAGGCCGAGATTTTGAACGCCTATGCGGTGTCCGCATGTATTTATAGGAGAAATTTTTTCAGCTGGACTCGTGAGTCCAGTCAAACCTATGAGGAACATTCGCGGGCCTTGTGGGAACAGCTGCAGAGATGGTTCAAGGGGAGCAAGGTTGAGTTACCTCAAGCGGTTGCGGAACTCCTGGTGCGTTACCGTATCGATCAACAGCTTCCGCCTGACTTAGCATTGTTTCTTGTCGACAAAGACACTGTTTCCTTGGCAGACTGCGTCAACCTTATTGATAAACATGTTTTGGCGTGCAAAATGCTGCAAGTCACGCAGTCGCGTCGTAAGACGGAGGAGTCTGCGATCAAGACCGCCCCCCGTCTGCCCGGCGGCTGGATCGAGGGGAGGGGTTCTCCGATGCCCTCCACTGGTGGCGGTCGCGAGCCGCAGACCAGGGCAGGGCCCTGGTGCGATTTCTGCAAACGCGTGGGGCACGGTGAAAACCGCTGCTTCTCTAATCCCGCTAGTCCGGCCTACCGAGGCAACCCTCCTGTTACGTCGGAGGGAGATCAGTGGAGCTCATCCGCCGGGCCCTCGTACACGACGGTGGCATCGGTGACCGAGGTCACTGCCACCGAGGCTAATTCCATTCATCCACTGTACCAGGATTATTCAGGGACAGCCTTAGTGGGTGGCCCTGATTCGATGCTGAAGTTTGAGGCCCAATACCTTCGGGATACTGGGGCGACACGGTGTGTTCTCCGGGCGGGGGTAGTTCCGGCCTCTCAGATGCGTTATACCGGCGAGTATACCCTCCTTCGGGGCATTGACCGGGTTCTTGGCCGGTATCCCCTTGCCCTCCTCGAGGTCCGGAGTGACATTTTTAAGGGTCCAGTGACCTGTGTGGTGGTACCCTACTACCCGATACCCGGGGTCTCCTTGCTGATTGGCAATGATGCCATGGCCAGGGAGGAGTCATTGACTCTGACCTGTGGGGGGGTCACTAGATCCCAGAGTAAACAGGCGGAGAGAGTGGCGGAGTCAGACATATCTTCACTCTGGCCCGAGGAGCCTAGCGCCTCGACTCCAGTTCCCGACGGTGACGTTGCGTCAGCTGAAGTCCACCCGAGCCTCCCGTCAAGCCACCCTCAGGTGCCGTGCTCCTCAGGGACCGCTCCCGCCATGTCGCGATTCAGCAGGAACGCTAATGCTAAGGTATATGTGGGAAACCTGGGCAATGGAGCAGCGAAAGCCGAGCTAGGGAGGGTCTTCGAACATTACGGACCACTCCGCAACGTATGGGTTGCTCGAAACCCACCTGGATTTGCAGTTGTTGAGTTTGAAGAGCCACGAGATGCTGAAGATTCGGTCAGAGCCCTTGATGGAAGGTTAATTTGCGGATCGCGTGTGTGCGTCGAGATGTCGAATGGCATGTCGCGGCGGCCTCGTTTCAGACGCCCTTTGGTCCGCAGGCCTTTCGACCCGAACGATCGATGTTACCAGTGCGGTGAAAGGGGTCATTACGCATATGACTGTTGTTCTCGACACCGGAGGAGTACCCGCCGCTCTAGGTCTCGGCCCGTTTCCTTCCTGTCAACGCTTCCCCCAACTTGAGTTTGGCCCCCTTGCCTCTCTATTGTGCTTTGTGTGAAGTGTAACTCTTGTAGGGTAGATATTAATGTGGTGTATGGTGTTAAAATTTGTGTGTGAAAAAAAACAAAAAACCAAACTGGTTCATTGTTAACCTGTTAATGCCTGTTAATTGCCTGTGCGTTAATAATTGCGTTATTGTTGCGCTATTGCGTTGCATTGTATTGTTGCGTTGTTGCGTTATTGTTGTTAATAAGTGTTAATAATTGTTAATTGCGTTAATTGCCTGTTAGCGATTACCGCCATCATCTTGCCATGTGATTTGCACCTACTACAAATACTGGTTTTAAAAACGCCGTCTATTCGACGGGGTTTTACTTAGGGGGGGAGGACTGTGAGAAACCACCGGTGAAACCACCTGTTCTCACCCAGATTTGGTGCCCCGCCCACCGCGTGACGTGACCTCCTTTGAGCCTCACGCGATTGGTGGAGGGTCAGAGAGCGCGGTCGCCATCTTATGCGACGCACACGGCTCGAAGGCTCCGAGTGGGAAATATCATAAAAAGGGTTTTCCTTGAAGCCTCCGGACAGCCGAGTTGGGCTGGTCGAATACCGTTCTGTATTTTACGAGCGAGTAACTCCAGAAGAGAACGAGTGATTCCCGGCTTCGTGTTGGAGCTACTGGCCGACCGTTCCTGGCGGCCTTGTGCGGTATTCCATCCTGGTATCCTCCGAGTCCCGGAGCCCGTCGATTGGAGCCGCGAGTGATCTTACCGGCGTCCTGTTGGAGCGTCTGTTGCCGACAGTTCCTGCCGGCTTGTGCAGCATATTCCCTTTTGTTACCTTTCATGGTTTTTGTGATCGAGCCAATAAATAATCGTGCCTTACCCCTAGAAGGCCGATTAAAACACAATTGTGTTTATTGCGTCTCTTTTGGTTCCCTACGTGGATTACTTGAAGCCCGGACATTTACGTCCGTATTCCGTGCTGGGATACATTCCACAGACGGGATCGCGACAATGTATACACAATCGTCGGTTAATGGTATCGAGTATTCTGCGGCCTAGTACTCGTAGGCTTAGACTACCGTACCGTCTCCGACCTTGTGGTTTTGTTTTTCTCTCAGCGATTCGTCGAATGCGCTGAAATTATTTTCGTTCTCTGTTTCGTCCCAGTCGTTCACCCCGTACCTCCTTGTTTAATATCTCTACTCACAAAAAAAAACCCCAAAAAATATTTCCTTCCCAGGTCTTATTCGTTTATTTGTTGTTCTTTTTGTTCGTTCGTTCTTCGTTCGCGATCACGCGGTTAGAAATGTATAATCTCTCCCCTGAACAACTATTTTCTCTCATATATTATAACACCCTTTTCTTCTTTTCCTACAAAAGGATGCTTTCGTCTTGCTCACCAAATCTATTCATTCCAAAAAATATATATAATACCATCTCTTACAGTTCCTCCTTTCTACATTCCCTAAACTATCCAGAACTCCACCCCTCCTCCAGTGTCCTCAAACGTATTTTTGACTCGAAGGTCTCAAACTCATTTTGCAAAAAATGTTCGTTTCCCATGAATCGTACACTTTTCAAAATCCAATCTCACCCCTCCCCTCCAAATCCTCCCCATCACCCATCCCTTTCAAATCTCCCCCCTTGCCCCTTCCCTCCCCTCCCTCCTAAACTCCCCCCACACCCCTCCCCTCCGAGACTCTCCCTCGCTCCTCCCCTCCTAGACTCCCCTCTCACCCCTCCTCCTCAAAGCATCCTCCCTGCTTCTTCCCCCTTCCAACTTTCACCTTCATCTCCCCAAACCTTCTGCCTTGCTCTTCCCCCTCCTCAAATAACACCTCACTGTGCCTCACCCAATCTCCATCAAACCTTTTGTCCGCCCCATTCTTCCCTTTCTCCAAGCTATTCTGAAATCTCTGAAATCTCTGACACACCTTCAACAGCTCTCCCTACCTCTTCCTCCTCTTCCACATCTTACCCTACCCCTCCCCCCCCTGTTCTGGACCCGATGCTCCCCCTTCCTCTTCATTAACGGTATGGACCTCAAACATCCAGGGCCTTCGCTCAAACTTGACTGACCTCTCCATACAGGTTGCTTCTGACAAACCAGATGTGATCTGCTTAACAGAAACTTTCCTCCTTCATGATGTCTCTGATGCCTTGGTATCTCTCCCAGGTTACTCCCTCCTCCGGTATGATAGACCTGAGCCTCGTCCTGGAGGTGGGGTTGCTATCTTTATAAAAAACTCTCTTCCTCACTCGCCCTCCACTGCCCTCTCTCCACCTCACCCCCAGGAATACCTTTGGCTACGGCTTCCCCTTCGCTCCCACCTTTTGTTCATATGTGTGTTGTACCGTCCACCAAACAGCGATGACTCCATCTACATCTCACTGTCTGATAATATGGACCAACTTCTATCTACCCATCCCAACTCTCTCTTCCTCATATGTGGTGATTTCAATTGTCACCATGCCAGTTGGCTGGGTGTGGGTACCTCTCTCACCAGCCATGGCTCTTCAGCAAAGGACTTCTGCGACTCACTGGGACTGACACAATCTCTCAATTTCCCGACCCGGATCTCAGTCAACGGAGCATCTTCTCTTCTGGATTTGGCTATGACAAACTTCCCTGAAAATGTCTGCTGCTCTTCTTCTGCTCCAATCGGCTCATCTGATCATGTGCTTGTCAAAGTGGACATCTCTCTGACCATTCTCAGAGAGCCTCCTCAGCGTCGACGAGTCTGGCATTTCACTCAGGCCAACTGGCACGGTCTTCAAGCAGCCATCAATCATCTGGACTGGTCTCCCATCTCTACCGCCTCTGACATCAACTCATCCTGGGAATTCTTTCAAAGTAAATTGCTCTCTCTCATGCACAGATTTATCCCATCTCGTCTTCAGTTGTCATACCCTTCCTCCCGTCCATGGTACACGGAATCTTGTGGTGAGGCTGTTGCCCTGAAACAACTTGCTTTCGTCTCCTGGAAAGCAAATCCAACGGAAGGAAATCTCATTTCCTTTCACAAAGCCCGAAACAAGTGTGTGTCCACCCTCAGGAGAGCCAGGAAACAATATCTCACCATTCTCAAGACCGAACTCTCTTATCTGTCTCCCTCTTCCAAATCCTGGTGGCGTCTGGTCAAATCTGTTTCTGGTGTTTGTTCCCCCTCCATCCCCTCCCTCACCTCAAACGGCTTAACGGCTGACTCCGCACGTGAAAAAGCTGAATGCCTCAACTCTGTGTTTGCCTCTAAATCTTGTGTCCCAAACCCATCCCTCTCTGTACCCACCGTACCCAGTCGTACCCAGCTGCTCCTGGACTCTGTGTCCTTTCCTCCTGACTAGGTGGAAAAGTTTCTGTCAATGCTCGACTCTGATTCTGCAACTGGTCCTGACGGCATGAGCCCACGGGTCCTAAAATCATGTTCTTCTGCTCTTTCACTCCCTCTTTCTGTTCTCTTCACCCTCTCTTTTGCTCAAGGTCATCTGCCATCTGCTTGGAAATCAGCCAACATCACCGCTTTGCACAAAAAAGGTGCAAAAACAGATCCCAGCAACTACAGACCAATCAGCCTTCTCCCAATTATCAGCAAAGTCATGGAATGCCTCAAATCACAGACTGCCATGCTGCTTCTGCTTTCTCAACAATGGATGGAGGTCCTCAACGCCAAACAGGAAATTAGAGCTGTCTCCCTTGACATTTCACGTGCCTTCGATACGGTCTGGCACCCTGCTCTGCTCACCAAACTCTCCTCCTTTGGTATCCATGGAAATCTCCACGCATGGCTGGCGGACTTCCTCTCTGGTCGTAGTCAACGTGTGGCCCTGAATGGGTTTCTCTCATCTCCTCTTCCTGTTCAGGCTGGAGTTCCCCAAGGTAGTGTTCTGGGCCCTGTGCTTTTTCTGGTCTTCATCAATGATCTCTCTGACTCTGTTGAAAATCCTCTCTATCTCTTTGCTGACGACTCTACTCTCTGTCGCTCCATTCCTCATCCCTCAGATCGGCAGTCTGCAGCCTCCTCACTCTCTGCAGACCTGGACAAAATCACAGACTGGTCAAACAAGTGGAACATGTCTTTCAATCCTGACAAATCTCACACTCTTACAGTGTCTCTCCGAAAGGACCGACTGGACAACCCTCCCATCTACTTTCTCAACAATCCTCTCCAAGAAGTTCTGTCGCTCAAGCTTTTGGGTCTCACTATCTGCCATGATCTTTCTTGGGAAAACCACATTTCCAAGCTGGCCTCCAAAGCCAGTCGCCGACTGGGCATCCTCCGTTGTGCGAAGTCCTTCCTTGGCACACCTGAGCTCCTCACCACATACAAGGCTTTCATCCGCAGCTCAATGGAATACTGTTCCCCCCTCTGGGCTGGTGCTCCTGCCTCACACCTTGCTCGGCTTCACGCTGTTGAGGCCAAAGCCTTCAGAATCATTGGAATCTCCTGCGATGTAGTCAACACCGAGGGCCTTTCACTCACTCACCGCAGGCAGGTTGGTGGTCTTTCTGTCTTCTACCGACTCCTCTCCGGCCTTGCTCCCCCAGCTCTCTCTGTGCTCTGTCCCCCCAATATTCCTTCAGGTCGCACAAGATCTGCCTGCAACCCTCTTATGGTTAAACTGCCAAAGTCTAGGCTCTCTGCTCACCTTCACTCTTTCATTCCCCTTTTCTCCCGCCTCTGGAACAAACTCCCCCACTCCCTTCAATCCCACTCCTCCCTCCAGGTCTTTAAAACAGCTGTTCACCACCATCTCTTATCTTCCCCCATCGAAAACCTTGATCTTTTCTACCCCCGGTAATTCACCCCAGAGTCCTTGCAGTGTTCATATGTTTTATTCCTTTCCCACCTCCCCCCAAGTCCTCCCGATGTCCCTGCTCTCAAATGTTGTATTTGTGTCCTTCCCCCTCTTCCCCCTCTCTTTTGTGTCCTTCCCCCTCTCTCCCCATCTTGTCTGCCGCTCCCCTTGTTTTTTGTCTTTTTGTGTGATTAATGTTAGCTCTTTCACGAGCCTCGATCTTGTATACAAAAAAAAAAATTAAAAAAAAAAAAAAATAATAATAATTGAATTGATATATGTGGGAAAATTATGCATGCTTGGTCAGGGTCACCCAGGTAGCTCAGATGGCAGAGCACTGGTACGGTTCACCAGAGACCTGGGCTCGATCTCTGGTCTGGGTGTGTAATTTCCCCACATATATCAATTTAATTATTTAATCCTGTTCATTAATGTAAAACCTTCCTTTTGAATGCATGAACTCCTCCTATTCCTATGTTAAAACATTCCACAATTGATTTTTCTTGTCCTTTCCATGCGTTGAGACAACAATGACCAGAAAAAAGTTTCTATTTTCAAAAGACAAAATATCTCATTTTTCACTAAATGGGCTAATTGATCATTCTCCATACCTTTCTAGATCCTTATTCAGGATGAGAAGAAACTTTCACACTAGTCACTTGTATTGGTGTCAAAACACACTTTATCAACATTAATAAGCAGAATTTGTGATTGGATTTTAAAAGATTATTTGTCATTGGCTTGCATCCTGTTTCCTATTTATTTTTTGAAGGTGACAGACATGATGCAGAAAGCACTGTTTGACTTCTTGAAGCACCGATTTGAGGGACGGTAAGTAATGTGAAGCGAGTCATTTCTACTTGCTGTTTTTTATGTTTACATAGCTGGTGCTCATGGAAGAGCTAGAATTAGTACATTGAACAGATCAGGACACAACGGGACAAAGGGAACAGTTGAGGGGGGTTGGGGGGGGGGGGGGCAAACACCAACAGCAGAAATGAAGGCCTGGGCAGAGGCAGACTTGGACAAATAATGGATGTGGGGACGAATGAGGGGCAGGAGAGGATGCATGGGGTAGGCTAGATGGATACATAAGGGAACTCTCAGGAGAGAAAATCTGTAAATTTGGAAGGAGGAGGGCTTGGGGTGGGGTTAACAAGGGTACAAGAGATCATGGTTTTGAATTTGGGACATCTGAGATGGTGAACAGCTGTCATGAAGACCTGGAGGGAAGAATGAGATTGAAGAGAATGTGTGGAAGTTGGTTCCACATGCAGGAGAAAAGAGGATCAAAAATGAGTGGAAGTGTGCAGTGATCCTGGATTTAAGTAGATCAACCAGAAGGGGTTCAATGGTGGACCGTGTGAGCCCTGCAGAAACCTGGGGTGGGATGGACAAACCATGGAAGGCACAGATGGTGCAAGGTGAGAAAAGAGACCACTGACCTGCCTTCAATGGTGAAGTGATAGACCAATAGACTCAGCTTCATCGTGGGAGATTCCAATAATATTGAAGGCCTTGGTTTCCACGGCATGGTGCTGAGCAAGAAGTGAGGCAGGGGAGCCAGTACAGAGTGGAGAGCAGTACTCCATCAAGCTATGGGTGAAGGCTTTGTAGGTGGATAGGAGTTCAGGTGTGTCAAGGAAGGACTTTGTATGGAGGAGGATGTCCAGTCAGCGGCTGGCTTTGGAGGCCAATTTTGAAATGTGGTTTGCCCAAGAAAGATCATGGCTGATAATGAGACCTAGGAGTTTGAACGACTGAACTTCCTCAATAAGGTTGTTAATGAAGTAAATCGGAGGGTTTGCCAGACGGTCCTTTCGGAGAGATAGTGAGAGCATGAGATTTGTTTGAAGAGAGGGAAGAGGCTGAGGCTGTTATACACAAACCCAGGAATGCCCATTTTCCAATCTGAATAATGCCAGGATGTTAGGAGATAGGTGATGGCAAAGCTGAAAATAAACTAAAACCTTATTCATTAGTTTCTTTCATTTCCCTGAAGATGTTTTCCCTTTCCCTGAAGGCCACCAATATTTCTTCTATTCACTTATTTATTCATGCTCATGGTTTTCTCTCAAAATAAACATTTTCTGTCACTCTCTTACTTCCTTTTGCTTATCTTGTAGTCTTGTGTATAGCAATGTATGTCTCAATGCTGAAAGCAGTTTTTGAGTAAGGTGACATTTTTTGGCATTGTTGCTTCTCAAAGCGGAATTTCTTAGCTCACATTCTGTAAAACGTGACAGATAGAGTATGTGCAAGGAGTTCTCGATTATAAGTAGTCCCGTTATCCGTTTTTAACTCAACTGGACTATGTCCAGCTGAGTTTTTGTCGACACCCAGTGTCTGTCGTCCGTCTGTCGTCTGTCTGTCTGTCTGTCTGTCTGTCTGTCATCTGTAAACAATTCGACGTCTACGCTCTAAAAGTCACAAATATTGATCAAATGTGATGAAACTTTTTATGCAGCATCTTTAAGACATAAACTAGTTTGGGATTGCATTTGGGCGTTGCACGCCCAAAAATGGGCGCGGCAGGGCGGCCATGTTGAAAAATCCATTTTTGTCATATATTTTTAGCACATATAAACTATATCGTTTGTGGTTCTATTATGCATATTCTAACCATATTGATATAGACCAGTTGAGTTCAGGTTCACTGGAACCTCTAGTTTCGGTATAACGTTGTTGATGCATTCACACTCTTTTCTGATATAAGTAGGTATGTTTTGGTATAAAAATGAAAAATGTAAAAGAAAAAAAACCCCAAAAACCCTGGAAGTTGTATATTTATTTTCCTCTTAATGCAGTATGAGTGACAAATGATCGTCAAGCGAGGCTAGTACGTCTGTGAGCAAGAGGAGACGCAGTGTGGACACCTTGCAGACTAAATTTGTTGTTTTGAGGTGGTGTGATGGTGGTGATCGTACAATGCATGTAGCCGCCATCTTTGGGATACCCGTGACGACTGTGGGGACAATCAAAGGGAAGGTGAGAGCCGCTTGGCAGTGCAGTACGCCACTGGGTGCTCCTAGAAATGTACACGTTCGGAGTTTGTTGATGGAGAATATGGAACGTTCATTACCATTCTGGATTGAAGACCAAAACGAAAATCATGTGCCAATAAGTTTGTTTGTGATCCAGGCTAAAGCCCGCAGTTGATCAACCTGAAGGGCAAACGAGGTGGGTCAAGTGAAAGTGAAACATTTAATTCGAGCAGAGGCTAGTTTGAATGGTTTAAGCAGCGCATTAACCTCTGTAACATCAAAATGATGGGCGAGGCAGTTTTTTACACCTTCATTTGATTTTATTCATTGTTAACACTATCTTGTACAACTTGTCTAAGAGGGAACCCAAATGTCCCCATTATAACTTATTCCTATGGAACAATACGTTCCGATACATTCTGTTTTGATATAAATACTATTTCCCAGAAATGCACATACGACGTATATAGAGGACTCCGTGTATATTATTCCAAAATTGTGCTTTCCCAGCTTTAATTCATATTATCTGATCCATTACACCCATGATAAACCACACCCAGGTCAGAAGAATGAAGAACTAGTCTTGCTGGTGAAGGCACACCCAAGTGATTGATTATCCATCATATGCCAGAATGAGCATGACGTTCACTTTAAGTGGTACAATGCAACTGAAGCAGAACATTATACAATTTTGCCGAACCTATGAGAACTTGAACTAAACGTATTGAATGGAACTCATGGCAGCAAAACATTTCCACTTATGTCATTTTATGTGGTACAAGCTTGACTGATTGAATGTTTAAAATAAAATTCATTTCTTCACCTCGAAGATTTTATTTATAAAACATAAGATAAACTTCCATTAAAGCATCCTGGCCTGTTTCACTGCAGCATATCCATCACAAGAGTTACTGCTGACATATCTTTAGCCAAGCGCTCGGTGCTGAACAACCCCAGCAAGAGAGCCATTATCGAGAGATCCAACACACGGTCCAGCATCGGTAAGCCTTTCAGCTATGCTCGTCACTTCCCCATGACAGCGTGAGAGCATCCTGTACCCTCTTTAACCTGAGCTGCTTTTCTCATCTGCTGTGTTGCTTTTTATAAAATTGGCGTGAATAAGGAACATATTAGGTGGGGAATTTCATTGAACTCTTGTTATGTCTCCTTTCCTACAGGGGGAGAAGAAGGGGTAAGGAGGGGAGTTTGACAGTTGGTATATATATATACAGCAATACCCTGGCCTACGTCATTAATTGGTTCCATAAGCCGTGACGTAACTCGTTTTTTGACGTAAACCGGGCGTAATGTCTTAAAAATGCCTTAAAATGAAGACAAACACCATAAAACTAGAGTAAATAACTGGAGGAGGCTGCGGCTTCGCCTGAATCTTTGCCGCTCCCCGTCAGGAGTCCCTCCGTTGTTTTCTATCGGTCGGGTCTTCTCCTCGAACGGGGTGACCGGCACGGACCTGTCGACCGTGAGCGGGCTTGTGTGCCGAGTGGCTCCGCGGCCCGCTTCCCCACGGCATGCTTTACCCAACGTGTCCGAACAGTTTCACCGGTGGTCGTGTCTTGTCGTCTGTGACGAACGAACGAGCTCAGGGTTCCGTGAACCCGGCCGCCCCGGGGATCGACGCTCGCCTCCGAGTCGTAGGCGTGCCCCGTCTTTCCTCGAGCGGCCGAAGTTGCGTGCTTCTTTTTTTTGGACGATGCGATATACGCAGAAACGACGATCTACAGGCAGGCATTTGCAAATCCATGCACATGTGCACATGCACACGTCGATCGGTTCGTCGACGCCGGATGCCGGCGAGGTGCCCGACGAGGCACCCCGGCTCGAGGCATGACACGGTCGTTCATTTCACATGGGCCATGGGCCATGGGGCCTGTCCTCGTAGACATTGCACACTCTGCACGGTGACGTGACGTGACGTCTGCCACGGACGGTCATCCGAGCCGGCATCGTCGTTATGTTTCGCCGTTGCCACATTACGTTGGTTGTTTTACACAGTAAAGGAACCTTTACACAGTTAAGGAATAATCACAAAAATACCAGCGAAAGGCAAAGCAAGCACGCGACCGCAGCACAGGACAAAATGCATATGGCGTCGCCTTTGTTTTGAATGAGAACCAGCAGCTACGCGTACATACAGTATACTGTACGTACATTTTAAAATATTTTTAATGTGCTTTTTATTGTATTTTAAATTGTTTTTTTAGCTTCTTTTATTGTTCATTTATGGACTATTTTATTTATTTTAAATATATTTTTAAGGAAAACTTAATTTTTTTCACGTCCTTCTATAATGATGTAGGAGTGACGTAAAGTCGCACATAATGACGTTCACTGAACTGAAATTTACTCTATAAGAGTGGCGTAAAGTCGGATTTGACGAAGGTCGAAATGGCGTAAAACGGGGTATTGCTGTATACAGTCACGTGAAAAAGTAAGTACACCCCGTGTAAACTTTTGACTTTTTCAACATATTTCAACATACAGCTATTTGATCTTCATTTCAACAATATTGATAGATAAAGGTGATATAATATAACAAATATCATGAAACATTTACATTTTGTAGTCCATTGTATAATTTAAATAAACATAAATGCAAATTTCGCATGTGGAAAAAATAAGTACACCCCTACATTTATCACTACTTCAAATACCTAAAATTAGAATCAGGTGCACCAGCTCAGGTGCAAATGATTAGAACATCGTTAGAGAGGATCTTGGCAGAACCTGTATTATTTAAACCTCAGACATTTAGTTTGGTTTGCTCTTTGTTGTTGAAGTGTGCGGCATCACCATGCCTAGATCAAAAGAGCTCTCAGGCCTTCAGAAAGAAGGTTAAAGATGCCTACGAGTCTGGGAAGAGGTTTAAAAAGATCTCCAAACAATTTCAAATCAATCATTCGACTGTCCGGAAGATCATCTACAAGTGGAGAAGATTCCAAACAACTGCCAACTTGTTCAGGCCAGGCCGCCCCGGCAAGTTCAGCCCGAGAGCAGATCGCAAGATGCTGAAAGAAGTCTCTAAGAACCCCAGAATGTCGTCACGGGACCTACAGGTAGCTCTTGCCACTGTTGATGTCAAAGTGCACGAGTCTACCATTAGAAAGAGGCTGCACAAATTTGATATACATGGTCGGTGTGCCAGGAGGAAACCTTTGCTGTTCAGAAAGAACATCAGGGCAAGACTAAAGTTTTGCCAATGAACACATTGGAAAAGACCAGCAATGCTGGAACAATGTGCTCTGGACAGATGAGTCAAAGGTAGAGCTATTTGGCTACAGTACCAGAAGACATGTTTGGCGAAAACCAAAGACAGCATTTTACCACAAGAACCTGATACCAACTGTAAAGCATGGTGGTGGAAATATTATGGTTTGGGGCAGCTTTGCTGCATCAGGGCCTGGGCAGCTCAACATCATAGAATCCACGATGAATTCTTCATTGTACCAGAGGGTGCTTGAGGTTAATGTGAGGCCATCTGTCGGAAAGTTGAAGCTCAACCGAAGGTGGACCTTGCAACATGACAATTACCCTAAACATACCAGTAAATCCACCAAGGAATGGCTGAAAAGAAAGAAATGGAGGGACTTGGAATGGCCAAGTCAAAGCCCGGATCTAAATCCCATCGAGATGTTGTGGGGGGATATGAAACAAGCTGTGCATGCAAGAAACCCCTCAAACATCGCACAGCTGAAAGAATTCTGCGCAGAGTGGGCAAAAATTTCTCCCAGTCCATGTCAGAGACTGGTAGACAGTTATAAGAAACGCCTACTTGAGGTTGTTTCTGCCAAAGGGGGCAATACCACCTATTAGAGCCAAGGGTGTACTTACTTTTTCCACATGCGAAATTTGCATATATGTTTATTTAAATTATACAATGGACTACAAAATGTAAATGTTTCATGATATTTGTTATATTTTATCACCTTTATCTATCAATATTGTTGAAATGAAGATCAAATAGCTGTATGTTGAAATATGTTGAAAAAGTCAAAACTTTACATGGGGTGTACTTACTTTTTCACGTGACTGTATATATACTAGCTTGGCTCGGCTCCCCCGCTTGCATCACCACACGTCGTTATAGAGGAACGGGCTTATTTTAGCTGAGCATAATGACTACCTGAGTTGCTGTGTTGTCATGATTTACACCAATCATAATACAACAATTATTTTGCACAAATTTATTTGTAGTGTTTGTGATATTACATTTATCTAAATCATAAGCAATTTAGGTTGAAGATTTAGGTTGAAAAAATAAAAAATAATAAAAAAGAACCCCTCATCACATATAGTCAAGTGAAAAAGTAAGTACACCCCATGTAATACATGGGGTGTACTTACTTTTTCACGTGACTGTACATACGGGAGGGGTAGGTGCATACTGGAAGTTTGGGACAATTACACCTCACCACCACGAAATTCAAAACACCTCACCACCACAAAATTCAAAACACTTCACCACCATGTAATTCAAAACACACCACCACGTGATTCAAAACACCTCACCACCATGTAATTCAAAACACACCACCACGTGATTCAAAACACCTCACCACCACGAAATTCAAAATACCTCACCACCACGTAATTCAAAACACCTCACCACCATGTGATTCAAAACACCTCAGCACCACGTAATTCAAAACACCTCACCACCACATAATTCAAAACACCTCATCACCACGAAATTCAAAACACCTCACCACCACGTAATCCAAAACACCTCACCAACAACATTATTAAAAACACTTCACAACCACGGAAACAAAAGTTTGAGGGAGTAGTTCAGTGACAACACAGACACTGACCAGATATGTAGACATATAGATAGATGACTGTACCTGAGTTGCTGTTTTGTCATGGTTTACACCAATCATAATACAAACAATTATTTTGCACAAATGTATTTGTAATATACATGATATTACCTTTTATAAACAATTGAAGTTGAAGATATAAGTTGAAAAGAAAAAAAATTCAAAAGTAATACTCTTAGGACATACACACGGGAGAGATTTTTTTTTATTTTTTTATTTTTTTTGTATACAAGATCGAGGCTCGTGAAAGAGCGAACATTAATCACACAGAAAGACAAACAGACACATAAAACAAATAACATCGGGAGCGGTAGACAAGATGGGGAGAGAGGGGGAAGGACACAGACACAACATTTGAGAGCAGGGACCGAGAGACATGGAGACATCGAGAGATCTGTGGGAGGGAGAGGGCTTTGGGGGGGAGGCATGTGAAGGGGTGGGGGGGGGGGGGGTGGGAGAGGTATAAACATATGGACACTGCCAGGACTTCCAGGAAAGAAGTTGGAATTTCAAACAAGGTGGATCTGGGGTGAATTAGTGGGGGTAGAAAAGATCAAGGTTTTGGATGGGGGAAGATAAGAGATGGTGGTGAACAGCTGTTTTAAAGACCTGGAGGGAGGAGTGGGATTGAAGGGAGTGTGGGAGTTTGTTCCAGAGGCGGGAGAAAAGAGGAATGAAAGAGTGAAGGTGAGCAGCGAGCCGAGATTTCGGCAGTTTAACCATCAGAGGGTTGCTGGCAGATCTTGTGCGACCTGTAGGAATATTTGGGGGACAGAGCACAGAGAGAGCTGGGGGAGCAAGGCCGGAGAGGAGTCGGTAGAAGACAGAAAGACCACCTACCTGCCTGCGGTGAGTGAGTGAAAGGCCCTCAGAGATAGCTTCATCGCGGGAGATTCCAATGATTTTTAAAGCTTTGGATTCAACAGCGTGAAGCCGAGCCAGGTGTGAGGCAGGAGCACCAGCCCATAGGGGAGAACAGTATTCCATTGAGCTGCGGATGAAAGCCTTGTATGTGGTGAGAGGGGTGCATACCAGAAGGTGCATACCAGAAGTTTGATATGATTCCACCAACGCTTGAGGGAGTAGTTCAGTGACAATGCAACATTGCAACACAGACACTGCACAGATATATACATAGATATGTGTATGTGTGTGTGGGTGTATATATATGTGTATGTGTGTGTGTGTGTGTGTGTGTGTGTGTGTGTGTGTGTATGTATATATATATATATATATACACACACACACTATATCTTTCTTCTGCGTCTACTTCTTCCTCATTTTTTCCAACAAATTACAATTGCACAACATTCTTACATTTGTAAGACAATCCTTTTCATATTTATCATGGGTGTACATTGCTTCAATACCCCCAGACTCCTTTAAATTTTCTCGATTTTTGGCCCCCATTCTGACTTTAAGATGTTAAAGGCAAAACACTAAAAATCAGACATTTTGTTTTGCCCCTTACCCCTCCCCCCACCCTTGTATTTGAGGTGATAGAGATATCATTTGGCATAAAGGTTTTCTTTCAAGCAAACAAAATAGGGAGATGAATTGAAAAACTTCGGAATCGAGTCGGTTTCAAGAATTTACAGGGGCCAAATGTCAAAATTGGTTGCAAAAATAAGGGTTTTGGCTTGACGTGCCTCTGTATTTCAACAATTCTAGACAACAATGGGCAATATGATGCCATGCCACATTCCCTACGGATTGACAGACATACACTAGTCTGATACTTTACCTTCCAAAGGCCAAAATCCCACGTGAAATAAAGGTTTCTGGTCTGCCAAGCATTTCTGTGTCAACCAATTGAGATGAGACTTTGCACAAAGAATACTTTGTCGCAGCTCCTATGGACCAAAGCGGGTAACTGTCATTTTCACATTCTCATTTTCTTAATAATAGACAAAGGTTTATGTGTTCACATGTAGGTGATGATGCACCTAGACGCCTTTTTGGAAACTAGGTCACACTGACCTATTTATGGCCTGATCTGACCTTTTTATCTATCTTCACCAATTAGTAAACCTTTATTACTTGGCTGCCTGTCTTATGTGGCCAAAATACGCAGCATTAATGTTTGCATAGAGCAGTACAGGGTGTCCATAAAATCCTTGTGCAACGTTGAACTTTCATAACAGTTGTTGTACTGTATACATGATAAATACAAAATATAAATGGTGCATGAAATCATATTTCATCAGGTCTTCTTTACTCACGACAGTTAAAATTTTTAGGTTTCAACATAACCACCATCTATCTATCTATAAATATATAAAACACAGTTTGTGTGTGTGTGTGTGTGTGTGTGTAATGTTACCGATAGACTCCTAAACAGAGAGGCTCACGTGCTTGATATTTGGCATAGACATGGCCATTGAGCCTGGGAAGAACATGGCCTACCTCAAAATATTTGACGAGATCCATATTTTTTATTCATATTTACCTCAGCGCATTTCAGCGAGGAATATTATACACGGAATCTGAGCCGGTGGCAGAGCAGCGCGCTGATTCGCTCAGAGCGATCACGTGATGTTCCATCCCCGCCGCCAGACCATTGAACATAAAACACAGTTTGTGTGTGTGTAATGTTACCGATAGACTCCTAAACGGAGAGGCTCACGTACTTGATATTTGGCACAGACATGGCCATTGAGCCTGGGAAGGACATGGCCTACCTAAAAATATTTGACGAGATCCATATTTTTTATTCATATTTACCTCAGCGCATTTCAGCGAGGAATATTATACACGGAATCTGAGCCGGTGGCAGAGCAGCGCGCTGATTCGCTCAGAGCGATCACGTGATGTTCCATCCCCGCCGCCAGACCATTGAACATAAAACACAGTTTGTGTGTGTGTAATGTTACCGATAGACTCCTAAACGGAGAGGCTCACGTACTTGATATTTGGCCTCCTCCCTCCCCTGCCCCCTCCCTCCCCCGCCCCCTCCCTCCCCCTCCTCTCGCCTCCCCCCTCTTCCTCCCCTCCCCTTCCCCCACCTCCCCCCTCCCCCTCTTCCTCCCCTCCCCCTCCTCTCCCCTCCCCCTCCCTCCCCTTCTCCTCCTCTCCCCTCCCCCCTCTTCCTCCCCCTCCTCCTCCCCTTCCCCCACCTCCCCCCTCCCCTTCCCCCACCTCCCCCCTCCCCTCCCTCCCCTCCCCCTCCCCTCTCTCCCCTCCCCCTCCTCTCCCCTCCCCTCCCCCTCCTCTCCCCTCCCCCTCCTCTCCCCTCCCCCCTCTTCCTCTTCCTCCCCTCCCCCTCCTCTCCCCTCCCCCTCCCTCCCCTCCTCCTCCTCTTCCCTCCCCCCTCTTCCTCCCCCTCCTCCTCCCCTTCCCCCACCTCCCCCCTCCCCCTCCTCTCCCCTCCCCCCTCTTCCTCCCCCTCCCCCTCCTCCTCCCCTTCCCCCACCTACCCCCTCCCCTCCCCCTCCTCTCCCCTCCCCCTCCTCTCCCCTCCCCCTCCCCCTCCCTCCCCCTCCTCTCCCCTCCCTCCTCTTCCTCCCTCTCCCCCTCCTCCTCCCCTTCCCCCACCTACCCCCTCCCCTCCCCCTCCCTCCCCCTCCCTCCCCCCTCTTCCTCCCCCTCCCCCGCCTCCTCCCCTTCCCCCACCTACCTCCTCCCCTCCCCTCGCCCTCCTCTCCCCTCCCCCTACCCCTCCCTCCCTCCCCCACCCCTTCCCCCTCCCCCTCCCCCCTCTCCCTCCCCTCCCCTTCCCCCTCTCCCCGTTTCCCTCTCCTCCCCTTCCCCCTCCCCCCGTTTCCCTCCCCTCCCCCACCCGGCAATGCCGGGTACTTCTGCTAGTATTTCATAATACAGTACATCGTTCCATCCGATTTTCCAACTTGTTGAAAACATTCTCCAGTTGCCACTGAACGTCATTTCATGAATTGCATCTGTGATCATAGCACTAAGTTCATCCAAAGAATGTGGGTTTGATGACAATAGTTTTACATGGCATGCTTATAGATGTTTAGACAGCTTGTATTTTGCAGTGTTCATCAACCTTGATTTTAGGCCATATGATGCATGTGGCCAATCTAAACAATACTGTTTGCATTCACTAGCATTTTGGAATTTATTATTCATACATATTTTTGTTTTTTATTTATAAGCTTTTCAAGAGGGCAGGTTCAATCTTAGGTCAAAGGTCACAAACTATCACATCAAAGGAATGTGAATTAAGGACTACTAGAACACAGATGTTGCACTCTGTTTCCCCACCCCCATTATATTTCTTAATGAGGAGTGCAAATTGGATTTGTACAATTTGTACAATTTGTACAAAGTACAATTCTTGTTGGATTGTCTATTATTTGTTCCGCAAGTTCTGAATAAGCGCTATGTAAATGGGCCCCTTAACATACAATGGGTGGAAAGACATGTGGAGTCGTTTTCAGCTAGTGGTACATTTTATTTGGGTGATCAAACCAAGGCACATCCCAAATGAATGCACAAAAGCCTAAACAATGCTCAGTTGGTTTCCTTCCGGGATGTGCCTTGGTGTGATTTTGACCTGAGCAACTCCACTTAGGGCAAATATTTAACAGCAAGCATGGATTTTCATGTCAACTTTGTGGCTTCATGGAGCTGACAGGGTGGCCAAGTCGCCAATAAGCTGTCCAGCCTGAGTTTGAATCTCGGCCCACCTATAAACGGTCATCCCGGTTTTTCACAGACAAGGTGATTCATCAAGGTGTGTGTCGTCCCTCGGATGGACGTTAAACCGGTGTCCCGTCTGCCGGAATTAATTTGTGGACGTTAAAGGTCCCATGGTGTCCTTCACGAAGAGTAGGCGAGCTATCGCATTTTATTTTGCATTATTTATTTTGTCTATTTTATTTCCGATAACCACTCCAAATTATGTTTTATGTTTTGCCCTATACGCTTCAACCTGCAATTCCCATTGAGTCATAACGCTGAATGAACTGACAAAAATGGAGATTTTTTCTAGATTTCTCTGCAATAACTCAACAGATATTTTATAATTGAAATAAAATCTTCATATTCATCATTCATTATATTGAGTTTAAATATGTCCATTAAAATGGCAATGCCCCCCATCCATTCCATTCGTTTTAATGAGTGTCCAATATAATGGGACTTCACTGTATTTTATATTACAGATTTACATCTTTGTGAGCACAATACCATAAGTGAAGTGTTAAATTTAAAGGGCATTTGCCCTTTAAAAAAGGAAGAAGAAAAAAAGTAAAAAAAGTAAAAAAAAATATATATATTTTTAAAGGTTAAAGGAAAAAGGGTTAAAAGGGCAGAAATGCTTTTTGTTTGCACTTTATATTTGAGGGTTTATTTGGAAACTTAACTGCGAATTCGTCTCCTACTTTATCACTGCTTGTCCACCATTGCTGTTAAATCTTCTTCTGAAGTCACTGAGACTGAACACTGATCCTGTTTGCTCTTGCGCACCAGCGGAAGTTCAGAGTGAGATTGAGCGCATCTTTGAACTGGCACGCACGCTCCAGCTTGTTGTACTTGATGCGGATACCATCAACCACCCTGCGCAGCTTGCAAAAACATCTCTTGCTCCAATTGTTGTCTATGTCAAAGTTGCCTCACCAAAGGTGAGTTTCATCAAATTTACTGTTTCTTTGATTTAATTTACCGTTGTTCTTGACTATTGTTATTTGTTTTCTAAGTGGAATATTAATGTTCCAAATGTCTGTCTTTATTTTAAACATAATTGAGGCTTTTGGAAGAATGAGGCGATAGATGGGCAAAGGCTGTCAAAGGCCTACAAGTGCACACGACTCAGTCAAGGTCATGAGAATCCACACAAGGAAAGGCACTCGATGAGACACGTGAATAAATTACAGCAACAAAATAACACCGAAATTTAACCAAAACTGAAGCAAGAAAATTCCGGAACAAGTATCATCAGTTTTAGAAGACTCTCCAAGTAGAGAAGATCATGTCTGGTCACAAAAGAACCTGGAACCGCATTCTGGTTAAAACCAAGATGGAGGACAACAGTCGTGTGTGCTGCAGAACAAGAGTGTATCATTAGGTAGGAGATTATCTGCATTATCGGGTGATGCCTGCCTTTCATGTCGTTGTGTTTAATTGATGCCGTGCATTCAAATATGGCCATTAATTTGTGTCAAATGGACAACTGTCATTCAAGCAAACATTCAATATGTTGAAGGCTCATTTAGGAGAATTGTTAGATTAGGGGAGGGTGGACGGAGGTTACATTTTCACACCCATGTTTGTTTGTCTGTCTGTCTGTGAGCAGGATATCTGAAAAAGTTATGGATGGACTCAGACGGGACTTGGTGGACAGGTTGCTTGTGTGACAAGGACAAATTGATTCGAGTTTGAGGAAGATGCGGATCCAAATTCCTCTACTATAATTTTAAAGTGATTCTACACCATTGAGAAATGGGGCCAAAAACGATATATAATAATAATAATAACAATAATGCATTTATTTTATATAGCGCTTTTCAGGAAGCCCAAAGACGCTTTGACAGAGTGCAAAACATAATGCATAGCAAAACATAAAAACAATTGCAAAAAAAGAAGAATCAATAGGGAAATATTCAAAGCACAAAGGAGGGAGAAGGAGAGGAGATAGTCAGGGGTTAGATGCTGTGGGTTAAATGTTGAATGCAGTGTTGAACAGGTGGGTCTTGAGTGATGTTTTGAATGTGGTGAGTGAGGAGGAGTCTCTGATGGTGTGAGGTAGCGAGTTCCAGAGGGTGGGAGCAGCGATGGAGAAGGCCCTGTCCCCCCAGGATCTAAATTTGGTCCGGATGGGGGGGGGGGAGGGTCAGGAGGTTGGTACCAGCAGAGCGGAGGTTGCGGGTGGGAGTGTGTCTGGAGAGGAGGTCAGCCAGGTAGGATGGGGCCAGGTTATGGAGGGCTTTGTAGGTCAAGAGGAGGATTTTGTACTGGATTCTCTGGGAGATGGGGAGCCAGTGAAGCTTGTAAAGGACGGGGGTGATGTGGTCACGGGTCCGGGAATGGGTGAGTAGACGGGCAGCGGAGTTCTGAATGTATTGGAGTTTATTGGTGATTGTTGAGGGTGAACCATAAAGGAGGCTATTGCAGTAGTCCAGACGGGAAGTGATGAAGGCGTGGATGAGGGTTTCTGCAGCCACGGAGGAGAGGGATGGACGGAGACGGGCGATGTTTTTCAGGTGAAAGAAGGCTGTCTTTGTGATCTGTTTAGTGTATTTGTCGAAGGAGAGGGTTTGGTCAAAGATGATGCCAAGATTCCGGATGTGAGGGGAGGTGGATACTGGGAAACCGTCGATGTTGAGGGCAAAGTTATGGGTGGACTTGGTGAGCGTTTTTGGGCCAATGATGATTATTTCAGATTTATCACAGTTAAGTTTGAGGAAGTTGATTTGAAGCCAGGATTTTATTTCAGTGATGCAGTTTGTCAGGATAGAGTGGGTGGCGGTGGAGATGGACTTGGTGGAGATGAAAAGCTGGATGTCATCGGCGAAGCAGTGGAATTGGAGACCATGACGGCGGATTAAGTGACCGAGGGGGGACAGGTAAAGGATGAAGAGGAGGGGGCCAAGAACTGAACCTTGGGGGACACCTTGGGGGAGGGGAGCAGTGGGGGATTTGCAGTTATTGATGGAGATGAACTGACGTCTGTCAGAGAGGTATGATTTAATCCAAGATATATAGCATGATATTTCAAAAGGTTATGGACTGGTTATGAAAAAACTTGGTGAATGGGTTGGGTAGGTGACAAGAACGAGCCAATTCGATTTTGGTTCGGCTCCAGATGCAGATCCGGCCTATCGGTGGTATACAAAAGGTAAACACTGTCAGCTTGGTGGAGGTATGTGCTATACCGAGTGCCATCCTAGTTTTGGCTGCAACACTCCTTGTTTATGTGCTATTATCTACAGGGGGACCTGCAAGTTACTTTACTCTTTGGAGCGCAAAGTCACCCCCTGCTAAATTTCTCGCACCTCCCGATCCCTTCCTCTCCGTCCTTTCCCGCCGTGGTATACGGCAACACTGACTCGCAGACGCGGGAATAGGCAGGAAGTTAGACGGCATGGCGGACACCAGTTGTTACAGTGTCGAAGAGTGGTTGGCTGCTTGAACACGGCACTATTGTGTTGGCGTCAGTTGACCAGTCGCTGTAAAAGTCAACAAGAAAGAGACCTAGTGAATACGGCAAACCGCAGACCACTATGCAGGCTCCCATGAAAAATATCTTCAGTTGAAGCCCTGGCATCCATAATTAGTGAATGAAATGAGTGGTGCCGACATGGATTGGCATTGTGCATAATGTCATATCTTGCTCGTCAACTTCTTGACTGCCCTGTCTGAAGGGAAAGTGCTGTTTTCAGATGAATGTGCCATATATCGAAGCTCACGGACATTAAATGTGGTATTGAAGGAGCCCGGGCTCCAGCATGAGACGGACAAAATGACGGGCAAGACACAAACTCGTCCGAGAGGATATTTATTCGTAAAACCAACTCGGGAACACTGAAACTCTGAAAAGCCCGTTTATCGGGCTGCCTTATAAAGCACAACCAGAAACCGAAACCGAAAGCCACGCCTCTCAGGCGAGGCGTGCTTCGGTGGTCACGTGATCAACAGGTGTAGCTGATTATACCCGCACGCGTGGCATGCTTTGGTGGTCACGTGACCAGCCACTCTGGCGCCGTGGTTCCCCGCCAGTGACGTCACCGGCTGGAGCAAGGAGATTCTGATGCAGGTCTTGCTTGGGGGACCCATGGGTCGCTACACACGCCCCCCCAGAATGGACTTGATCCAGGAAGGTCAACCTGAGGGGGGTCCGGATGACCCGACCGAAACGACCCCTGGCCAGTCGCGGGGGGGGGGGGGGGGGGGGTCCGGTGTGGTGGCGGGTGGTCGGACGGGGGGTGCAGGCAGGGGGGGGGGTCCAGTGTGGTGGCGGGTGGTCGGACGGGGGGTGCAGGACGGGGGGCGGCCGAGGGGCCGGGCAAGTCCTCGGGGGAGGCTGCCGAGGTTCCTCGCGGGCCTCCCGAGGTTGCAGTTCACGGGTGCAGTGCCGAGAAGGCTCGAGCGGTGCACGCGAAAAGCAGGTGAGCCAACCGAGGGGCTGGTCAAGGCCTCGGGGGAGGCTGCCGAGGTTCCTCGCGGGCCTCCCGAGGATGCGGGGCTGGTCAAGGCCTCGGGGGATGCAGTGGATGGGGGGCGGCCGAGGGGCTGGGCAAGTCCTTGGGGGAGGCTGCCGAGGTTCCTCGCAGGCCTCCCGAGGTTGCAGTTCACGGGTGCAGTGCCGAGAAGGCTCGAGCGGTGCACGCGAAAAGCGGGTGGGCCAACCGAGGGGCTGGTCCAGGCCTCGGGGGAGGCTGCCGAGGTTCCTCGCGGGCCTCCCGAGGATGCAGGGTCGGAGAGGTAGTTGCGGTTGTAGTTGTAGGTGCGCGAGGGTGATGAAGCGGCCGTGCCGCGAACGTCAGTGTGCGCGAAAGTGACGAAGCAGCCATTCCGCCAACGTCAGGGCGCGCGAAGGTGACGAAGCAGCCGTGCCTTCGGAGGGTCTTGGAATAGGTTCACCCCTCCGGTCGTAGAGGAGGAGCCGAGCGCGGTGCGCAAACCTCATAGTCATGGCCGTCGTCGTTACCGAAACTCCGGCATGTCGAAGCCGCGTTCGAAACTGCGCCCGAAGCCGTGCGGGGGAAGCTGGCGTCACCAGCCGAGGTGGCTTCCCTGGCTAGGGCGTGCTTGCCGTGTCCGTTCGCAGCCCCCGCATCCGTGCGGGGGCAGTCGGGGTTGCGTGTTCAAATCACGTCGGGGTCACCAGTGAAGGAGCCCGGGCTCCAGCATGAGACGGACAAAATGACGGGCAAGACAAAAACTCGTCCGAGAAGATATTTATTCGTAAAACCAACTCGGGAACACTGAAACTCTGAAAAGCCCGTTTATCGGGCTGCCTTATAAAGCACAACCAGAAACCGAAACCGAAACCGAAAGCCACGCCTCTCAGGCGAGGCGTGCTTCAGTGGTCACGTGATCAACAGGTGTAGCTGATTATACCCGCACGCGCGGTACGCTTTGGTGGTCACGTGACCAGCCACTCTGGCGCCGTGGTTCCCCGCCGGTGACGTCACCGGCTGGAGCAAGGAGCTTCTGATGCAGGTCTCGCTTGGGGGACCCATGGGTCGCTACAGTATTCTGCTCGAAGGAAAATCCACATTTTACGTTGGAATTGGAGCATCATCCTCCACACGTAATGATATGGGCAGGAATGATCTCAATAAATTGATTTGGTCCTTATTTTTTGATAGACCGGTAAACAGCATAGCTTATATGATCACATGTTAAGGAACTGGCTGGTACAATGACTTGTTGCTGTGGAAATGGCTGAAAGTGTCTGGTTTCAACAAGACGGCAAAGTCACTTTCAGGCCACCTAGCACTGTATGACTGTATAATAGCAATAACCTTGTACTGTATCACAGCAATAACCTTGTACTGTATCACAGCAATAACCTTGTACTGTATAGTAGCAATAACCTTGTACTGTATAATAGCAATAACCTTGTACTGTATAATAGCAATAACCTTGTACTGTATCATAGCAATAGCCTTGTACTGTATCAGAGCAATAACCTTGTACTGTATCATAGCAATAACCTTGTACTGTATAATAGCAATAACCTTGTACTGTATAATAGCAATAACCTTGTACTGTATCACAGCAATAACATTGTACTGTATAATAGCAATAACCTTGTACTGTATAATAGCAATAACCTTGTACTGTATAATAGCAATAACCTTGTACTGTATAATAGCAATAACCTTGTACTGTATAATAGCAATAACCTTGTACTGTATCATAGCAATAACCTTGTACTGTATCAGAGCAATAACCTTGTACTGTATAATAGCAATAACCTTGTACTGTATCATAGCAATAGCCTTGTACTGAATAATAGCAATAACCTTGTACTGTATTGAGGGAGCTGCGCTCCAACGCGAGTCGAAAGAAGTGACGCGACCAAAGACGGAATTCGTCCGAGTTGCTTTATTAAAACAAAACAGCTCAGGTATTCTGACAAAAGCCCGTTTATCGGGCAGCAATATATATACACATTTATGTCGGGAGGTTTGCCCGGCAAAAGCTATACCGGGCATGCCCGGGTGTCAAGGGCGAGCCTTGGAAAGGCGAGTCTGGACCTGCCCGGGCGTGTTTGGCTGCGGCCTGGCAAGTCGAGGCTGGGCGTGCCCGGGCGCTCTGGACAAGCACTGGAAAGGCGAGAGCGGGCATGCCCGGACGCTCTGGGCGAGCCCTGGAAAGGCGATAGCGGGCATGCCCGGACGCTCTGGGCGAGCCCTGGAAAGGCGATAGCGGGCATGCCCGGACACTCTGGGCGAGCCCTGGAAAGGCGAGAGCGGGCATGCCCGGGAAAGACGAGACCGGGCGTGCCCGGGAGGTTCGGGCGTGCCCGGGAACAGTGAGTCCGGGCATGCCCGGGAGAGGCGCGTCTGGCCGTGTTCTGGCCGGTGCAAGGCGATTGTGTGCATCCAGCGGTAACCGCTACACACGCCCCTCCAGAATCGACCTGCACCGGCAGGGTCAATTTAAGGGGGGTCCGGATGACCCGGCCAAAGCGACCCCTGGAGGGTCGTGGGGAGGGGTCCGACGTGGTGGTGGGTGGTCGAGCGGGGGGAACTGTGGACGGGGGGCGGCCTCGCCGCGGAGGAAGGGCCAACCATGGTGGTCGGTCGACGTCCATGTGCGCCGGTTTGAGGCGGTCCACAGAGATCCGGTCCGACCGGCCGCCAACGTCGACAACAAAGGACTTGTCGCCCTGTCGCAGGACCCGGAAGGGCCCGTCGTACGGCGGCCGGAGTGGCCCCCGGTGCGCGTCATGACGCACAAAGACGTACTCCGCTGTGCGAAGCGCCGGGGGGACGTAGGACTGGGGGCCACCGTGGCGGGACGTTGGCACGGGGGCAAATCGGCGGGCGGCCTCCTGGAGGTCCGAGCGCTGGTGTGCGGCGGACCAGGGACTGGTAGCGTCGGGCACGAACTCGCCCGGGACGCGGAGCGGCTGGCCGTAGACGAGCTCGGCGGCGGACGCCCGGAGGTCCTCCTTGGGGGCCGTGCGGAGCCCCAAAAGGACCCACGGCAGCCGGTCGGTCCAACCGTCGTCCTGAAGGCCGGCCATGAGTGCGGCCTTCATGGAGCGGTGAAACCGCTCGCACAACCCGTTGGCTTGGGGGTGGTAGGCTGTGGTGCGGTGCAGCGTGACCCCCAACGAGCGGGCGACCGCGCCCCAAAGTTCGGACGTGAACTGTGGGCCGCAGTCGGACGAGATGTCCGCCGGTGCGCCGAAGCGCGCGACCCAGGTGGCGATGAACGCCTGCGCCACGTCGGTGGTGGTGGTGGAGGTGAGGGGCACGGCCTCCGGCCACCTGGTGGTCCTGTCCACCATGGTGAGCAGGTGGGTGAACCCCCGCGATGGGGGCAGGGGACCCACCAGGTCCACGTGGACGTGGTCGAAATGCCGTGCAGGCACGGTGAAAGGTGCCAGCGGGGCCTGGGTGTGGCGGTGGACCTTGGCCCGCTGGCAGGCCATGCAGGCGTTGGCCCAGTCGCGGACGTTCCGTCGAAGGCCGTGCCAGACGAAAAACGCCGACACCAGCTTCTGAGAAGCTTTCCGGCCCGGGTGAGAAAGGCCGTGGATGGAGGCGAAGATGCGGCGCTGCTAGGAAACGGGCACGATGGGGCGAGGCTGGCCCTGGGAGACGTCGCAGAGCAGGACGGTGCCCGCGAAGGGGATGTCGGCCAGGCGGAGGCCCGTGTCCGCCACCCGGAGGGCCTGCACCGAGGTGTCGGTGGTCTGGTCGGCCGCCATGAGCGCGAAGTCGACGCCGAGGTGGACCGCGTTTGCGCTGGCCCGAGAAAGACAGTCGGCCACAGCGTTGTCTTTGCCGGCGACGTGCCGGATGTCCGTGGTGAATTCCGACACGGCGGAGAGGTGGCGCTGCTGGCGGGCCGACCACGGCTCCGTGACTTTGGCCATTGCGTAGACCAACGGCTTGTGGTCGACGAAAGCCGTGAACGGGCGGCCCTCCAGGAGGTGTCGGAAATGGCGAACGGCCAGGAATAGACCGAGCAGCTCGCGGTCGAACGTGCTGTATTTTAACTCGTTCGGCCGGAGCTGCCGGCTGAAAAAAGCGAGTGGCTGCCAAACCCCGTCCACCCATTGTTCATGGACGGCGCCCACCGCGTAGTTGGAGGCGTCCGTAGTGAGGGCGATGGGCGCGTTGAGCACCGGGTGAGCCAGCAGCGTTGCATCGGCGAGGGCCCGTTTTGCGCTTGCGAAGGCCGCGTCCATGGCCGCGGACCAAACGATGTCATGCTTGGCCGGCTTGCCCCGGAGGGCCTCGTAAAGGGGCCGCATGAGCTGAGCAGCGCGGGGCACGAATCGGTGATAAAAATTCACCATGCCGAGGAACTCTTGTAGGGCCTTGATGGAACGGGGACGCGGGAACGTGGTGATGGCCTCGACCTTGGTCGGCAGCGGCACGGCCCCGGTCTTGGTGATGCGGTGGCCCAAAAGGTCAACGGTCGTCGTGCCGAAGTGGCATTTGGCCGGGTTGACAATTAAGCCGTGCTCGCTGAGGCGACCGAACAGTGTTCGGAGGTGGAGGAGGTGCTCGGCGCGGGACGTGCTGGCGACGAGGATGTCGTCCAGATAGACGAAAAGAAATGGCAGGTCGCGCAGCACGCCGTCCATTAAGCGCTGGAACGCCTGGGCCGCGTTCTTGAGGCCAAACGGCATCCTCAAAAATTCGAACAGGCCGAACGGCGTGATGACGGCCGTCTTCGGGACGTCGGCCGCCCGGACAGGTACCTGGTGGTATCCCCGTATCAGGTCAATTTTGGAAAATATGACCCGTCCCGCCAAACGGGCGGAAAAGTCCTGGATGTGCGGGATCGGGTACCTGTCGGGGGTGGTAGCGTCGTTGAGGTGGCGGTAGTCGCCACACGGGCGCCATGCGCCCCCCGGCTTTGGCACGATGTGCAGTGGTGAGGCCCACACGCTATTGGAGCGCCGCACGATGCCGAGGTGCTCCAACGCGTCGAACTCGGCCTTTGCCATGGCGAGCTTGGCCGGGTCGAGGCGGCGGGCCCTGGCGTAGACCGGCGGGCCCATAGTGGGTATGTGGTGCTCGATCCCATGCCACACTGCGACGGCCGAAAACGTCGGCCGTGTGAGGGCCGGGAATTCCACGAGCAGGCGAGCGAACTCGTTCGCCGTCGGGAGGGCGCACGCCAGTTCGGTCGGCGTGGAGCTGCTCATCGTGCACGCCAGGGAGCTGAAGGTCTCGGCGTTGACAAGGCGATGACGTTTGACGTCGACCAGCAGCCCGTGCGCGCAGAGGAAGTCGGCGCCCAGCAAAGCCATAGGGACGCAGGCGGTCACAAAGGTCCACTGAAAGCGCTGGCTGCCGAAGCAGAGGGTGACGTTGCGCGGGCCGAAAGTGCGTATGGCTGAGCCATTAGCAGCGACCAAAGAGGGGCCGCAAATGGCGTCCCGCCTGTCCTGCTCGGAGGCGGGTATGACGCTCAGTTGGGCGCCGGTGTCACAAAGGAAACGCCGCCCGGACGCTTTGTCCCGAATAAAAAGCAAGTTGCCCGAGTGGCCGGCGCTCATGGCTGGGAATGAACGCCGGCCCCGCCGTTTCCCGACTTGCCGAAAGTGCACGGGGGTCGGCACGTCCGAGACTTGTGTCCGAACCTGGCGTGGTAATAACACCACGCCTGGTCAGGTGGAGGCCCCGGCCGTCGTGTCGGAAGCGGTCGGTGCGGCGTGGCGGCCGCCAGTTTCACCGGCAGTTCGGCCTCCAACCGCGCAGGGCGCTCGGGCGTCGTGGGCGTCGCCTCGGACGGCGGCAGGCTCCAGGTAGCCGCGCCGATGTGTTGGCCCACCGAGGAGATCTTATCGGCTTCCCTGGCGAGGGCGCGGGGATCGGTGATCGACGTGCCAGCCAGGGCGAGGCGTACCGGGTGAGGCAGCTGGCGAAGGAACAACTCGCGGAACAGAAAATCCGGAGAGTGCTCACCGAGCAGCGAGAGCATATAGTCCATGCGCTCGGACGGGCGCGTGTCGCCGAGCTCGGGCAGGTCGAGCAGGCGCCGTGCACGTGCCGCCGGTGAGAGGGCGAAAGCGTCGAGGAGGAGCGTCTTCAGCGCGTCATACTTGTCGGCAGCGGGCGGGTGCTCGAGGAGGCTCAGGGCGCGGGCCGCGGTGGCGGAACCGAGCGCTGCCACGACGTGGTGGAAGCGGGTGTCGTCCGCGGTGATGCCTCGCAGGGCGAACTGGGAGTCCGCCTGGGCGAACCAAACAGCCGCGTGAGCCTCCCAGAAGGTAGGCAGTTTAAGAGTCACTGCCGTGTCCATGTCGGTAGGTAACCAGTGAGGGAGCTGCGCTCCAACGCGAGTCAAAAGAAGTGACGCGACCAAAGACAGAATTCGTCTGAGTTGCTTTATTAAAACAAAACAGCTCAGGTATTCTGACAAAAGCCCGTTTATCGGGCAGCAATATATATACACATTTATGTCGGGAAGTTTGCCCGGCAAAAGCTATACCGGGCATGCCCGGGTGTCAAGGGCGAGCCTTGGAAAGGCGAGTCTGGACCTGCCCGGGCGTGTTTGGCTGCGGCCTGGCAAGTCGAGGCTGGGCGTGCCCGGGCGCTCTGGACAAGCACTGGAAAGGCGAGAGCGGGCATGCCCGGACGCTCTGGGCGAGCCCTGGAAAGGCGATAGCGGGCATGCCCGGACGCTCTGGGCGAGCCCTGGAAAGGCGATAGCGGGCATGCCCGGACGCTCTGGGCGAGCCCTGGAAAGGCGATAGCGGGCATGCCCGGACGCTCTGGGCGAGCCCTGGAAAGGCGAGAGCGGGCATGCCCGGGAAAGACGAGACCGGGCGTGCCCGGGAGGTTCGGGCGTGCCCGGGAACAGTGAGTCCGGGCATGCCCGGGAGAGGCGCGTCTGGCCGTGTTCTGGCCGGTGCAAGGCGATTGTGTGCATCCAGCGGTAACCGCTACAGTATCAGAGCAATAACCTTGTACTGTATCATAGCAATAACCTTGTACTGTATAATAGCAATAACCTTGTACTGTATCATAGCAATAACCTTGTACTGTATCATAGCAATAACCTTGTACTGTATAATAGCAATAACCTTGTACTGTATCATAGCAATAGCCTTGTACTGTATAATAGCAATAACCTTGTACTGTATCAGAGCAATAACCTTGTATTGTATAATAGCAATAACCTTGTACTGTATAATAGCAATAACCTTGTACTGTATAATAGCAATAACCTTGTACTGTATAATAGCAATAACCTTGTACTGTATCATAGCAATAGCCTTGTACTGTATAATAGCAATAACCTTGTACTGTATAATAGCAATAACCTTGTACTGTATGATAGCAATAGCCTTGTACTGTATAATAGCAATAACCTTGTACTGTATAATAGCAATAACCTTGTACTGTATAATAGCAATAACCTTGTACTGTATAATAGCAATAACCTTGTACTGTATAATAGCAATAACCTTGTACTGTATAATAGCAATAACCTTGTACTGTATAATAGCAATAACCTTGTACTGTATCATAGCAATAACCTTGTACTGTATAATAGCAATAACCTTGTACTGTATAATAGCAATAACCTTGTACTGTATAATAGCAATAACCTTGTACTGTATAGTAGCAATAACCTTGTACTGCATCACAGCAATAACCTTGTTGGTGCATGTACCGTATCAAGTCCTCCACTTGGCCAACAATCGTGTTGCGGCCCTCCCTGGCTTTGATGGCTCTTCCTGGCTATGACGGCTGTGTGATGGTCTGCGGCATGGGTGTTATGTGCAACCAATGTGCCGTCATGGGCTGAACGTGATTTTGCAGTCATTGTGTCACTGTATCGAGATATTCCATGATATTAAAGCGCGGCGTTACGCGCGCTGCTTGCGAGCAAGGAGGAAGCGGACAAGCGGTAACTTATAAACGTCTTTATTGTAGGAGCTCACTGTAACACTGGCCCGCTCCGGGCTGGGCGCCCGGTGTATATCATGAGGCCACGCCTACCCCTCGGGCGTGGCCACTGCCCACTTGGTGCGCGGGATGATGTCACCACGCCAGTGGGCTTTTGTGTCCGCCACAATATAATGTATGTTAAATGGACGATGAAAGTGTGCAGAGACAGGGTACAAACAGTTAAATCTTGGTTTCATCAGACCACAGAATCTTGTTTCTCACAGTCTGAGAGTCCTTTTGGTGCTTTTTTGCAAACTCCAAGAGGGCTTTCATGTCTCTTTTACTGAGGAGAGGCTTCCGTCTGGCCACTCTGCCATAAAGCCCAGATCGGTGGAGTGTTGCAGTGATGGTTGTCCTTCTGGAAGTTTCTCCCTTCTCCACACATGATCAAGAGAAATGGGAGGCACCTGAGCTAAATTTCAAGTGTCATAGCAAAGGGTCTGAATACTTATGTCAATGTGATATTTCAGTTTTTTCTTTTTAATAAATTTGCAAAACTTTCTAAAATCCTGTTTTCTCTTTGTCATTATGGGGTATTGAGTGTAGATTGATGAGGAAAAAATGAATTTAAACGGTTTCAGCATAAGGCTGCAACATAACAAAATGTGAAAAAAGTGAAGGGGTCTGAATACTTTCTGAATGCACTGTATATGCCCAATAATATACCCAATAATATCGCAAATTGTGCTCTGTTGAATATGAATCAGGCGTTGTTGTTGGCCAGCACAAAGTTGTGATGGTATTGCTTTGCAAGAAGTCAGTCATCAGACTCGATAACGGTTCGGTCTAGCATTGTCGTCCATGAATACAGGTTTTGTGAAAAGTTGGTGGATGTCAAAATGTGGAACTTTCCCTTCCCATTTTTAACGAGTGAAGACTCTCTAATGGAATCTTTTCCTCTAGCTACTTGCTATTAATGCTTTAAATTAACTTATTTGAAATGGTAGAGGACTGTTGCAATTCCACTTTGTCACGCATGCTTTATCTTTGTAGGTTTTACAAAGGCTTATCAAGTCAAGAGGCAAATCTCAGAGCAAACACCTGAATGTACAAATGGTTGCTGCCGACAAGTTGTCCCAAAGTCCTGCGGTATGGTTCAGCAGGAGGCTGATAGCTATAATATTTGGCTTGTCATGATGTGCTTGACAAGTTTTGATCTTGTTAATCATAATGTAGACTTTCAAAACAAAATTGTTATCACTGGTCTGCTGCGTTGGTTGTAATTTGACGCTTTATGATTGGTATCATGACCATGTCGGTTCTGTTGATCGATTAAGGTTGAGTAAAATGTTGTATCTAAGTACAGTACTGCATTTTGTACAGTGCCGAATACATCATTCACACCGTGCTTGGAACCATTCTCTCTTTCGATTTTGCCTTTCCACCTTTACCATGCCTCCCTCTCCTAAACCATGTGTTTGACAACGATTGAGAGCTACGAAACCCAGACTGCTGACTGTATGCAATGATCATCCACCCATGCTGTATAGCACCATACATCATTAGGTTCCCAGATACGTCAACCTCATTACTTTACTCATCCACTTGAGTACTTTGCAAAATGATGAACTACATAATTGTACGACATAATTTGGAGTCGTCTGGAGAAAGGAAGAGAGGGGTTTCCAGAGGATCAAAGAGGTCATTTTGTATAGATGAGGAACAAGACTGGGCCCAAAACACCTCTGGAAAACTTCACCCTCCACTGTGAAAGGGAAGGAAGGGCAACATGGCAACATCAATGGCAACATGTTGACTGTGTGATTGAAGGAAATCAGAAATTCAGGAATGACGGCGGCCTTCTATGCCACGGGCAGAGCTTGACAAGCAAAGCAGGATGCCAGACTGTCAAATTCCCGAGATTTGTCCAGGGAGACAGTCCTAACCTCTTATTGTAGATTGAGGGCATCCAACCATTGCTGAGTGAGCAACAGACGCATGCCCAGAATTAAGGGACTGAGACAGAATCCAAACTTATGGTCACAGATAAGGCTGTGTGATAACAGCCTTATCTGTGATAACAGGCCTTACATTAGAAACAATGATGGATTTCATGAGTATTGTTGTAATTGGAAGCAAGCTCACTGGCCCATAGTTGGTAGGGTCTGTTTTTAAAACCTTATTGTGGATGGTAGTGAGGTTTTCTGACTTTCATGCAGAGGGGAGGTGACCAAAGGAGGAGGACAGATAGGTTTGTGAAGAATTGGAGTTTAACAGAAGGCAGTGTATTTTTTTCCCCCATTTTGTACATTTTTGTTGTTGAAATAATTAGGGCATAATGGGCTGTATGGTGTCGGGGGCCCCAATATACAAGTTATAATAAACAAACCATGTACAGTCCACATATATTCTGATGGCTTGAAAAATTGGATGGGCAATGGAATCATTCATATCCTCAGGTAGAGATCATTGCAGCCTAGCTAATGGCTCACCTAGAGGCCTGCTAGTTGAGATGGCTATGGTCCGCTACTCTGTGGGCGGTGCAATAAGCTTAGAATACCTCAAGGACATCTGCTTTCATCCATATTGTTATGCGTCCACCTCGAGGCACAGGAGCGAGTGCACCAGTTACCCAGAGGATGTCACAGGAGAGAAGATTCAAGGACAACTAGAAAGAGCAATCAGAGAGTGCAGACCCTCGCCAGGACGTGTTTTCAGTGGTTATTAAGGCTTTTATGTTGAAACAAATATGGTGGCCCAACCACGTGACCAATGACGTTATCATTATTATATTTTTCTCCACCAATTTATCCCTAGATGATGCTCAATAAATTTCATCTTGATCGGATGAAGTTTTGTACTTGTCGAATTATGACGTCATATTGGCGGCACCTATGACATCATTAACATATGTTATACCACATGGAGAAATTTACAATGAGCCATATCTCATTTTTCTCTATGCGGTGCTTTCGGAGATATAGAGGTGCAATTATTTTTTCGGTTTTTCCAAGATGGCAGACAAACCACGTGACCGGTGACATCATCATTTTTTTTTCTCTCTACCAGTTTATCACTAGATAACGCTCAATAAATTTCATCTTGATCGGATGAAGTTTTGTACTTGTCGAATTATCACGTCCTAATGGAGGCACCTATGACATCATCAGTAACATATTTTATTCCCCATGGAGAGTTCTTTACAATGAGTCATGTCTCAATTTTTTATATGCAGCGCTTTCAGAGATATAGAGGTGCAAAGTTTTTCAGTTTTTCCAAGATGGCGGCCATACCACGTGACTTATGACATAATTATCATTACAAAATTCTACACGTGGAGTTGCACATATGGTGAAAAATTCCTGTCATTCAGAGCAACGGTTGCAGAAAAAATCTTATTTATTCTGTGCGGACAAACAGACAAACAAATGGACTCAAATGCAATACCCTCTCAGGCGAGGGTAATCAAATGCAATACCCTCTCAAGCGAGGGTAATAATATGCCCTGTTTGTTGTTTTACCGGTGAAACCAACATTCCACAAGACAGAAGAATATTTTATTAGTACCGTAAACTGGGGCTACTTTGAACATTTTTTTTCTTTCCCATAGAACCCTGGCTAATGTAATAAATATATCTCACTCCTTTCATTACTCAAATAGGGGGACTGAATGAAGCTAATGATAGCATGCATCAAAACTGCTTAGCTGTGCATATAAATATATATATATTTTAAAGAAATTAGGTGTTCACAGTAACCCCGCGAATGGGGCTACTTCGAATCTGTGTGAATTTGCTATACATAGTCAAAGGAACCCCTCTGTTGGGGTGTCATTGAACGCTATAACTGTTTTAAAAAATAAAATGAATCAAAAACAACATTTCAGAAAACTTTAAAAAAATAATACCGGTACTGGATATCAATTTTGGATTGTGAAAAATTTGAAAATCGGCATAATGAGGAATATGACACCATTTTATCATAAAACTTCCGTTAACAATTATATTACTTGTATTGCGCTTTACCAAGGCAATACAATCACAAGAAACATGTGAAATTACAGTAATATGGTTCCAATAGTGAAGAACAAATCGACGGAATGGACGGTGCAAAATAACCCTTTGTATAGAGGTCATATCACATTGGGGTATGTGTCCCCACCCTCCCCTCCTACTGCATTTTAAAGTTTTGCAGTTCCTTCGCATTGAATGTAAGTCCACCCCTTCTTTCCTCTTTTGGGGGACTCAGCAGTCTAACCAACTGGTTTACAGTAACATTACCCTCATCAGGTACGGATGGCCAAACAAATTTATTGTCAACTTTCTTCGATGACCTCATGAACTTCATAGTGCATTCATCTTCATCGACTATCACTAATTTGGCCACATAAAATTTGACAGAAGTTTTCACTTGGAATTTTACAACATAATAGTTGCCAATGGATGGTACTATGTCATCTGGCAGGACTTCCTCTTCAGACTCGATGCTATCACTTATCTGATCCTCGCTTTCTTCTACTTCGCTTGATTCTGTCTCTGCGTCATCAATGCTGCCATCATCACTCTGTGACCCATGACTGATTATGTCATCGATGGCATTGCTGGTTGGTTCCTGTAAGTCCTCTGCACTTATGCTTTTCCCCAGCTCTACAGATATTTTCTTCCTTCTCTTTTTGGGGGATCTTGCTGGTCTCCAACCCCACGCATATTCTTCAGAATCCCTACGACTACTTCTGACACTGTTGTAGGTATAGCAGCATCATTTTCGTCACTGTCTGGTAGCCGCTTCAGAACCGTATCAGCATTGACAGGATGAATCCCACATGTTATGAAGCCGGAAACCAGATTCTGGCTTACTTCATCATCTTTCTCATACAGACTTGAGTATACTTTCTTCAGTAGTCTGGGAAAGGCATCCTTAGTGATCGTCTGGGCATTGCGTGTACTTTTCCACACGTCTAGGACCCATCGCCAGATTCTTTTCAGTGGGCCATAGAATGCTGCATCAAGTGGCTGAAGTAGATGAGTAGAATTTGCTGGAAGGCATGTAAATTTGATGTTGTGCTGCTCAGACAGTGTCAGGACTTTTGTGCTGAAGTGACTGCTAAGATTGTCCCCGATGATAACCTTGCATCCTGGGAGCCCTTTGGCATGGGGAACAAACACACTTTCAAACCAATCACTGAAACAATGATTGTCAAACCACCCACTCTTACTCCGGTTGTAACGTGTATTTTTAGGACCCCCTTCAGTCCATGTGGTCCATAAATGTTCTGCCTTATACACCACATATGCTGGTACCATCTGTCCATCTGCTGACCCGCAGAATATGATTGAGGTCGATGCCTTGGTGCTATCACGAACACGTTCCGGGTACTTCATCCCTCTTCTGAAAATGCATTTTTTAGTTCCGGGATCATCAGACAAATTTGTCTCGTCATAATTAAAGATGTGCGAAGGCGGGACTGGTGTGCCATCTGCATTTTTAAGTGTCTGCTCCAAGTTCACAAAGTATTTCTTCACTGTCTCTACTGATACACCAGCTCTGACTTTCTTGATGTTCTGGCACTGTCGATGTCCTAGAGTGGGGTGACGCTTCATGAAATCATTTGCCCAATCAAATGATGGAAAATTATTGTGGAACTGCGCCACCATTCTCCCTTGTTTTTCCAGATAGGAATGTGCCAACATCCGGAGGTCTTTTAAATCAAATGGAAATCCCCAATCAGCGACAATCTTCAAATGATCGGCAAAAGCCTGCTCCTCTTCAATAGTGAATACTGTAGGATGTCCGGGTTTTTTGGTATGTTTTCCCTTGGGTTTATTGTGCAGTGTTCCCGCTGGAATGTTGAATGATTTGTGTGCCTCTCTTTGGCTCATTGTCCCTTGCTCCACTGCACGGACTGCCATATGTAGTTGCTCAGTTGTGTAGTTGCGGTACTGCCTGGAACCTTCAACCCGTTTGTACATTCGGACCATGTTTTACCAGATCGGATACCTGAAAATGAACACGTGTAGGGTGAGGTATAGAATACAGACTTTAATATAATACTTGTGCTTACAGACATCCAAAGAACAGCTTTACATTTGTCAATCAATGTATCATTTCCTTGGTGTTACACGATTTTCTATTACCGGGGTTACTTTGAACACGTTCAAAATAACCCCGATTGTGACGAAAACATGCATGGGTAATGGTCAATTGACCCCTGTGATCCTATACCCAAACCATATTGACTAAGATTTGGTACCCCAATAGAGTAATTATTACTTAATATTATGTTAGTATTTTAGGAAAAAATGAGTTATACTTACAAGTCAGGAGGTGAAAGTTTAAGACAGTTTGCTGCATACCATGTGCTCAGCATGAGGTGTCGGCCATTTTGAATCAGGCTTGGTCAATATCATTAATGTCCACATTTTAAATAATAAACAAACACAAAATCAATTAAACTAAATAATATCTTGTTTTATTTAAAACTTTTTATTATTAACTAAGTATATCATAAATCATTTTCTTACGTGTGTGTTCAAAGTAGCCCTGTGATTCAAAATAGCCCCAGTTTACGGTAGTTGTTATTAATCCCTACTGTCTACCTTTAAAACAATAATACTGATCAGGGCTTTAGAGTCGCTGAAGATAAACATCCCTCTTCACATACAGAAGACTCCGGATTCCCTCTTTACTGGATGAGCCGGTTTTTAAAAATGAATTCTGCCACAAGAAATGCAGTACACAGCCATTCATTCTCCCCTTATCATGTATCTTATCTTATCCTTATCTCTGTCTCCTGTCTTCTGACACACTGTTTGTATTTTATATTGTTTACACCCTGTCAGCCAGCGGAGTCCATGGTGGCAAGATCAATGACGGCACTCTTGTCTCACAAGTTGTTTTCAATCCAAAGCTCTTCCTGATGTCTTGACCTTGGTTCAGTTCAGTTCAGTGTGACCTGACCACAAACTAACTTGGACAGTAAATAGCTTTCTTCACCCACAAGCCCTGAATTCCTTTAACTGAAAACATTTTCACCAAAGTACAAAACACTTTCCCCCACAGTCCAATTGACTTAACTTTTACTGCAGTATCTACCTTCGCCACATTTCAATTAACTTTTGCCTATAGGACAATTATTTGTTATACTGTTCCATAACAATATTTATTTCATTCTGGTGTTAAGCAACACGAGCGACTGTTTAAACGTTGGATGTAATTGACTGAATGGTTTGTTGTTATAATAATTTTTACTTTTGGTAACCGTTCTCTACAAAACGCTACAATAGGCTATGTCTGTTATAATCTAAGGCACGCAGGTAGCCTCCTGGGGATGGAGGCAAACAAAGTAGCTACAACCTCCATCATATGACCCTTAGTCCTCTTGGCAAGGTTAGTTGAGATTGGATAAGTAATGACCGAATGTGTCACTGTCAGACAGATAGATGCCAAATTGCATATTTTAGTATGATTTTATCTTTTTATATCCTGGCCTTGTTTCCTTGTGAAAGAAACTCCAGAAATTAATTTCTTGCCCAAATGGCTGGCCAGTCTGATGGTACGAACATTAAAGTAACGTGATTTTCTAGAATTTGTAAGAACTGCAGTGTGGAAAACCTACAATAGGACCAACTAACTAAATTGTTAATCATAAGCTAGACTACGGATTTTTATGTTAAGAAAATAGGCCTTTTATGTTTTGAAAAGCGGAATTTTTTTTTTTTTATGTGAAAAAATCCCCAAATATTTTTTTCCCCCGTTTTATTCATTTTTTTTATTATTACCAAGTTTTTCAGAAATCAGTCAAAAAAAGAACAAAAAATGGTAAGCTTTTTCCTGCACAACATTAAGCACTCTGGGCTAGCAAACAGGTAAAAAATGACGTTCGGGTACCTTTATTGCAATCGCATTGTTTGATAAGTAGAGGACTAGAAGAAATTGACAAGACCCTTTTAGGAACGGTTAAAGTAGGTGTTTGAAATCATTATCTTGGTAATGTTCTCCTTGGTGAGGTGGTGTCGGCGGTCGGTGAGGACGTTTCTGTAGACGGAGAAGGACCTTTCCACGTCGACGCTGACGATGGGGCAGTACCTCAAGAGGGGGATGTCGGCAAGCTTGACTCCAGCCGGCACACCAACCTCAGATCCGTGCTGATCTCCATCCAGGATCAAAGCCACTGTCCTCAGCACACCAATGTCGGGATTGCGCTGCAGCACCGCCTTGAACTTGGTGAGCAGGATCTCCTTACGGCAGCCTCGGACCTTTTCGAGCTCCTCCTTGGCCTGATCAAGGAGCTGGAAGGCCTTGGCCAGCTCCATGCCGGCCTCCTCTAGCTGCTTAAGGATCTTTGGGATGAACGACACGTGGGCATTTAAGAAGACCAAACTGAGCTTGATGTCCGCCTTTCCGAACAGGTCTTTGGCACTCCGGATTGCCATCGCGTCGTCATCGTTCAGCTGGTCCACAATGTCCTTGACGGCCTCGAAGTGCTCGGCGTAAAACACCGCGGCGTCGATCCACGTCCCCCACCGAGTCAGAATGGGCTCCGGGGGGAGAGAAAGATTGGGCTGCTGCTCCCTCCAAAGGACAACACGCGACGGGGCTTTGACGAACACCTTCTTCGTGGTGGCAATCAGGTCGTTGACGTCCTTGAACATTTCTCGGACTGTCTCGCAGACACGGTGGAGCGCGTGGGCAATGCAAGTCACATGCAGCAAGTCCGGGAAGAGTTCCGTCAGGGCATGGCCGGCCTTGATCATATAGGCCGCGGCGACGCTGACGAGGACCTTGAGGCACTCCGGCTTGAAATCAGGCCAAAGATAGCGCAGCGTGTCATTGATTGCGCTCACGATCTCCCCGGAGTTGGTCTTCTCCAGAAACATGCACTGGACGAGGTGGAGACGAAAGTACCCCTCCTTGGACAAGCGTCCCGCGATGATGTTGGCCACATATCGACCTGCCGAATCGGTCGTCTCGTCGACGGACAGCCAGATGGGCTGCTGTCCGAGGTCGGCACGGATCCCCGCCAAGGCCTCATCGTAGCACTTGTCGAGGTAGTGCTTTCGAATCCAGCTTTCATCGGGGATCTGGAGAGTGATGTGCTTCTCCAGGAACGACCGGAGGGCAGGGTTTTCCAATTTCGACCATGGGATGCCAGCGGCCAGCATGGCCTGGCACAGTTCCTGAGCCACAACGTCGCACTTGTGCCTCTTTCCGCCACCAAAGTCCTCCATGGTGGCTTGCGTGACCGTCCTCTTCTTCTTCAAGGCCAAGTTGCTCTTGTGGCGGTCTCCTCGGACATGTTGGGCCAGCTCAGACTTCTGCTTCGCCCGGAAAGTCTTTTCACAAGCTCGACAGAAAGCCGTGTCACTCGACACGTACTTGAAGGTGGCCCCATCGCCGCCAGCGTTGAATTCCTTCAGCCACTTGTCACGAAGAGCAGCACTCATCTTGATAGGAGACTTGTTCACACTTTGTGTACACTCTCTCACTGTAGTACACCGCCTCACTGCTGTACACGCTGGGGACGCAATGCACGCAAGTGGACGCAACGTTTTGTTTTTGAGATCGATCGCAGTTAAAAATTTCGAAAAATTCCCTAATTTTTTTTAGCGTTGCCAGACATTTTCGACCAAAAAGGGCATTTTATTTTATTTTTCCCGAAAAAGGGCGAAATATTTTTTTTCTCCGAAAATAGCAAAATATTTTTTTTGCGCGCAAAAAAGCCGTTTTATGTGAAAAAATATTTTTTATTTTTTCACATAAAAATCCGATGTGCAATCATAACACAAGAGATCAGAAAATGTAACAATTCATCCACAAAGTGGCCTCCATCAGGGACTATGCAGGCCTTGTCTGCTCAGATCTTGTATATGGTAACCCCCTAAAGGGGCAGAACAACACAGGCTTGCAACAGACCACTACACGAAGGTAACATTCTCATCATCTCTTTTGTTGTTTGGATGAGGATGGGTGAAGGGAGAAAAATAATCACAACCATACAGACAAAGTGGAAATGAGAGAATGGAATAGGGCATGGAGGAGAATCGTGGTTTCCTTCTGCTCAGCTAGGACATTGGAGCATCATCCACCTACGATTAAAGTTAAATGCTCAACACAGTATTGCAAGTGCAGAGTAAACCATGTCTGACAGTTTGATTTCTGAAAAATAAAATCACGTGTACCAATCATACTTCTGCCTTTGCTGATGCTCACATTCGGAGAGATGCTCATATGTTGCCTCCAGCTGGTTTTCATCCAGTATGACATCAAACAAGTCCTGTAAATCATGCTGGAGCCTTACCCTGCATTGCTGCCATTGCTGCCATTACTGCTGCTTTTGCAACTCCACTGTGTGCTCCTTAAATGTTACCTGTGCCAACCTCAATTGATCAATCAATTTTATTCCTTAAATAGTGCTCTCTCTTAAATGAAATCTCAGTGATTTACAAAAAAGAAGAATAAGAATAAAAAGAGTGCAGTATAAGCAACTGTGAAAAAAATGAAATTTTAAAAGAGATTTTAAAATCTGAATGATGAAAGTGTGCAAATTTTAAAAGAGATTTAAAAATCTGAATGATGAAAGTGTGCAAATTTTAAAAGAGATTTAAAAATCTGAATGATGAAAGTGTGCAAATTTTAAAAGAGATTAAAAAATGTGAATGATGAAAGTGTGCAAATTTTAAAAGAGATTAAAAAATCTGAATGATGAAAGTGTGCAAATTTTAAAAGAGATTTAAAAATCTGAATGATGAAAGTGTGCAAATTTTAAAAGAGATTTAAAAATGTGAATGGTGAATGCAAATTTTAAAAGAGATTTTAAAATGTGAATGATGAAAGTGTGCAAATTTTAAAAGAGATTTTAAAATCTGAATGATGAAAGTGTGCAAATTTTAAAAGAGATTTAAAAATCTGAATGATGAAAGTGTGCAAATTTTAAGAGATTTTAAAATGTGAATGATGAAAGTGCAAATTTCAAGAGATTTTAAAATGTGAATGATGAAAGTGTGCAAATTTTAAAAGAGATTTAAAAATGTGAATGATGAAAGTGTGCAAATTTTAAAAGAGATTTTAAAATGTGAATGATGAAAGTGCGCAAATTTTAAAAGAGATTTTAAAATGTGAATGATGAAAGTGTGCAAATTTTAAAAGAGATTTAAAAATGTGAATGATGAAAGTGTGCAAATTTTAAAAGAGATTTAAAAATCTGAATGATGAAAGTGTGCAAATTTTAAAAGAGATTTAAAAATCTGAATGATGAAAGTGTGCAAATTTTAAAAGAGATTAAAAAATGTGAATGATGAAAGTGTGCAAATTTTAAAAGAGATTAAAAAATCTGAATGATGAAAGTGTGCAAATTTTAAAAGAGATTTAAAAATCTGAATGATGAAAGTGTGCAAATTTTAAAAGAGATTTAAAAATGTGAATGGTGAATGCAAATTTTAAAAGAGATTTTAAAATGTGAATGATGAAAGTGTACAAATTTTAAAAGAGATTTTAAAATCTGAATGATGAAAGTGTGCAAATTTTAAAAGAGATTTAAAAATCTGAATGATGAAAGTGTGCAAATTTTAAGAGATTTTAAAATGTGAATGATGAAAGTGCAAATTTCAAGAGATTTTAAAATGTGAATGATGAAAGTGTGCAAATTTTAAAAGAGATTTTAAAATGTGAATGATGAAAGTGTGCAAATTTTAAAAGAGATTTTAAAATGTGAATGATGAAAGTGTGCAAATTTTAAAAGAGATTTTAAAATGTGAATGATGAAAGTGTGCAAATTTTAAAAGAGATTTTAAAATGTGAATGATGAAAGTGTGCAAATTTTAAAAGAGATTTAAAAATCTGAATGATGAAAGTGTGCAAATTTTAAAAGAGATTTAAAAATCTGAATGATGAAAGTGTGCAAATTTTAAAAGAGATTTAAAAATCTGAATGATGAAAGTGTGCAAATTTTAAAAGAGATTTAAAAATCTGAATGATGAAAGTGTGCAAATTTTAAAAGAGATTTAAAAATCTGAATGATGAAAGTGTGCAAATTTTAAAAGAGATTTTAAAATGTGAATGATGAAAGTGTGCAAATTTTAAAAGAGATTTTAAAATGTGAATGATGAAAGTGCAAATTTCAAGAGATTTTAAAATGTGAATGATGAAAGTGTGCAAATTTTAAAAGAGATTTTAAAATGTGAATGATGAAAGTGTGCAAATTTTAAAAGAGATTTAAAAATGTGAATGATGAAAGTGTGCAAATTTTAAAAGAGATTTTAAAATGTGAATGATGAAAGTGTGCAAATTTTAAAAGAGATTTAAAAATGTGAATGATGAAAGTGTGCAAATTTTAAAAGAGATTTTAAAATGTGAATGATGAAAGTGTGCAAATTTTAAAAGAGATTTTAAAATGTGAATGATGAAAGTGTGCAAATTTTAAAAGAGATTTAAAAATGTGAATGATGAAAGTGTGCAAATTTTAAAAGATTTAAAAATCTGAATGATGAAAGTGTGCAAATTTTAAAAGAGATTTAAAAATCTGAATGATGAAAGTGTGCAAATTTTAAAAGAGATTTAAAAATCTGAATGATGAAAGTGTGCAAATTTTAAAAGGCAGCATGTTCCCTCAGTGAGGTTTCTATTTGAAAACCTCATGGGTCTATTGCAGGCTTGTGTAACTCCCTGCTTTCCTGTTAGTATTTTATTTATCATTATTTTATTATTATTATTATTTTATTAGTATTTTATTGTTAGTATTTAGTATGTTAGTACATGTGAGCACATTTGGCCTGTGTAGTTTCTAAAGCTAGTGTTGAACTCTCCTAGTTTGGCTTTTGTCATAACAAACCATCATCCTGTTTTTGTTGTGTGTTTTCCCCACTCCAGTTCTCACATACTATATTTTTTTGAGTATGGACCCTTCCAACTGCACACCATTCTTCATTATTCAGTTAATTGACATTCTTGTGTGTACCTCCTGCTTGCATCAATTACCTTCCTCAAAATATTATGGTCCATAATTCTCTGTATCACATTTGTGACCAGTTATGGATATGAAATAGTTTTAATTGTTTATTACTAGCATCATCAATGGATCTGTTAATTTTGAATCAATTGTTTCATACTGTCATGTACTTGTAAGAGGTCTCCAAGTGCCGTATTATTTTTGCAGGACTTGTTTGACGTCATACTGGATGAAAACCAGCTGGAGGAGGCATGTGAGCATCTCTCCGAGTATCTTGAGGCATATTGGCGTGCCACGCATCCTCCGAGCGCCAATCCCCCAAACCCTCTTCTTGAACGCTCACTTGCAAATGCTGGACTTGCCAGTCCAGCTCCGATCTCCAGCCTCCAGGTATCAAGCAAAGTTCCCACATTCCCCCATTTTCCTTACAGAGCACTTCTTTGCTTTTCTTTCATACTCTTCTTTCATTTCTCATTTTCCCTTGTAAACTACCCTTTATTGTTTTCTGATGTCTCTTCCTACACTTGCTTTGGCTCAGCAGGGTGGTGGAACACACTTGGTTCATGGCGAGGTGATCACAGACCTTTCCACTCCTGAGCATACATCAGGAGAGCCTGTAGAGACAGGTCGACGATCATATGGACACCAGGCACCTGGGAGGCGGCACTCCCCTACAACACCTTCCTCTTCATCCTCAAGGCAACACCTCCTACGACAGTGGAGTGGTGGACGTACAAGTTCAATTGCACGCCAGGATACCTTTGACTCAGAAACACAGGAGAGCCGTGACTCTGCTTACACAGAAGAGCAGGCTGAGGAAGACTATGGTGAGCCAACGGTGAGGCCTGGAGCTGGCCGGAGCTTCCGGGAACGAGATTTTCATGAAGTAGAGAGGGGAAAGGAGGACGAATCACCTTTGGCTCCCAATGAACTGCGACATCACAGTCGTGGCTCCTGGGAGCGTGAGCGGGCTCGTGAGCTCAACCGCAACGAGCAGAACCGACAGCAGTTGCAGCAGTCACGTGCTAGTGGACGGCATGGAACACGCGATGGATATTACGAGATGGAAAGTGCTGACATGATTGTGAAGGGGGGCCGAGCGGATAGTGGCGAGACATGGGACCAAGATGTGTACATGCGACCATAGCTATCGTGCTTCCGAAGCAGAACCGCAGACATTTTTGCACACGACTTGGGGCTAACTTCATCAGGGAGATAGTGGATGTGTACGCGACCTCCCTGCGCACCTTGCCTCGTTTTTTCTCTCATTCATTTTATGTTGTGTTAGCGACGCACGTTTTCTAAAGGCTCCTTCGACGAGTCACGCCTTTTATTGGAAAAGAAAAAGTCACAGCTGCTGTCGCTCACTTACAGCTTTGGCTCAATTTTGCGTTGCACAATGCGGGGGATCTTCCCGTTTATATTACAACATTGCTTTAATCTAGCTATGCTCCTCCTATCATTGCATTGGTATGGGTAGCCATCTCAGTAGTGAATACATGGAATTCACCCCACAATCCCCCATCCCTCCCTCCCATGTTTAACGATTTTAGGGTGGTGTGTTCTCTATAGCGCTGTCAACTTCCTAATGGCACGTGCAACTTGAAGTCTACACTCCTCCATTGTGTCGATGACCAACTCAGTGCAACCCTGGCCTTACTGTCTGTTCGGACAATCTCTCGTTTTGTAGACCGCAAGGGCGAGCATATTTTGGAGAGATCGTGTTCTTTGTACCAGTGAAATATGGTGTATTTTATTTCTTACTGCAAAAAAAACTTTGTATTTATGCATGTAAAACCATGTAAGTCTCACCTGAAGTGAAATGGATGAAATTATACAATAATCTTGAGAAAGGGTTGTTTTGTTTTCTGCAGAATGTGAAAGCGATCTCGTGAGAAAAGCGCATTCCAATGCTGTTTACAAGTTTGATATTGCTGCTTGCTTGGCCAAAAAAAGAAGAAGAAGAAGTAACTAATGAAATTCTGCTGGTTAGGTGCAAGCAACGTGCAACGGATTGCCTTTTAATGCCGATTATGATGAAATGTGATAACTTTTATCGTCACTCTAGGAAGGATGCATACGTTTTCCAACTCATCTTTTCAGGTTATATTTTGTTTCGTCCTTCATTTTAAGAACAAACAATTTGAGGTAAGAAATGTAGTTTCAGAAGCATTACAAGGTGAATAATTTTGGTCTTATTTCTTCAGAAAGCTTTTGAGGTGTACGAATAGGAGCATGAGTGCTGCATGCATATGGAACAGAGCGAGCACGGAAGGGGGAATTTTATTCGTTTTATACATGAAAGATCTCTATATAGCGCAGTTTGGGACAAAATAATATGTCCCAGCTGGTGCACGGCAAAAGCCCCCTTTTCTGAGTTACACTTTCAGGACAGGGACTCTTCCCACCCTTTTTAGTACACAGGCTGTTTCTCCCTAACCCCCTGGGAGGACCTATCCAGAGGCCAATGTTTTTTCCGGCAATCCATATGTTGGCACCTCCAGGAGGGGATGGACGGGATCTCGTAGGGAAGTCAGGATTGTGAGAACTTCCATGGGGTCCTGGAATGAGATTTTGCCACCACCTTGTTTACTGCCTCCACATGGAGTAAGCGCACTTACCTTCTTTATTGGGAATATATTCATATTCCATTTAAGCGCTTTTTATGTATAAATATAACATTCGTTGGTTCTGTTCGTGATTGCATTTCTTAAATTTCTATACAACAGCTTTTGAGCCATTTAAAGCTTTGTCTTCTAAAGGTTTTACGGATGACATGACTGATGATTTGATCTCTTGATATTTTCCTGATCTCACTGCAAGTTCGACCTTGTTGCATGCGACATTGAAGCTCATATTGCAAATAACGGTTGTAAGGGTCCATTGATTTGTTTGTATTTTAACCACTTTGTTATATTATATTGAATCTCTATACTTGTTATACATTATGAAACCATTATTTAATTTGATAAGAATTTTTTTTCTTTTTCCCCTATGCAATAACAACGATTGCGAATGTTGCATGCGGCCCTATGCCGGGCTATACCCCCGTGCCATGGTTTGTGCCAACCACGCAGCCTCTCCTGGATACATTAAAAATCGTGTTGCGGCCCTCCCTGGCTGTGATGGCTCTTCCTGGCTATAACGGCTGTGTGATGGCCTGCTGCAGGGGTGTTATGTGCAACCAATGTGCCGTCATGGGCTGAACGTGATTTTGCAGTCATTGTGTCACTGTATCGAGATATTCCATGATATAATGTATGTTAAATGGACGATTTGCTTTCCATTGCTTTAACCATGCCTATACCTGTATATTAAAATGTTACGTTTCTACCTGCAAGTCATGCCGGAACACTTACCATGATGCATATACATTCCAGGTGTCCATATGCTTCTTACCAAATGAGTCATTTTTCAATCATGCGGTAGAACGTGTTCACACTTTCATCTCATGCTTCGTAATGTGTGCAGTGATGACGCAAAAGTGGATGCCCCAAAGTATAACAAAGGTAAATGGATGTGTGTCCGTAGGATGGGCCAAATATCACATTATACATCACACGGAAAAGGAGTCGCAGAACAAGTCTATCTTCCGAGCTAAGATCTGCCAGTCCTAACACCATTCTTGTTGCTCTATACAAACCCTCGCTAATACAGTATCTTTTATATTTCTAAACAATGCGAGCACTGCTGACTTTAACTTAAACATTTTGCTCATTTTATTGCGTTCTCCAATGGGCACAAAATATTGATATGAAAAAATAGGCATTTATAAGGAACTAACAAAAGTACCCAGGAAAAGCAAGCAAAAGTCCTGTCCACGGTGACAGGAAAATTTTAAGTTAATCTATCAATTTACATTATTTGATGGACTTTTAAATGGTTCATTCTGATGCACTCAAAAATCCGGCCTTTTCATTTTCAGGCTAATTGGTAATCATGTTTGCCAAAACTTGCTATGTTGGTCACTTTGGCTGCCATTTGAGACCTCAAAATGGCCTATGAGTCCACAGCCACACAGTCCAAGTCACTTCCTGCACAAAGTTGTATCTGTACCCTGAGTACGCAGTTTGTAGCTTTAAATATGCGGCGGTGCATGAGGAAATATAAAGAGAGAGAGAGACAGAGACAGAGACAGAGGCAGAGAGGGAGACAGAGACAGAGACAGAGGCAGAGACAGAGACAGACTTTGACTGTTGAAGGTAAGAAAACCACACAAGTCATGCAAATAATAAAGTCACTACAATTCCAAACATGTGCAGCCGAACAACAACAATAAAAACACTATAATAAAAAGTTTAACAAACCATTATCAAGTTTACAAAACCCACCCTTTACACACAATTTTTCCACAAAGGTTTGTAAATCATCTTTCATTTGGCAAAAAGAAAATTCCAAGCGTAACCTTGCCATGACCAGGGCCTTAAACACAATTGCCACATCACATAAAATATCAGTATTTGCCAGGAGCTTTGCTTTTCTTGTTTTGTAGATTGCTAATTTTCCAATAGAAATTAAGAAATTAGCAAGAGCAGTCACAGAGCGTTTTTTGTAACTAAGTGGTATTCCAAAAATAAAAACCCATGTAGAAAAAGAAAAGTTCATACGATTAAAAAAAGTTGATAAAAAAATCAAAGAAGGGAGAGAGTCTTGCACAATCTACGTAAGCATGGAAAAGGTCTTCAGAAATCATACAAAAAGGGCATTCCACTGAATTATCCTCATTAAAACGATGTAATAAAAGATTGGAGGGCAACACCATATGGGCGAGTCTCCAAGCAATATCACCAGTTCTTTTAACAATCGGTGAAACATACATTGCAGACCATTGCAGATGGGAGGGAGACCCAGAAGGCAGTTTCTTTCCATCGAGCCCCAAAAGAAACCGGCTGTAACGAGGGAAACCGGATTGAAATACACAAACGATACAGTCTCTTTTTATCCTTGCTGGAAAGTGGTGATGAGGACAACAAGATAGATGTTGTGGTGCTATCAGCCGGCAGGCTAGAGCTAGCACAGATCTGTGGTGGTGTATGGTGGTCACCAATGTTGGCAGTTAAGCTCAGGCCCAAGTGCCTAAAAACACACAGGATTTCCTGTAGGACCTTGGCGACGCTCCTCAAAGATCTGATACCAGTTCTTACTTGAAGATGTCCTGCGGAGAACCAACTGTTCCTGTTACTGTCACGAAGGTCCCGAGTCGTTTTCACGCCAGCACTCAAAAAACGTTGCACAAAAGCACATGAGTGAGGAATAGCAGGAAAAAGGGCATTGTAGAAAAGGGGTTCTCGGAGGAACCTTTCACTGTTGTACGTCCCCATTTGCCGAGTTACTGAAATGGACCGCCAGACGTGCAAGACATCTTGGTAAAAGTCAGGGAGCAGCGAAGCATCGACATGTTGCAGCTCCATGAAAAAGAGTTCACAATTGTAGCTTAGCATGGCGGCTTGTTTTAATATACAGTTTGCAGTAGATTTCCAGGGCAAGGCCTCCAGAAATATAAAACGACGAGCTGTAGAGACTCGGAAGGCCATCACCCGACAAAGAATGTCCACAAGTCCATGACCCCCTTCCGCCAGTGGAAGGCAAATAGTCTCTGGCTTTAGCCAGTGTTTGCCATCCCAAAATAAGTCAAGTAAGCATTTTTGGATTGACGACACCAACGTTGCAGGTGGCTGCAAGGCAATCATTTTATGCCACAAGAGAGGGGCCACCAGGTTGTTAATGACCAGGGCACGACTTTGAAAAGACAAGGTCGACAAAATTCCTCTCCATCTATTTAATTTATTGCTAATTTTGTGGAGCAAACCATCCCAATTCCTTTTGACAAAACCAGGGGTTCCAAGATAAACACCGAGGTATTTCACACCTTCTTTTCCCCACGTCAAATTCATAGGGAGAATTGGAAGGGCAGAAGGTGGCGTACCGCCGACCCAAACTGCTTTCGATTTAGACCAATTGATTTGCGTTGCACATGCTTGAGAGTAGACCCGTAGGCACTCAAATAGCACAGCAATGTCATTACTGCTGCGAACAGCAACACATACATCATCAGCATAGGCCGAAATGATAACGGGCTTTTCTGATGGAGTCACTGAAAAGCCCATAAGAGAAGATCGTAAACGAATCAAAAGGGGCTCAATGCAAAGAGAGTACAAGATTCCAGATAAGGGACAACCTTGCCGAATTTCCCTCCCAATCTGCAAAGGTGAACAGAGACCATCATTGATTTTGATCAAGCTAAAAATGTGATTATACAATAAGGATACATAAGAAATAAAAGATGCCCCAAAACCAAATTGCTTTAAAATGTGAAGCAAATACTCATGATTAACAGAGTCAAAAGCCTTGTCTTGGTCAATAAAAAAGAGACCGGTATGTTGTTGTTGAAATGCACACACATCCCACAGGTCTCATACCAAAAAAATGTTATCATGCATAGATCTGTGCATAACACAGTACGATTGATCCTGATGTATACAGTCACGTGAAAAAGTAAGTACACCCCTTGTAAAGTTTTGACTTTTTCAACATATTTCATACAGATATTTGATCTTCATTTCAACAATATTGATAGATAAAGGTGATATAATATAACAAATATCATGAAACATTTACATTTTGTAGTCCATTGTATAATTTAAATGAACATAAATGCAAATTTCGCATGTGGAAAAACGAAGTACACCCCTGGCTCTAATAGGTGGTATTGCCCCCTTTGGCAGAAACAACCACAAGTAGGCGTTTCTTATAACTGTCTACCAGTCTCTGACATCGACTGCGAGAAATTTTTGCCCACTCCTCCATGCAGAATTATTTCAGCTGTGCGATGCTTGAGGGGTTTCTTCCATGCACAGCTCGTTTCAAATCCCCCCACAACATCTCGATGGGATTTAGATCCGGGCTTTAACTTGGCCATTCCAGAACCCTCCATTTCTTTCTTTTCAGCCATTCCTTGGTGGATTTACTGGTATGTTTAGGGTCATTGTCATGTTGCAAGGTCCACCTTCGGTTGAGCTTCAACTTTCCGACAGATGGCCTCACATTATCCTCAAGCACCCTCTGGTACAATGAAGAATTCATAGTGGATTCTTTGATGGTGAGCTGCCCCAAACCATAATATTTCCACCACCATGCTTTACAGTTGGTATCAGGTTCTTGTGGTCAAATGCTGTCTTTGGTTTTCACCAAACATGTCTTCTGGTACTGTGGCCAAATAGCTCTACCTTTGACTCATCTGTCCAGAGCACATTGTTCCAGAAGTGCTGGTCTTTGCCTCGGTGTTCATTGGCAAACTTGAGTCTTGCCCTGATGTTCTTTCTGGACAGCAAAGGTTTCCTCCTGGCACACCTCCCATGTAGATCAAATTTGTGCAGCCTCTTTCTAATGGTAGACTCATGCACTTTGACATCAACAGTGGCAAGAGCTACCTGTAGGTCCCGTGATGACATTCTGGGGTTCTTAGAGACTTCTTTCAGCATCTTGCGGTCTGCTCTCGGGCTGAACTTGCTGGGGCGGCCTGGCCTGAACAAGTTGGCAGTTGTTTGGAATCTTCTCCACTTGTAGATGATCTTCCGGACAGTCGAATGATCGATTTTAAATTGTTTGTAGATCTTTTAAAATCCCTTCCCAGACTCGTAGGCATCTATAACCTTCTTTCTGAAGGCATCAGAGAGCTCTTTTGATCGAGGCATGGTGATGCCGCACACTTCAACAACAAAGAGCAAACCAAACTAAATGTCTGAGGTTTAAATAAGACAGGTTCCTCCAAGATCCTCTCCAACGATGTTCTAATCATTTGCACCTGAGCTGGTGCACCTGATTCTAATTTTAGGTGTTTGAAGTAGTGATAAATGTAGGGGTGTACTTACTTTTTCCACATGCGAAATTTGCATTTATGTTTATTTAAATTTTTCAATGGACTACAAAATGTAAATGTTTCATGATATTTGTTATATTATATCACCTTTATCTATCAATATTGTTGAAATGAAGATCAAATAGCTGTATGTTGAAATATGTTGAAAAAGTCAAAACTTTACATGGGGTGTACTTACTTTTTCACGTGACTGTAACTGTGCTTAAAACAGTCTGTACACGGTTAGCTAGCGCTTTGGCAAAAATCTTGTAATCTGTGCAGAGAAGAGAAATTGGGCACCAGTTCTGCCTCAATTGCAGATCGTTTTTCTTAGGGATAAGGCAAACAACTGCACGTCGACAACTAAGTGGTAACAATCCCTCACGCAGACTGTATAAAAACACTGAGTGCAAAGCAGGACCAAGCATGTCCCAAAAGGTTTTGTAAAATTCAGCTGGTAACCCATCAAAACCAGGAGGCTTATGATCAGCAAGGTCATCTAGCGCAGTTTTAAGTTCACCGAGTGAAATGTTCTCATCCAAGACATGCCGCTGATGCTCATCTATCTGCGGTAAATTGGTCGTAATATTCTGCATTGCAGGCACATCATAAGGCTTAAAGGAAAATACACCCTCAAAGTAAGACCGAACAAAATGAACAATCTCCGTATTATCACTAAGAATATGCCCATCACTAGCCCGAAGACTAAGCATTTGCTGGCTCGCCTTGGTCGTCTTCTCAAACTTAAAGAAATCTTTACATGTGTCTGACGACAGTAAACCATTCACTCTGTCTGACTAAGGAACTGATACCATTTTCTTGCATTAATTCCTTAAGCAGAGTTTGTTTTTCAAAGAGGAGTTGACACCGTTTTTCATCACTGAGGACCTCAGCACCTTCCTGCAATCGTAGAATTTCTTGTTTCAAGGCATCAATACATAATTGTTTACTTTGAGAGCAATTGGTTTTGTATTGCTGACAGAAAACACGGATCTGCGCTTTAGCATAGTCCCACCACTGACAGAGATTTAGGAAACGATGTTGGAAATACACAACCTTGTCCCAAAAAACCACAAAGGTTGATTTAAAGAAAGGAGCGCTCAGAAGTGAGGTGTTAAAAGACCAATACAAGGTGCGGCGTTTGAAACGAGGAAAAGAAAAGCACAGTTTTACCAAAGAATGATCAGAGAAACCAGAAGGGACAATAGCCGCATATGTCACAAGGTTGATAGCAGAGTTAGGAATATAAAATTTATCAATACGAGCAAGTGAAAGATGATTTCGTAAAACCCAACACCAGCTAAATTGCTGCAGGTTTGGGTGTTGTTGTCGCCATACATCGTTGAGGTCATGCCGCGAAATTATATTGGAAAGAGGCCTACTTGAAGCTGGATGTGGCTCTGCACTGTTCCTATCTAAAGTTGGGTTTAAAGTACAGTTAAAGTCACCCCCTCAGCACAACAACGTATCAGAAGAGAGGTGTCTCAGGAAATTAAAGGACTGATTAAAAAAAGTTCCTCTATCTGTACTATCGCTTGGAGCATAGACGTTAACAAACATAAATCGTTGCTGATTGTATTCAAACTCTACAGAGGCTAGATAGCCTGGTACGATTTCCTTAAAGATAGGGGGGGGAGACAGACAAACGTGTACTGACGAAAAAAGCAATACCCGGACTCACAGAATCTGTATTACTAAAAAACCAAGTGCCAATCAGCTGTTGCTGCCAATCAGCCATGCAGTCTGCAGTGGCACGAGTTTCTTGCAATAAAAGTACATCAAGCTTTTCCCTCCTGGCTAATTGCACAGTCTGGGACCTACGCAGCTGACTGCGCCCACCATTAATGTTCAAACTTGCTATGTTCATAAAAACATAGGCAGCAACACAGCCATTACAGGTTTAATTCTTTCCTTGCTGTGACAAGGTACCTCTTCAGTCTTTCCAGTGATTGATCCGAAATATGAAGGGCCGCAGATTGTTGTACAACTTCCTGAGCCCCACTAATGAAGGCGTGAGTGTCAACGAAGAAATCGCAAATTTTCACGCGCCTTTTACGGTAAGTTTTTTGGAGGAAATCCACTATTTCAGCAGGAGGGACAGAGTCTCCAGAGACATGCTCCGATGAGAAGTCGGCCTCACCATCACTCAGTGAGGCAATGGAAGAACCCCCATCAGTCACAAATATTGCATTGAGAGTCCATTGTCGAAGCAACGGGCTCATCAACGTGACAATCTGAGACTTCAGCACTATCACCCTGCTGACCATGAGTTGACAAGGCTCAGCTGCCTCAATGGAGGATTCCATAGACAGATCACTAGTTCCTACACACTCACCACTCCCCACAGATGGAGGGGTGGCACAATCAACACAAGCTTCAGCAAGGGACACACATGGAGGCTAAACCTCACATGGAGGTTTACCCTCAGAACACCGGAGAGACTCAGGTGTTGTCTGGCCAACACATAAATTTTCAGCATTTATCACATTACCCTCAGAATATTCTGAAGGCAGAGGAGGTTGAGGAATTTCCTCAACTGGAGGCGACTGCTGAGGAGGAGGTTGCGCTCCATCGTTACCTTCACTAACCACTTGAGCGTAGGTTGGAGGACCGGCCAAGACCTTATTATCAGGCTCGTTGAGGTCGCTAGAAGGTGGGAGGGTTCTTTTCCTGCTTCTCTGTTTGTCAACAATGGGGTTTGCATCAGCACCATCCATATTGTTTACATCATCGACAACGATCTCAGTAGAGCCCTGCTGTTCATCACCATTCAGGCTAGTGACTCTATCCGTGGACTTTTTCGGGCACGAGTCTTTTAAATGACCATATTGACCACACTCAAAACAAACTAGAAGTAGAGACTCTGTGGAGACAAAGACCCGATAAGTGTGACCTTCGACCTTGAAGGGCAATACCGCATTTAAAGAGGTTACACCACGCAGCAAGATCATATAAACAAAACGACGAAAGGACATGACGTGTTTTAAACGGTTATTTTTCCCTCGTACAGGAACCATAGTAACTGAAGAGATGACAGAACCAAGTTTGTTTAGTTCAGTAACCAGGTCTTTGTTCTTAAGGAACGGAGGAGCATTAGAGAGAGAAACTCGAACTGCCGGCGTGTCGAGTGGACAAACCTGAACAAACACGTCGGGAGCAAAGAAAAGCCCGTGCTCGACTATTTGAGCAACCATGGGCACTGTGGAAACAAAGATTACCATGTGGCGGACACAAGCAAGAGGACACGAATTCAACGCACCAGCAGGTGGCGCGAACGTCCAGGCGGGGAACTGGAAGGCATGCCCCGCCTATCGACCGATCGGCCACGCCCGGGGACTAGGCGTGGCCCCGGCACATATATGCGGGCTCCGAGCTCGAGCCCGCCCAGTGCTACAGTTTGAGCTTTCCTAATAAAGACTCTTTTGGTTATCCAACGTGTTGTGGCCTACCTTTTTGGCAAGCAAGTTGTGTGCGTAGCACCGCACTTCACTGGTGACCCCGATTGGTTCAGCCGTTACTGTCCACCGAACGTGCCATGGCCAACAACGCCGTCACGGTAAAACTCCCGGAGTTTTGGGAAGCACAGGCCGATGTGTGGTTCGTACAGGCCGAGGCACAATTTCAGCTTCGAGGCATAACGGCGGATGAGACCCGTTACTACCACGTGGTCGCCTCCCTCGGGCCCGACACTGCCGCCCGAGTCATGTCCATCCTGCGGCACCCGCCGGTCGACCACAAGTACAGGGCGCTCAAACGTCTCCTCATCGCCACGTTCGGCCTCACGGAGATCGAACGGGCCGACCGCCTCCTGGACCTTCCCGAACTCGGCGACACACGACCATCCATGCGGATGGATCATATGCTGTCGTTGCTGGGTGACCAAGCCCCGGATTTCTTATTTCGGGCGCTCTTCCTATGCCAGCTACCCGCACAGGTACGCCTCGTGCTGGCCGGTTCCAAAATAAAGGAACCCCGCGCCCTGGCTACAGAGGCCGACAAGTTCTTCGTGGCTCGCGATACGCGGTCGGGTTATGGTGCGGCCGTCGTGGATCCCGAGGCTGATGCTGCTGCGTCCCTCGTGGCCGCTGCCGCGCCCCGCCCACCACCACCACCGCTGAGAAAACCGCGGCCGCCGAAGCCCCCACCGCCGCAAGCCTGGTGCTCTTACCACACCAGGTTCGGCCACAAGGCTAGGAAGTGTTGCCCGCCGTGCTCGTTTGACAAGTCGGGAAACTACCAAGCCGGCGCTCGGTAGCGGCCCTGAGCGTCGGCCATTCCGGCAGCCTCCTCTTTATCACAGACACCTTGTCCGGGCGCCGTTTCCTCTGCGATACAGGAGCGCAGGTAAGCGTCATCCCAGCCTACACGTCCGACAAGCGAACCGCGGGTCGGGGCCCCGCGTTGCTTGCCGCCAACGGTACACCCACCCGCACGTTCGGGAAGTGCTGCCTCTCCCTGCGGTTCGGAGGGCAACGCTTTCAATGGTTGTTCGTGACCGCCAGCGTGCCGATGGCATTGCTCGGTGCGGACTTCCTATGTGCGAATGGGTTGTTGGTCGACGTAAAGCACAAATGGCTCATCCAGGCAGAAACCTTTAGCTCGCTCGCTTGTTCGCTGAGCAGCTCGTCGAGCAGCTCACCGAGCGGCTTGCTGAAGGGTTCCGTCCCGGCGAGTTTAGTTTGCACGCTTCCGGCAGCGGATGACTTTACCCGCCTCCTCGCTAGTTTCCCGGCCCTCACGCGGCCCACCTTTTCAGCGGTGGCCGTGAAACACGGGGTGGAGCATCACATCCCCACGGTCGGGCCGCCGGTCTATGCCCGGGCACGCCGACTCAAGCCCACAAAGCTCGCCGTGGCGAAAACGGAGTTCGCCACGCTGGAGCGGCTGGGGATCGTACGGCGCTCCAACAGCGCTTGGGCTTCCCCGCTGCACATCGTGCCGAAGCCCGGCGGGGATTGGCGGCTGTGCGGGGACTACCGCCGACTCAACGATGCCACCACCCCCGACCGCTACCCGGTCCCGCACATTCAGGACTTTTCCGCCCGGTTGGCCAACACGACCGTGTTTTCGAAGGTGGACCTCATCCGGGGCTACCATCAGGTCCCCGTCCAACCGGTCGACGTCCCGAAGACGGCCGTCATTACCCCTTACGGCCTCTTCGAATTTCTGAGGATGCCCTTCGGGTTGAAGAATGCGGCTCAGGCGTTCCAGCGGCTCATGGATAGCGTCTTGCGCGACTTACCTTTCCTGTTCGTCTACTTGGATGACATCCTAGTCGCGAGCGCGTCCCGGGAAGACCACCTGCTCCACCTCCGCACGCTGCTCGAACGCCTGGGCCAGCTTGGCCTAATCATCAACCCTGCCAAGTGCCGTTTCGGTGTCACCACCATCGACTTCTTGGGGCACCGCATCACCAAGCACGGGGCCGTCCCGCTACCGGCCAAGGTGGAGGCGGTCAGGGATTTCCCACGGCCCCGCACAGTCAAAGGGCTCCAGGAGTTCCTGTGCATGGTGAACTTTTACCACCGCTTCGTGCCCCACGTCACCCAGCTCCTCCACCCCTTGCACGAGGCCCTCCGGGGCAAGCCGGGCAAAGGTGACATCGCATGGTCGGAGCCGATGGACGCGGCGTTCGCAGGCGCAAAGCTGGCTCTGGCGACGCCACCATGCTGGCGCACCCGGCGCCGATGCACCGATCGACCTCACCACCGACGCGTCGGATTACGCGGTGGGCACGGTGCACGAGCAATGGGTGCGTGGTGCTTGGCAACCGCTGGCATTTTTCAGCCGGCAGCTTCGCCCGCACGAACGCCGGTACAGCACCTTCGACCGTGAGTTGCTCGGACTCCACCTGGCGGTCTGACACTTCCGCCATCTGCTGGAGGGCCGCCCGTTCACGGCCTTCGTTGACCACAAGCCCCTTGTGTTCACGATGGCCAAGGTCGCCGAGCCATGGTCGGCACGGCAGCAGCGCCACCTCTCTGCCGTGTCCGAGTACACGACGGACATCCGTCACGTGGCGGGTAAGGACAACCCGGTGGCGGATTGCCTTTCCCGGTCCGCCGTGTACGCGGTCCACCTCGGGGTCGACTATGCCCGGATGGCGGAGGCTCAGACCGCCGACCCCGGCATCCAGGCCTTGCGGACCGCTGTCACGGGCCTCCGCATCACCGACGTGCCGTTCGACGTCGCGGGCACGGCCCTCCTATGCGACGTCTCCCTCGGCCGGCCTCGCCCCATCGTGCCAGCTGGCTGGCAGCGCCCGGTGTTCGACGCCATCCACGGCCTGTCCCACCCTGGCGCGAGGGCATCCCAGAAACTCGTCGGGGCAAAGTTCGTCTGGCATGGCCTCCGGAAGGACGTCCGCGACTGGGCCAGGACGTGCCTCGCGTGCCAGCGCGCAAAGGTCCACCGCCACACTCAGGCACCGTTGGCCCCGTTCACGGTGCCCGAGCGGCGGTTCGACCACGTGCACGTCGACTTGGTGGGACCTCTGCCCCCCTCGCGAGGGTTCACCCACCTCCTCACCATGGTCGACCGCACCACACGGTGGCCGGAGGCCGTCCCATTGGCAGCGACGTCTGCGGCTGAGGTGGCGCAAGCCTTTATGGCCACTTGGGTTGCCCGGTTCGGTGCCCCCTCGGACATCTCATCCGACCGCGGCCCCCAGTTCACCTCGGAGCTCTGGGCCGCGGTGGCGCAAGGGCTCGGGGTGAAACTACACCGCACCACGGCCTACCACCCCCAGGTCAATGGCCTGTGCGAGCGCTTTCATCGCTCCATGAAGGCCGCGCTCCGGGCCAGCCTCTGCGACGGCGGCTGGGTCGACAGACTCCCCCGGGTCCTGCTGGGCCTCAGGACTGCGCCCAAGGATGACCAGCGCGCATCCTCGGCGGAGCTGGTCTTCGGGCAACCACTGCGGGTACCGGGTGAATTTATCCCCGACTCCACGGCTCCTTGGTCCACGGCACAACAGCGGAGGCCCTTCAGGAGACTGCCCGGAGGTTCGCCCCGGTGCCAACGGCACACCACGGTTGCCCGCCTTCCCACGTCACCCCGGAGCTTCGCACGGCCAAGTACGTGTTCATCAGGCACGACGCCCACCGGGCACCGCTACGGCCCCCGTACAATGGGCCCTTTCGCGTGTTGGAGACCAGGCGGGGAACTGGAAGGCATGCCCCGCCTATCGACCGATCGGCCACGCTCGTTGCGGGCTCCGAGCTCGAACCCGCCCAGTGCTACAGTTTGAGCTTTCCTAATAAAGACTCCAAAAATCCAACGCGTTGTGGCCTACCTTTTTGGCAAGCAAGTTGTGTGCGTAGCACCGCACTTCAACCACGTGTTTATTCATGCGAGAAGCCGCTTTTACATTATCCAAACCGATTATCTCTCCAACGGCAAGGATAATGGCCTCGACGTCGATTCCCGATGGAGGTGAGCAAACTAACCCATGCTTCCGGGTTAGCGCTTCAAGAGAAGTGTAACGAGAGCTATCCGCCATCGTTTACACGTTTAAACAAAGGATAAATATATAAAGGGTTAATGAAGCCAAAAAGCTCCAGTAAAGAAACGAAAAATAAAAATAATTACGAAAAAAGAAATGGAAAAAAGTATCATGATTTGTAGCATGAAGCGAAAAAAAACCGAAGAGGGAACCACCCTAAGGGGGAATCTTTACCGTTCTCACCATGTGTGCTCCCTCACTCTCTCACTCTCAAGAGGGGGGGAGGGATGATAACGTGGAAGGGGGATACACAAAAGACGGCACAAAGGTGAGAAGAGGTAAGGGGAGGGTAAAGATACAAACCACGAGCATGGAGTTACAATGCCAAAACACGAGCAGACGCCATGACACCGCACCCAACGCACCGACAGCCGACAGGTGGCGACAGAGAGAGACAGAGAGAGAGACCAGGAGAGAGAGAGACCGAGAGAGGGAGAGACCGAGAGAGAGAGAGACCGGGAGAGAGAGAGACTGAGAGAGGGAGAGAGAGAGAGAGACCGAGAGGGAGAGACCGGGAGAGAGAGAGAGAGAGAGAGAGAGAGAGAGAGAGAGAGAGAGAGAGACCGAGAGAGAGAGAGAGAGAGACCGAGAGAGAGAGAGAGGGAGAGAGACCGAGAGAGAGAGAGAGAGAGGGACAGAGACAGAGAGAGAGAGAGAGAGACTTTGACTTTTAAACTCGTTTTATTATAAAAGTATAAAACAAGAGTACCACCAAAAGCAATTCATCCAGGAAAATCAGTAAAATCATAGCAATCCCGGAAGGAAAAAACAATCAGTGCACTGCAAACCAAGCGACAGAAAAGGTGCAAATACCAAAAAAAACACGAGGAGAAAATCTAGGCATAATTTCTAAACTAGGCATAATTTTATATGTACAAATTTACAATCGCATCTGCAACCCTGAGGAGAGACTTAAGAAAGAAAGAGTAGGTCAAGACCAGGGGGAGAAAAACGCCGGCAAGGAGAAGCATGGAACAGTGTATAAGAAACACCCGCACTGTATTATACAGAAATTAAAAATTTGTTATCTTGGACCTCACAAATCCCTCCAACACACCAGGTCGCAACAAAATTTGCAAGGTCGTTTGCAGTTTGGACACAGCCAAATTCAAGCTTGAGCCTTGATGACACCAACGAACTAAAAAACACCATAATACTGCATTCCTGCATGGGTCTGCCGCCCAGCTTCGCCTTCCGCGACAGGTATACGGCCAGTTTAGCGGTAGCGGTTAGGAACCCGAATACAATAGATGTGGTTCCCTTTTTGGGAGGAAAGCCAAAGATGTAAGCTTTCAAAGAAAAGTTAACCCGCAATCTATGGGAAATAAAATTTAACCAATGAAACAAAGGAGAAAGTCTTTCACAATTAATGAAAGCATGAAACAAATCTTCCCTCAAAAGGGGCAACAGCCGGAAATGGGGGGGGAAAAAACGAATGACAGCATTGGAAGGAACAATCCAGTGGGCCAAACGCCACTGAAGGTCACCTGTTCTTTTCGAAATAAGTCCAGCATACATTGTATCCCATAAAGGCTCAGAGGGGGGACCGGGAGGCAAGAGTCCTTTCCACCGGGTAACCCCAGCTAGAGGTGGGTCCCCAAGAAGAAGTTTCACACAAGACCTATAAATACTCTTGCTGCTCATAGCATGGAAGGGGGGTGACCCTGCGCTCATGGGGGGCAGCTCGTTTGGGGTAAAAGCGACACCTAATTTTGGGACTGTGGGCTCAACCTCTGCGTCCTGCGTCCAATGTAGGCCTAGCTGGTGGCCCCTTCGGATCACCGCTCTTAGTATGTTCCCGATTTGCCTCCTGGACCGAACACCTGTTAGGTCTGCCAGCTTGTTCGCAGGCTTCCATCCCTGTCCAGAGTCGTGCCGGAGATGACACACTTTCAGGATGTTGGCCACTATAAAATGCTGGCAGAAGTCGCGACTCCTCGGGATATCGGGGAAAAGTGGGTTGAAAAATAAAGGCTCGTGTGCATACATGTTAGTGCCATACGAGTCTGTTTGGCGACTTATCAAAACGCCCTGCCAGGCATTCAAGAGGCTCTGATAAAAGACTGGGAGCAGAGATGTATCGACGTGTTGAAGGTTGGTCAGGAAAAGTTCCTGTCCGTATCCGAGCCTCCCAGCTCGTTGAAGAATGGAGCAGGCTAAGGGCTTTCCTGGTAGGTGTTCTGCATAAAGCAAGCGTTGGATGGAGCGGAGCCGGAAGGCCAACAGGCGGCATTTCACATCGACTAGGCCATGACCACCCTCGGCCGAGGGACAACATATGGCGCTGGGTCGAAGCCAGTGGTAGCCTCCCCAAAAAAAATCCACCAGTTTCCTCTGGATAGCTTGGAGCAAAACCTCCGGTGGTTGCAGGCAGATGAACTGGTGCCACAAAAGGGTAGTGACGAGGTTGTTGACAACTAGCGCGCGACCCTTATAGGAAAGGTGGGGTAGAGCTCTTTTCCATCGGCTCAAACGCCCATCTACCTGGTCAATTATCCTGTCCCAATTGTTCTGGGCATACTGAGGAGGACCGAGGAAGACGCCCAAATACTTGATGCCATCGTTTTCCCACACTAGCTCTGCAGGAAGGGGAGGTGGTGGTAATAACGGTGGCATAGGTAAGTCATTTTTTGGAAAGGGGATCCACAGAGCCTTGCTTTTCCCCCAATTACACCTTAATGATGAGGCAAGGTTGAAGTCCGACAAACACTTTGCCATGGCGTCACTGTCGCATTTTCTTTTTATAATGACACAAAGGTCATCGGCATAAGCTGACAGGGTTAAAGGTGGGTGTCCTGGAGAAAGGACAAGTCCAGGGATATCCTTTCTGAGGGCGATTAAGAGGGGCTCCAAGGCGAGGGCAAATAATAGACCTGAAAGTGGACAACCTTGCCTTATCCCTCTCTGAACCTTTATGGGTGGGCAAAATTCGTTGTTAACTTTGATCAAGCTGGAGATGTTTGCATATAACAAAGCTATGTAGGCTCTAAAATTAGTGCCGAGCCCGCAAGCTTGTAACACATGACCCAAAAACTCATGATCAATGCTATCAAAGGCCTTTGCAAGGTCAAGAAACACCAATCCAAAATCCTCTTTGACACATTTACAAGTTAACAAATCTCTGACTAGGAATATGTTGTCATAGATGGATCTGCCAGGGATGCCGCAACTTTGATCAGGTGACACCAGGTCCCCAATAACTGTCTTCAACCGGTTCGCAAGGACCTTGGAAAACAGTTTGTAATCCGTGCACAACAAAGAGATCGGACGCCAGTTTGACAGGTGTCGGAGATCGCCAGTCTTGGGTAGCAGGCAGAGTACTGCTCTTCTAAAACTGAGCGGTAATTCTCTGGATAAAAGAGATGCATCCAGAACATTGAGCAGCTCTGGGCCCAAAATGTCCCAGAATGCCGAAAGAAATTCGGCCGGTAGGCCATCGATGCCAGGGGCTTTTCCCGACTCCATCTCAGCAAGTGCACCGGTTAGCTCTGGAAGGGTAATTGGAGCATCCAGTTCCAGACGTTGGGCCTCAGCCACGGAAGGAAGATGAGAGGTCAAAACATTCATCATTTCGTGAGAAACTGTTTTGGCCTTGAAAAGTTCAGAAAAGAAATCGATTACATTTAATCTTATATCACTCGGATTTGTTAGGATGTTCCCCCCTGGGTCCAAAACCGAAGATATAAGTCGTGCTGGTTTCTCTACAGTTTCTAGGTGAAAGAAAGCCTTAGTTGGGGTATCTGAAACCTTTATATTCTGTATTCTTAGCCGAACTAGTGTGCCCGCTGCTTTTTCATGGATCAAATCCCTTAATTGGGCCTTCTTCTCGAGTAGCAACCGATAGTTCACTGGGTTGCTCTCATTGGCCAACTTGCCCTCTAACCTTAAGATGTCTGCTTCTAAGCAAGCCATCGTGATATGTTTTACATTGGTACAGTGCGAATTAAATTGTTGACAAAATACTCGAATTTGGGCCTTTAGGTTATCCCACCAGAGACTAATTGAGGAGAAAGAAGATTTTTTAGTACTAATTTCAGCCCAGAAATCACGAAAGGAGTCTGTAAATAAACTATCTTCTAAAAGTTTAACGTTAAACTTCCAGTAACTATTTCTGCATGTGGGTTGAGGAAAAGAAAGATCTAAGGTTACCATATGGTGGTCTGAAAACAATGACGGAAAACAACCTGAAGAGGCCGCGACGTTCCTAAAGGGTACATTAATGTACCAGCGGTCGAGTCTTGCCGAAGACACCCGGCCATTGGCACATCGACACCAGGTAAACTGGACTATGTTGGGGTGATGCAATCGCCAAACATCCAGTAGACCGGCCGTCTTAAAGAAACGGGATAGGTCCGCATGGGACTCGGGGTGGGGTTCTGCAGAGTTTCTGTCCTTCGAAGGGTCAAAGGTGCAATTAAAGTCACCACCAATGCACACACATTGGTCGAGATCAACCGATTTCAGGTGGTTTACCATGGAGGTGAAGAAGGCCTTTCGGTCCCTGCTCTCACTAGGTGCGTACACATTGAAAATGGTACAGCGGAAGTTTTGATGTGCAAGCTGAAGGGAAATAAGCCGGCCTTTTATGACTTCCTGAAAATGACAAGACTCAAAAGCTAGACCTGGCTTTAGAAAAAACCCAACCCCAGCAGATGAGGCTGACAGATTGCTAAAATAGCATTGCCCTTTGAAAGTTTGGCACCAGTCATGTTCCACGTTAGGTGTGATGTGGGTCTCTTGCAGTGAAAGAACATTTGCCTTTTTACGGTCAAACAAGTTTTTGACTTGGGCCTGACGGATGTGACTTGCCCCCCCACCATTCATGTTTAAGGTCGCAAAGGAAATGTTTTTCATTCCGTGGTAATGAAATCGCCCTGTGCTTGGGAACACTCCGTACCTGCTCGGGTAACAAACTTTCTTAACCTGTGGAATTGAGATTTCGTCAGGTCAAAATCCTCACGCGCTTTGATTATTGACTTTGCGGTGCAAATGAATGCTGCCAAGTCAGGGAAATAGTCTTTAATGACAATGTTGCGGTGACGATACGTTTCGTTAAGGAAGGTAAGAATGAGTTGAGGGGATACCTGCGAGTGACCTGTCATCGCTTGTAACAGCGCGGTTGCCTCAATGTCATCTTCGGACTCAGACACGTCAGATAACATGTCGTCAGGATCTGGGGTATTACCCGCGGCCCCCGCGGTCTTGTCTGGAGGCACCTTCACAAGTTTCCAAAGGTGTTCCCGAGAGCACTCGTTAACACTTTGGTGGATATTTGTATCTGGGGTCGGAGCTTGGGTTTGAGATCCCAGCAAACTCAGATTTAACGGCCCCGTTTGTACAGTGGGAACGTTTATTGAATCCTTAGTCTGCTCGGTATTTAAAGGGGGGACAAGCGGAAAAACATTTCCCAGCTCGGAAATGGTAATACTTTCACTGGAGGTTTCGCACTCGGAAACTTCCAGGTGAGAGGTACAAATTATATTTTTCGGCTCATTTACATAATGAGACTCGCTGGTGTCATTGACAACGGTATTCATGTACTCAGTTAGTGAGGGAATGTCAGAGGGACACTCGGACACATGTGCACCGGAAATGGTGCCGCCCATGACCGCCTTCTTTGCAGCACCAGCGAAATTGCTTGGCGCTGGTGCTCTTCGCTTTTTAGCATACACTATGGATTCTTCATTCATGGGTTCGGGAAAGGGGGCAATGCTAGTTGTGTCAGTCACATCGGTGGGTGTCATCACGTTGGAATCGGAAAGCACCGGTGTGACAGACGACTCAGTCGGGGTGTCAGAAGATACGGTCGGGGTGTCAGAAGGTACGGTCGGGGTGTCAGAAGGTACGGTCGGGGTGTCAGAAGGTACGGTCGGGGTGTCGGAAGGTACGGTCGAGGGGTCAAAGGGTACGGTCGGGGTGTCAGAAAGTACGGTCGGGGTGTCAGAAGGTACGGTCGGGGTGTCAGAAGGTGCGGTCGGGGTGTCAGAAGGTACGGTCGGGGCGTCCAAAGGTGCGGTCAGGGTGTCACAGGGTACGGTCCGGGTGACGGAAGGTGCGGTCGGGGTTGTTAGAGGGTACGGTCCGGGTGACGGAAGGTTTCCTGCACCAACACAAGTGCGAAAAGTGGTTTTTCAACACTAACACAAGTGCAAAAAGTGTTTTTTCCACACTAATACAAATGCAAAAGTGGTTTCCTGCACCAACACAAGTGCGAAAAGTGGTTTTTCAACACTAACACAAGTGCGAAAGGTGGTTTTTCAACACTAACACAAGTGCGAGAAGTGGTTTTTCAACAATAACACAAGTGCGAAAAGTGGTTTTTCCACACTAATACAAGTGCAAAAGTGGTTCCTGCACCAACACAAGTGCGAAAAGTGGTTTTTCAACACTAACACAAGTGCGAAAAGTGGTTTTTCAACACTAACACAAGTGCGAAAAGTGGTTTTTCCACACTAATACAAGTGCAAAAGTGTTTCCTGCACCAACACAAGTGCGAAAAGTGGTTTTTCAACACTAACACAAGTGCGAAAAGTGGTTTCTCAACACTATCACAAGTGCAAAAAGTGTTGTTTCCACACTAATACAAGTGCAAAAGTGGTTTTTCAACACAAACACAAGTGCGAAAAGTGGTTTTTCCACACTAATACAAGTGCAAAAGTGGTTTCCTGCACCAACACAAGTGCGAAAAGTAGTTTTTCAACACTAACACAAGTGCGAAAAGTGGTTTTTCAACACTATCACAAGTGCAAAAAGTGTTTTTTCCACACTAATACAAGTGCAAAAGTGGTTTTTCAACACTAACACAAGTGCGAAAAGTGGTTTTTCAACACTATCACAAGTGCAAAAAGTGGTTTTTCAACACTAACACAAGTGCGAAAAGTGGTTTTTCAACACTAACACAAGTGCGAAAAGTGTTTTTACCACACTAATACAAGTGCAAAAGTGGTTTCCTGCACCAACACAAGTGCGAAAAGTGGTTTCTCAACACTAACACAAGTGCGAAAAGTGGTTTTTCAACACTAACACAAGTGCGAAAAGTGGTTTTTCCACACTAATACAAGTGCAAAAGTGGTTTCCTGCACCAACACAAGTGCGAAAAGTGGTTTTTCAACACTAACACAAGTGCGAAAAGTGGTTTTTCCACACTAATACAAGTGCAAAAGTGGTTTCCTGCACCAACACAAGTGCGAAAAGTGGTTTTTCAACACTAACACAAGTGCGAAAAGTGGTTTTTCAACACTAACACAAGTGCGAAAAGTGGTTTTTCAACACTAACACAAGTGCGAAAAGTGGTTTTTCAACACTAACACAAGTGCAAAAAGTGGTTTTTCAACACTAACGCAAGTGCGAAAAGTGGTTTTTCCACACTAATACAAATGCAAAAGTGGTTTCCTGCACCAACACAAGTGCCAAAAGTGGTTTTTCAACACTAACACAAGTGCGAAAAGTGGTTTTTCAACACTATCACAAGTGCAAAAAGTGTTTTTTCCACACTAATACAAGTGCAAAAGTGGTTTCCTGCACCAACACAAGTGCGAAAAGCGGTTTTTCAACACTAACACAAGTGCGAAAAGGGGGTTTTTCAACACTAACACAAGTGCGAAAAGTGGTTTTTCCACACTAATACAAGTGCAAAAGTGTTTCCTGCACCAACACAAGTGCGAAAAGTGGTTTTTCAAGACTAACACAAGTGCGAAAAGTGGTTTTTCAACACTAAAACAAGTGCGAAAAGTGGTTTTTCAACACTAACACAAGTGCGAAAAGTGGTTTTTCCACAGTAATACAAGTGCAAAAGTGGTTTCCTGCACCAACACAAGTGCGAAAAGTGGTTTTTCAACACTAACACAAGTGCGAAAAGTGGTTTTTCAACACTATCACAAGTGCAAAAAGTGTTTTTACCACACTAATACAAGTGCAAAAGTGGTTTCCTGCACCAACACAAGTGTGAATAGTGGTTTTTCAACACTAACACAAGTGCGAAAAGTGGTTTTTCAACACTACCACAAGTGCAAAAAGTGTTTTTTCCACACTAATACAAGTGCAAAAGTGGTTTCCTGCACCAACACAAGTGCGAAAAGTGGTTTTTCAACACTAACACAAGTGCGAAAAGTGGTTTTTCAACACTAACACAAGTGCAAAAAGTGGTTTTTCCACACTAACACAAGTGCAAAAGTGGTTGCCTGCACCAACACAAGTGCGAAAAGTGGTTTTTCAACACTAACACAAGTGCGAAAAGTGCTTTTTCAACACTAACACAAGTGCGAAAAGTGTTTTTTCCACACTAATATAAGTGCAAAAGTGGTTTCCTGCAACAACACAAGTGCGAAAAGTGGTTTTTCAACACTATCACAAGTGCAAAAAGTGTTTTTTCCACACTAATACAAGTGCAAAAGTGGTTTCCTGCACCAACACAAGTGTGAAAAGTGGTTATTCAACACTAACACAAGTGCGAAAAGTGGTTTTTCAACACTAACACAAGTGCAAAAAGTGGTTTTTCAACACTATCACAAGTGCAAAAAGTGTTTTTTCCACACTAATACAAGTGCAAAAGTAGTTTCCTGCACCAACACAAGTGCGAAAAGTGGTTTTTCAACACCAACACAAGTGCGAAAAGTGGTTTTTCCACACTAATACAAGTGCAAAAGTGGTTTCCTGCACCAACACAAGTGCGAAAAGTGGTTTTTCAACACTAACACAAGTGCGAAAAGTGGTTTTTCAACACTATCACAAGTGCAAAAAGTGTTTTTTCCACACTAATACAAGTGCAAAAGTGGTTTCCTGCACCAACACAAGTGCAAAAAGTGGTTTTTCAACACTAACACAAGTGCGAAAAGTTGTTTTTCAACACTATCACAAGTGCAAAAAGTGTTTTTTCCACACTAATACAAGTGCAAAAGTGGTTTCCTGCACCAACACAAGTGCGAAAAGTGGTTTTTCAACACTAACACAAGTGCGAAACGTGGTTTTTCAACACTAACACAAATGCGAAAAGTGGTTTTTCAACACTAACACAAGTGCGAAAAGTGGTTTTTCGACACTAATACAAGTGCAAAAGTGGTTTCCTGCACCAACACAAGTGCGAAAAGTGGTTTTTCAACACTAACACAAGTGCGAAAAGTGGTTTTTCAACACTAACACAAGTGCGAAAAGTGGTTTTTCAACACTAACACAAGTGCGAAAAGTGGTTTTTCGACACTAATACAAGTGCAAAAGTGGTTTCCTGCACCAACAAAAGTGCGAAAAGTGGTTTTTCAACACTAACACAAGTGCGAAAAGTGGTTTTTGAACACTAACACAAGTGCGAAAAGTGGTTTTTCGACACTAATACAAGTGCAAAAGTGGTTTCCTGCACCAACAAAAGTGCGAAAAGTGGTTTTTCAACACTAACACAAGTGCGAAAAGTGGTTTTTCAACACTAACAGAAGTGTGAAAAGTGGTTTTTCAACACTAACACAAGTGCGAAAAGTGGTTTTTCAACACTATCACAAGTGCAAAAAGTGTTTTTTCCACACTAATACAAGTGCAAAAGTGGTTTCCTGCACCAACACAAGTGCAAAAAGTGGTTTTTCAACACTAACACAAGTGCGAAAAGTGGTTTTTCAACACTAACACATGTGCGAAAAGTGTTTTTTCCACACTAATACAAGTGCAAAAGTGGTTTCCTGCACTAACACAAGTGCAAAAAGTGGTTTTTCAACACTAACACAAGTGCGAAAAGTCGTTTTTCAACACTATCACAAGTGCAAAAAGTGTTTTTTCCACACTAATACAAGTGCAAAACTGGTTTCCTGCACCAACACAAGTGTGAAAAGTGGTTTTTCAACATTAACACAAGTGCGAAAAGTGGTTTTTCAACAATAACACAAGTGCAAAAAGTGGTTTTTCAACACTATCACAAGTGCAAAAAGTGTTTTTGCCACACTAATACAAGTGCAAAATTGGTTTCCTGCACCAACACAAGTGCGAAAAGTGGTTTTTCAACACTAACACAAGTGCGAAAAGTGGTTTTTCCACAGTAATACAAGTGCAAAAGTGGTTTCCTGCACCAACACAAGTGCTAAAAGTGGTTTTTCAACACTAACACAAGTGCGAAAAGTGGTTTTTCAACACTATCACAAGTGCAAAAAGTGTTTTTTCCACACTAATACAAGTGCAAAAGTGATTTCCTGCACCAACACAAGTGTGAATAGTGGTTTTTCAACACTATCATAAGTGCAAAAAGTGTTTTTTCCACACTAATACAATTGCAAAAGTGGTTTCCTGCACCAACACAAGTGTGAAAAGTGGTTTTTCAACACTAACACAAGTGCGAAAAGTGGTTTTTCAACACTAACACAAGTGCGAAAAGTGGTTTTTCAACACTATCACAAGTGCAAAAAGTGTTTTTTCCACACTAATACAAGTGCAAAAGTGGTTTCCTGCACCAACACAAGTGTGAAAAGTGGTTTTTCAACACTAACGCAAGTGCGAAAAGTGGTTTTTCAACACTAACACAAGTGCGAAAAGTGGTTTTTCGACACTAATACAAGTGCAAAAGTGGTTTCCTGCACCAACAAAAGTGCGAAAAGTGGTTTTTCAACACTAACACAAGTGCGAAAAGTGGTTTTTCAACACTAACACAAGTGTGAAAAGTGGTTTTTCAACACTAACACAAGTGCGAAAAGTGGTTTTTCAACACTATCACAAGTGCAAAAAGTGTTTTTTCCACACTAATACAAGTGCAAAAGTGGTTTCCTGCACCAACACAAGTGCGAAAAGTGGTTTTTCAACACTAACACAAGTGCGAAAAGTGGTTTTTCAACACTAACACATGTGCGAAAAGTGTTTTTTCCACACTATTACAAGTGCAAAAGTGGTTTACTGCAACAACACAAGTGCGAAAAGTGGTTTTTCAACACTATCACAAGTGCAAAAAGTGTTTTTTCCACACTAATACAATTGCAAAAGTGGTTTCCTGCACCAACACAAGTGTGAAAAGTGGTTTTTCAACACTACCACAAGTGCGAAAAGTGGTTTTTCAACACTAACACAAGTGCAAAAAGTGGTTTTTCAACACTATCACAAGTGCAAAAAGTGTTTTTTCCACACTAATACAAGTGCAAAAGTAGTTTACTGCACCAACACAAGTGCGAAAAGTGGTTTTTCAACACCAACACAAGTGCGAAAAGTGGTTTTTCCACACTAATACAAGTGCAAAAGTGGTTTCCTGCACCAACACAAGTGCGAAAAGTGGTTTTTCAACACTAACACAAGTGCGAAAAGTGGTTTTTCAACACTATCACAAGTGCAAAAAGTGTTTTTTCCACACTAATACAAGTGCAAAAGTGGTTTCCTGCACCAACACAAGTGCAAAAAGTGGTTTTTCAACACTAACACAAGTGCGAAAAGTGGTTTTTCAACACTAACACAAGTGCGAAAAGTGGTTTTTCAACACTATCACAAGTGCAAAAAGTGTTTTTTCCACACTAATACAAGTGCAAAACTGGTTTCCTGCACCAACACAAGTGCGAAAAGTGGTTTTTCAACACTAATACAAGTGCAAAAAGTGGTTTTTCAACACTAACACAAGTGCGAAAAGTGGTTTTTCCACACTAATACAAGTGCAAAAGTGGTTTCCTGCACCAACACAAGTGCGAAAAGTGGTTTTTCAAGACTAACACAAGTGCGAAAAGTGGTTTTTCAACACTAAAACAAGTGCGAAAAGTGGTTTTTCAACACTAACACAAGTGCGAAAAGTGGTTTTTCAACACTAACACAAGTGCGAAAAGTGGTTTTTCCACAGTAATACAAGTGCAAAAGTGGTTTCCTGCACCAACACAAGTGCGAAAAGTGGTTTTTCAACACTAACACAAGTGCGAAAAGTGGTTTTTCAACACTATCACAAGTGCAAAAAGTGTTTTTTCCACACTAATACAAGTGCAAAAGTGATTTCCTGCACCAACACAAGTGTGAATAGTGGTTTTTCAACACTAACACAAGTGCAAAAAGTGTTTTTTCCACACTAATACAAGTGCAAAAGTGGTTTCCTGCACCAACACAAGTGCGAAAAGTGGTTTTTCAACACTAACACAAGTGCGAAAAGTGCTTTTTCAACACTAACACAAGTGCGAAAAGTGTTTTTTCCACACTAATACAAGTGCAAAAGTGGTTTACTGCAACAACACAAGTGCGAAAAGTGGTTTTTCAACACTATCACAAGTGCAAAAAGTGTTTTTTCCACACTAATACAATTGCAAAAGTGGTTTCCTGCACCAACACAAGTGTGAAAAGTGGTTTTTCAACACTAACACAAGTGCGAAAAGTGGTTTTTCAACACTAACACAAGTGCGAAAAGTGGTTTTTCAACACTATCACAAGTGCAAAAAGTGTTTTTTCCACACTAATACAAGTGCAAAAGTGGTTTCCTGCACCAACACAAGTGTGAAAAGTGGTTTTTCAACACTAACACAAGTGCGAAAAGTGGTTTTTCAACACTAACACAAGTGCGAAAAGTGGTTTTTCGACACTAATACAAGTGCAAAAGTGGTTTCCTGCACCAACAAAAGTGCGAAAAGTGGTTTTTCAACACTAACACAAGTGCGAAAAGTGGTTTTTCAACACTAACACAAGTGTGAAAAGTGGTTTTTCAACACTAACACAAGTGCGAAAAGTGGTTTTTCAACACTATCACAAGTGCAAAAAGTGTTTTTTCCACACTAATACAAGTGCAAAAGTGGTTTCCTGCACCAACACAAGTGCGAAAAGTGGTTTTTCAACACTAACACAAGTGCGAAAAGTGTTTTTTCAACACTAACACATGTGCGAAAAGTGTTTTTTCCACACTAATACAAGTGCAAAAGTGGTTTCCTGCACTAACACAAGTGCGAAAAGTGGTTTTTCAACACTAATACAAGTGCGAAAAGTCGTTTTTCAACACTATCACAAGTGCAAAAAGTGTTTTTTCCACACTAATACAAGTGCAAAACTGGTTTCCTGCACCAACACGAGTGTGAAAAGTGGTTTTTCAACATTAACACAAGTGCGAAAAGTGGTTTTTCAACAATAACACAAGTGCAAAAAGTGGTTTTTCAACACTATCACAAGTGCAAAAAGTGTTTTTGCCACACTAATACAAGTGCAAAATTGGTTTCCTGCACCAACACAAGTGCGAAAAGTGGTTTTTCAACACTAACACAAGTGCGAAAAGTGGTTTTTCAACACTAACACAAGTGCGAAAAGTGGTTTTTCCACACTAATACAAGTGCAAAAGTGGTTTCCTGCACCAACACAAGTGCGAAAAGTGGTTTTTCAACACTATCACAAGTGCAAAATGTTTTTTCCACACTAATACAAGTGTAAAAGTGGTGTCCTGCACCAACACGTGCGAAAAGTGGTTTTTCAACACTAACACAAGTGAGAAAAGTGGTTTTTCAACACTATCACAAGTGCAAAAAGTGTTTTTTCCACACTAATACAAGTGCAAAAGTGGTTTCCTGCACCAACACAAGTGCGAAAAGTGGTTTTTCAACACTAACACAAGTGAGAAAAGTGGTTTTTCAACACTAACACAAGTGCGAAAAGTGGTTTTTCAACACTAACACAAGTGCGAAAAGTGTTTTTTCCACAGTAATACAAGTGCAAAAGTGGTTTCCTGCACTAACACAAGTGCGAAAAGTGGTTTTTCAACACTAACACAAGTGCGAAAAGTGGTTTTTCAACACTAACACATGTGCGAAAAGTGTTTTTTCAACACTAACACAAGTGCGAAAAGTGCTTTTTCCACACTAATACAAGTGCAAAAGTGGTTTCCTGCACCAACACAAGTGCGAAAAGTGGTTTTTCAACACTAACACAAGTGCGAAAAGTGGTTTTTCAACACTAACACATGTGCGAAAAGTGGTTTTTCAACACTAACACAAGTGCGAAAAGTGGTTTTTCCACACTAATACAAGTGCAAAAGTGGTTTCCTGCACCAACACAAGTGCGAAAAGTGGTTTTTCAACGCTAACACAAGTGCAAAAAGTGGTTTTTCAACACTATCACAAGTGCAAAATGTTTTTTCCACACTAATACATGTGTAAAAGTGGTGTCCTGCACCAACACGTGCGAAAAGTGGTTTTTCCACACTATCACAAGTGCAAAAAGTGTTTTTTCCACACTAATACAAGTGCAAAAGTGGTTTCCTGCACCAACACAAGTGCGAAAAGCGGTTTTTCAACACTAACACAAGTGCGAAAAGTGGTTTTTCAACACTACCACAAGTGCAAAAAGTGTTTTTTCCACACTAATACAAGTGCAAAAGTGGTTTCCTGCACCAACACAAGTGCGAAAAGTGGTTTTTCAACACTAACACAAGTGCGAAAAGTGGTTTTTCGACACTAATACAAGTGCAAAAGTGGTTTCCTGCACCAACAAAAGTGCGAAAAGTGGTTTTTCAACACTAACACAAGTGCGAAAAGTGGTTTTTCAACACTAACACAAGTGCGAAAAGTGGTTTTTCAACACTAACACAAGTGCGAAAAGTGGTTTTTCAACACTAACACAAGTGCAAAAAGTGGTTTTTCCACACTAATACAAGTGCAAAAGTGGTTTCCTGCACCAACACAAGTGTGAAAAGTGGTTTTTCAACACGAACACAGGTGCGAAAAGTGGTTTTTCAACACTAACACAAGTGCGAAAAGTGGTTTTTCAACACTAACACAAGTGCGAAAAGTGGTTTCTCGACACTAATACAAGTGCAAAAGTGGTTTCCTGCACCAACAAAAGTGCGAAAAGTGGTTTTTCAACACTAACACAAGTGCGAAAAGTGGTTTTTCAACACTAACACAAGTGTGAAAAGTGGTTTTTCAACACTAACACAAGTGCGAAAAGTGGTTTTTCAACACTATCACAAGTGCAAAAAGTGTTTTTCCACACTAATACAAGTGCAAAAGTGGTTTCCTGCACCAACACAAGTGCGAAAAGTGGTTTTTCAACACTAACACAAGTGCGAAAAGTGGTTTTTCAACACTAACACATGTGCGAAAAGTGTTTTTCCCACACTAATACAAGTGCAAAAGTGGTTTCCTGCACTAACACAAGTGCGAAAAGTGTTTTTCAACACTAACACAAGTGCGAAAAGTGGTTTTTCAACACTATCACAAGTGCAAAAAGTGTTTTTTCCACACTAATACAAGTGCAAAACTGGTTTCCTGCACCAACACAAGTGCGAAAAGTGGTTTTTCAACACTAACACAAGTGCGAAAAGTGGTTTTTCCACACTAATACAAGTGCAAAAGTGGTTTCCTGCACCAACACAAGTGCGAAAAGTGGTTTTTCAAGACTAACACAAGTGCGAAAAGTGGTTTTTCAACACTAAAACAAGTGCGAAAAGTGGTTTTTCAACACTAACACAAGTGCGAAAAGTGGTTTTTCAACACTAACACAAGTGCGAAAAGTGGTTTTTCAACACTATCACAAGTGCAAAAAGTGTTTTTTCCACACTAATACAAGTGCAAAACTGGTTTCCTGCACCAACACAAGTGCGAAAAGTGGTTTTTCAACACTAATACAAGTGCAAAAAGTGGTTTTTCAACACTAACACAAGTGCGAAAAGTGGTTTTTCCACACTAATACAAGTGCAAAAGTGGTTTCCTGCACCAACACAAGTGCGAAAAGTGGTTTTTCAAGACTAACACAAGTGCGAAAAGTGGTTTTTCAACACTAAAACAAGTGCGAAAAGTGGATTTTCCACACTAATACAAGTGCAAAAGTGGTTTCCTGCACCAACACAAGTGCGAAAAGTGGTTTTTCAACACTAACACAAGTGTGAAAAGTGGTTTTTCAACACTAACACATGTGCGAAAAGTGGTTTTTCAACACTAACACAAGTGCGAAAAGTGGTTTTTCCACACTAATACAAGTGCAAAAGTGGTTTCCTGCACCAACACAAGTGCGAAAAGTGGTTTTTCAACACTAACACAAGTGCAAAAAGTGGTTTTTCAACACTATCACAAGTGCAAAATGTTTTTTCCACACTAATACATGTGTAAAAGTGGTGTCCTGCACCAACACGTGCGAAAAGTGGTTTTTCCACACTATCACAAGTGCAAAAAGTGTTTTTTCCACACTAATACAAGTGCAAAAGTGGTTTCCTGCACCAACACAAGTGCGAAAAGCGGTTTTTCAACACTAACACAAGTGCGAAAAGTGGTTTTTCAACACTACCACAAGTGCAAAAAGTGTTTTTTCCACACTAATACAAGTGCAAAAGTGGTTTCCTGCACCAACACAAGTGCGAAAAGTGGTTTTTCAACACTAACACAAGTGCGAAAAGTGGTTTTTCGACACTAATACAAGTGCAAAAGTGGTTTCCTGCACCAACAAAAGTGCGAAAAGTGGTTTTTCAACACTAACACAAGTGCGAAAAGTGGTTTTTCAACACTAACACAAGTGCGAAAAGTGGTTTTTCAACACTAACACAAGTGCGAAAAGTGGTTTTTCAACACTAACACAAGTGCGAAAAGTGGTTTTTCCACACTAATACAAGTGCAAAAGTGGTTTCCTGCACCAACACAAGTGTGAAAAGTGGTTTTTCAACACTATCACAAGTGCAAAATGTTTTTTCCACACTAATACATGTGTAAAAGTGGTGTCCTGCACCAACACGTGCGAAAAGTGGTTTTTCCACACTATCACAAGTGCAAAAAGTGTTTTTTCCACACTAATACAAGTGCAAAAGTGGTTTCCTGCACCAACACAAGTGCGAAAAGCGGTTTTTCAACACTAACACAAGTGCGAAAAGTGGTTTTTCAACACTACCACAAGTGCAAAAAGTGTTTTTTCCACACTAATACAAGTGCAAAAGTGGTTTCCTGCACCAACACAAGTGCGAAAAGTGGTTTTTCAACACTAACACAAGTGCGAAAAGTGGTTTTTCGACACTAATACAAGTGCAAAAGTGGTTTCCTGCACCAACAAAAGTGCGAAAAGTGGTTTTTCAACACTAACACAAGTGCGAAAAGTGGTTTTTCAACACTAACACAAGTGCGAAAAGTGGTTTTTCAACACTAACACAAGTGCGAAAAGTGGTTTTTCAACACTAACACAAGTGCGAAAAGTGGTTTTTCCACACTAATACAAGTGCAAAAGTGGTTTCCTGCACCAACACAAGTGTGAAAAGTGGTTTTTCAACACTAACACAGGTGCGAAAAGTGGTTTTTCAACACTAACACAAGTGCGAAAAGTGGTTTTTCAACACTAACACAAGTGCGAAAAGTGGTTTTTCAACACTATCACAAGTGCAAAAAGTGTTTTTTCCACACTAATACAAGTGCAAAAGTGATTTCCTGCACCAACACAAGTGTGAATAGTGGTTTATCAACACTAACACAAGTGCAAAAAGTGTTTTTTCCACACTAATACAAGTGCAAAAGTGGTTTCCTGCACCAACACAAGTGCGAAAAGTGGTTTTTCAACACTAACACAAGTGCGAAAAGTGCTTTTTCAACACTAACACAAGTGCGAAAAGTGTTTTTTCCACACTAATACAAGTGCAAAAGTGCTTTACTGCAACAACACAAGTGCGAAAAGTGGTTTTTCAACACTATCACAAGTGCAAAAAGTGTTTTTTCCACACTAATACAATTGCAAAAGTGGTTTCCTGCACCAACACAAGTGTGAAAAGTGGTTTTTCAACACTAACACAAGTGCGAAAAGTGGTTTTTCAACACTAACACAAGTGCGAAAAGTGGTTTTTCAACACTATCACAAGTGCAAAAAGTGTTTTTTCCACACTAATACAAGTGCAAAAGTGGTTTCCTGCACCAACACAAGTGTGAAAAGTGGTTTTTCAACACTAACGCAAGTGCGAAAAGTGGTTTTTCAACACTAACACAAGTGCGAAAAGTGGTTTTTCGACACTAATACAAGTGCAAAAGTGGTTTCCTGCACCAACAAAAGTGCGAAAAGTGGTTTTTCAACACTAACACAAGTGCGAAAAGTGGTTTTTCAACACTAACACAAGTGTGAAAAGTGGTTTTTCAACACTAACACAAGTGCGAAAAGTGGTTTTTCAACACTATCACAAGTGCAAAAAGTGTTTTTTCCACACTAATACAAGTGCAAAAGTGGTTTCCTGCACCAACACAAGTGCGAAAAGTGGTTTTTCAACACTAACACAAGTGCGAAAAGTGGTTTTTCAACACTAACACATGTGCGAAAAGTGTTTTTTCCACACTAATACAAGTGCAAAAGTGGTTTACTGCAACAACACAAGTGCGAAAAGTGGTTTTTCAACACTATCACAAGTGCAAAAAGTGTTTTTTCCACACTAATACAATTGCAAAAGTGGTTTCCTGCACCAACACAAGTGTGAAAAGTGGTTTTTCAACACTACCACAAGTGCGAAAAGTGGTTTTTCAACACTAACACAAGTGCAAAAAGTGGTTTTTCAACACTATCACAAGTGCAAAAAGTGTTTTTTCCACACTAATACAAGTGCAAAAGTAGTTTACTGCACCAACACAAGTGCGAAAAGTGGTTTTTCAACACCAACACAAGTGCGAAAAGTGGTTTTTCCACACTAATACAAGTGCAAAAGTGGTTTCCTGCACCAACACAAGTGCGAAAAGTGGTTTTTCAACACTAACACAAGTGCGAAAAGTGGTTTTTCAACACTATCACAAGTGCAAAAAGTGTTTTTTCCACACTAATACAAGTGCAAAAGTGGTTTCCTGCACCAACACAAGTGCAAAAAGTGGTTTTTTAACACTAACACAAGTGCGAAAAGTGGTTTTTCAACACTAACACAAGTGCGAAAAGTGGTTTTTCAACACTATCACAAGTGCAAAAAGTGTTTTTTCCACACTAATACAAGTGCAAAACTGGTTTCATGCACCAACACAAGTGCGAAAAGTGGTTTTTCAACACTAATACAAGTGCAAAAAGTGGTTTTTCAACACTAACACAAGTGCGAAAAGTGGTTTTTCCACACTAATACAAGTGCAAAAGTGGTTTCCTGCACCAACACAAGTGCGAAAAGTGGTTTTTCAAGACTAACACAAGTGCGAAAAGTGGTTTTTCAACACTAAAACAAGTGCGAAAAGTGGTTTTTCAACACTAACACAAGTGCGAAAAGTGGTTTTTCAACACTAACACAAGTGCGAAAAGTGGTTTTTCGACACTAATACAAGTGCAAAAGTGGTTTCCTGCACCAACACAAGTGCGAAAAGTGGTTTTTCAACACTAACACAAGTGCGAAAAGTGGTTTTTCAACACTAACACAAGTGCGAAAAGTGGTTTTTCAACACTAACACAAGTGCGAAAAGTGGTTTTTCGACACTAATACAAGTGCAAAAGTGGTTTCCTGCACCAACAAAAGTGCGAAAAGTGGTTTTTCAACACTAACACAAGTGCGAAAAGTGGTTTTTGAACACTAACACAAGTGCGAAAAGTGGTTTTTCGACACTAATACAAGTGCAAAAGTGGTTTCCTGCACCAACAAAAGTGCGAAAAGTGGTTTTTCAACACTAACACAAGTGCGAAAAGTGGTTTTTCAACACTAACACAAGTGTGAAAAGTGGTTTTTCAACACTAACACAAGTGCGAAAAGTGGTTTTTCAACACTATCACAAGTGCAAAAAGTGTTTTTTCCACACTAATACAAGTGCAAAAGTGGTTTCCTGCACCAACACAAGTGCAAAAAGTGGTTTTTCAACACTAACACAAGTGCGAAAAGTGGTTTTTCAACACTAACACATGTGCGAAAAGTGTTTTTTCCACACTAATACAAGTGCAAAAGTGGTTTCCTGCACTAACACAAGTGCAAAAAGTGGTTTTTCAACACTAACACAAGTGCGAAAAGTCGTTTTTCAACACTATCACAAGTGCAAAAAGTGTTTTTTCCACACTAATACAAGTGCAAAACTGGTTTCCTGCACCAACACAAGTGTGAAAGTGGTTTTTCAACATTAACACAAGTGCGAAAAGTGGTTTTTCAACAATAACACAAGTGCAAAAAGTGGTTTTTCAACACTATCACAAGTGCAAAAAGTGTTTTTGCCACACTAATACAAGTGCAAAATTGGTTTCCTGCACCAACACAAGTGCGAAAAGTGGTTTTTCAACACTAACACAAGTGCGAAAAGTGGTTTTTCCACAGTAATACAAGTGCAAAAGTGGTTTCCTGCACCAACACAAGTGCGAAAAGTGGTTTTTCAACACTAACACAAGTGCGAAAAGTGGTTTTTCAACACTATCACAAGTGCAAAAAGTGTTTTTTCCACACTAATACAAGTGCAAAAGTGATTTCCTGCACCAACACAAGTGTGAATAGTGGTTTTTCAACACTAACACAAGTGCAAAAAGTGTTTTTTCCACACTAATACAAGTGCAAAAGTGGTTTCCTGCACCAACACAAGTGCGAAAAGTGGTTTTTCAACACTAACACAAGTGCGAAAAGTGCTTTTTCAACACTAACACAAGTGCGAAAAGTGTTTTTTCCACACTAATACAAGTGCAAAAGTGCTTTACTGCAACAACACAAGTGCGAAAAGTGGTTTTTCAACACTATCACAAGTGCAAAAAGTGTTTTTTCCACACTAATACAATTGCAAAAGTGGTTTCCTGCACCAACACAAGTGTGAAAAGTGGTTTTTCAACACTAACACAAGTGCGAAAAGTGGTTTTTCAACACTAACACAAGTGCGAAAAGTGGTTTTTCAACACTATCACAAGTGCAAAAAGTGTTTTTTCCACACTAATACAAGTGCAAAAGTGGTTTCCTGCACCAACACAAGTGTGAAAAGTGGTTTTTCAACACTAACGCAAGTGCGAAAAGTGGTTTTTCAACACTAACACAAGTGCGAAAAGTGGTTTTTCGACACTAATACAAGTGCAAAAGTGGTTTCCTGCACCAACAAAAGTGCGAAAAGTGGTTTTTCAACACTAACACAAGTGCGAAAAGTGGTTTTTCAACACTAACACAAGTGTGAAAAGTGGTTTTTCAACACTAACACAAGTGCGAAAAGTGGTTTTTCAACACTATCACAAGTGCAAAAAGTGTTTTTTCCACACTAATACAAGTGCAAAAGTGGTTTCCTGCACCAACACAAGTGCGAAAAGTGGTTTTTCAACACTAACACAAGTGCGAAAAGTGGTTTTTCAACACTAACACATGTGCGAAAAGTGTTTTTTCCACACTATTACAAGTGCAAAAGTGGTTTACTGCAACAACACAAGTGCGAAAAGTGGTTTTTCAACACTATCACAAGTGCAAAAAGTGTTTTTTCCACACTAATACAATTGCAAAAGTGGTTTCCTGCACCAACACAAGTGTGAAAAGTGGTTTTTCAACACTACCACAAGTGCGAAAAGTGGTTTTTCAACACTAACACAAGTGCAAAAAGTGGTTTTTCAACACTATCACAAGTGCAAAAAGTGTTTTTTCCACACTAATACAAGTGCAAAAGTAGTTTACTGCACCAACACAAGTGCGAAAAGTGGTTTTTCAACACCAACACAAGTGCGAAAAGTGGTTTTTCCACACTAATACAAGTGCAAAAGTGGTTTCCTGCACCAACACAAGTGCGAAAAGTGGTTTTTCAACACTAACACAAGTGCGAAAAGTGGTTTTTCAACACTATCACAAGTGCAAAAAGTGTTTTTTCCACACTAATACAAGTGCAAAAGTGGTTTCCTGCACCAACACAAGTGCAAAAAGTGGTTTTTCAACACTAACACAAGTGCGAAAAGTGGTTTTTCAACACTAACACAAGTGCGAAAAGTGGTTTTTCAACACTATCACAAGTGCAAAAAGTGTTTTTTCCACACTAATACAAGTGCAAAACTGGTTTCCTGCACCAACACAAGTGCGAAAAGTGGTTTTTCAACACTAATACAAGTGCAAAAAGTGGTTTTTCCACACTAATACAAGTGCAAAAGTGGTTTCCTGCACCAACACAAGTGCGAAAAGTGGTTTTTCAAGACTAACACAAGTGCGAAAAGTGGTTTTTCAACACTAAAACAAGTGCGAAAAGTGGTTTTTCAACACTAACACAAGTGCGAAAAGTGGTTTTTCAACACTAACACAAGTGCGAAAAGTGGTTTTTCCACAGTAATACAAGTGCAAAAGTGGTTTCCTGCACCAACACAAGTGCGAAAAGTGGTTTTTCAACACTAACACAAGTGCGAAAAGTGGTTTTTCCACACTAATACAAGTGCAAAAGTGGTTTCCTGCACCAACACAAGTGCGAAAAGTGGTTTTTCAAGACTAACACAAGTGCGAAAAGTGGTTTTTCAACACTAAAACAAGTGCGAAAAGTGGTTTTTCAACACTAACACAAGTGCGAAAAGTGGTTTTTCAACACTAACACAAGTGCGAAAAGTGGTTTTTCCACAGTAATACAAGTGCAAAAGTGGTTTCCTGCACCAACACAAGTGCGAAAAGTGGTTTTTCAACACTAACACAAGTGCGAAAAGTGGTTTTTCAACACTATCACAAGTGCAAAAAGTGTTTTTTCCACACTAATACAAGTGCAAAAGTGATTTCCTGCACCAACACAAGTGTGAATAGTGGTTTTTCAACACTAACACAAGTGCAAAAAGTGTTTTTTCCACACTAATACAAGTGCAAAAGTGGTTTCCTGCACCAACACAAGTGCGAAAAGTGGTTTTTCAACACTAACACAAGTGCGAAAAGTGCTTTTTCAACACTAACACAAGTGCGAAAAGTGTTTTTTCCACACTAATACAAGTGCAAAAGTGGTTTACTGCAACAACACAAGTGCGAAAAGTGGTTTTTCAACACTATCACAAGTGCAAAAAGTGTTTTTTCCACACTAATACAATTGCAAAAGTGGTTTCCTGCACCAACACAAGTGTGAAAAGTGGTTTTTCAACACTAACACAAGTGCGAAAAGTGGTTTTTCAACACTAACACAAGTGCGAAAAGTGGTTTTTCAACACTATCACAAGTGCAAAAAGTGTTTTTTCCACACTAATACAAGTGCAAAAGTGGTTTCCTGCACCAACACAAGTGTGAAAAGTGGTTTTTCAACACTAACACAAGTGCGAAAAGTGGTTTTTCAACACTAACACAAGTGCGAAAAGTGGTTTTTCGACACTAATACAAGTGCAAAAGTGGTTTCCTGCACCAACAAAAGTGCGAAAAGTGGTTTTTCAACACTAACACAAGTGCGAAAAGTGGTTTTTCAACACTAACACAAGTGTGAAAAGTGGTTTTTCAACACTAACACAAGTGCGAAAAGTGGTTTTTCAACACTATCACAAGTGCAAAAAGTGTTTTTTCCACACTAATACAAGTGCAAAAGTGGTTTCCTGCACCAACACAAGTGCGAAAAGTGGTTTTTCAACACTAACACAAGTGCGAAAAGTGTTTTTTCAACACTAACACATGTGCGAAAAGTGTTTTTTCCACACTAATACAAGTGCAAAAGTGGTTTCCTGCACTAACACAAGTGCGAAAAGTGGTTTTTCAACACTATCACAAGTGCGAAAAGTGGTTTTTCAACACTATCACAAGTGCAAAAAGTGTTTTTTCCACACTAATACAAGTGCAAAAGTGATTTCCTGCACCAACACAAGTGTGAATAGTGGTTTTTCAACACTATCATAAGTGCAAAAAGTGTTTTTTCCACACTAATACAATTGCAAAAGTGGTTTCCTGCACCAACACAAGTGTGAAAAGTGGTTTTTCAACACTAACACAAGTGCGAAAAGTGGTTTTTCAACACTAACACAAGTGCGAAAAGTGGTTTTTCAACACTATCACAAGTGCAAAAAGTGTTTTTTCCACACTAATACAAGTGCAAAAGTGGTTTCCTGCACCAACACAAGTGTGAAAAGTGGTTTTTCAACACTAACGCAAGTGCGAAAAGTGGTTTTTCAACACTAACACAAGTGCGAAAAGTGGTTTTTCGACACTAATACAAGTGCAAAAGTGGTTTCCTGCACCAACAAAAGTGCGAAAAGTGGTTTTTCAACACTAACACAAGTGCGAAAAGTGGTTTTTCAACACTAACACAAGTGTGAAAAGTGGTTTTTCAACACTAACACAAGTGCGAAAAGTGGTTTTTCAACACTATCACAAGTGCAAAAAGTGTTTTTTCCACACTAATACAAGTGCAAAAGTGGTTTCCTGCACCAACACAAGTGCGAAAAGTGGTTTTTCAACACTAACACAAGTGCGAAAAGTGGTTTTTCAACACTAACACATGTGCGAAAAGTGTTTTTTCCACACTATTACAAGTGCAAAAGTGGTTTACTGCAACAACACAAGTGCGAAAAGTGGTTTTTCAACACTATCACAAGTGCAAAAAGTGTTTTTTCCACACTAATACAATTGCAAAAGTGGTTTCCTGCACCAACACAAGTGTGAAAAGTGGTTTTTCAACACTACCACAAGTGCGAAAAGTGGTTTTTCAACACTAACACAAGTGCAAAAAGTGGTTTTTCAACACTATCACAAGTGCAAAAAGTGTTTTTTCCACACTAATACAAGTGCAAAAGTAGTTTACTGCACCAACACAAGTGCGAAAAGTGGTTTTTCAACACCAACACAAGTGCGAAAAGTGGTTTTTCCACACTAATACAAGTGCAAAAGTGGTTTCCTGCACCAACACAAGTGCGAAAAGTGGTTTTTCAACACTAACACAAGTGCGAAAAGTGGTTTTTCAACACTATCACAAGTGCAAAAAGTGTTTTTTCCACACTAATACAAGTGCAAAAGTGGTTTCCTGCACCAACACAAGTGCAAAAAGTGGTTTTTCAACACTAACACAAGTGCGAAAAGTGGTTTTTCAACACTAACACAAGTGCGAAAAGTGGTTTTTCAACACTATCACAAGTGCAAAAAGTGTTTTTTCCACACTAATACAAGTGCAAAACTGGTTTCCTGCACCAACACAAGTGCGAAAAGTGGTTTTTCAACACTAATACAAGTGCAAAAAGTGGTTTTTCAACACTAACACAAGTGCGAAAAGTGGTTTTTCCACACTAATACAAGTGCAAAAGTGGTTTCCTGCACCAACACAAGTGCGAAAAGTGGTTTTTCAAGACTAACACAAGTGCGAAAAGTGGTTTTTCAACACTAAAACAAGTGCGAAAAGTGGTTTTTCAACACTAACACAAGTGCGAAAAGTGGTTTTTCAACACTAACACAAGTGCGAAAAGTGGTTTTTCCACAGTAATACAAGTGCAAAAGTGGTTTCCTGCACCAACACAAGTGCGAAAAGTGGTTTTTCAACACTAACACAAGTGCGAAAAGTGGTTTTTCAACACTATCACAAGTGCAAAAAGTGTTTTTTCCACACTAATACAAGTGCAAAAGTGATTTCCTGCACCAACACAAGTGTGAATAGTGGTTTTTCAACACTAACACAAGTGCAAAAAGTGTTTTTTCCACACTAATACAAGTGCAAAAGTGGTTTCCTGCACCAACACAAGTGCGAAAAGTGGTTTTTCAACACTAACACAAGTGCGAAAAGTGCTTTTTCAACACTAACACAAGTGCGAAAAGTGTTTTTTCCACACTAATACAAGTGCAAAAGTGGTTTACTGCAACAACACAAGTGCGAAAAGTGGTTTTTCAACACTATCACAAGTGCAAAAAGTGTTTTTTCCACACTAATACAATTGCAAAAGTGGTTTCCTGCACCAACACAAGTGTGAAAAGTGGTTTTTCAACACTAACACAAGTGCGAAAAGTGGTTTTTCAACACTAACACAAGTGCGAAAAGTGGTTTTTCAACACTATCACAAGTGCAAAAAGTGTTTTTTCCACACTAATACAAGTGCAAAAGTGGTTTCCTGCACCAACACAAGTGTGAAAAGTGGTTTTTCAACACTAACACAAGTGCGAAAAGTGGTTTTTCAACACTAACACAAGTGCGAAAAGTGGTTTTTCGACACTAATACAAGTGCAAAAGTGGTTTCCTGCACCAACAAAAGTGCGAAAAGTGGTTTTTCAACACTAACACAAGTGCGAAAAGTGGTTTTTCAACACTAACACAAGTGTGAAAAGTGGTTTTTCAACACTAACACAAGTGCGAAAAGTGGTTTTTCAACACTATCACAAGTGCAAAAAGTGTTTTTTCCACACTAATACAAGTGCAAAAGTGGTTTCCTGCACCAACACAAGTGCGAAAAGTGGTTTTTCAACACTAACACAAGTGCGAAAAGTGTTTTTTCAACACTAACACATGTGCGAAAAGTGTTTTTTCCACACTAATACAAGTGCAAAAGTGGTTTCCTGCACTAACACAAGTGCGAAAAGTGGTTTTTCAACACTAATACAAGTGCGAAAAGTCGTTTTTCAACACTATCACAAGTGCAAAAAGTGTTTTTTCCACACTAATACAAGTGCAAAACTGGTTTCCTGCACCAACACGAGTGTGAAAAGTGGTTTTTCAACATTAACACAAGTGCGAAAAGTGGTTTTTCAACAATAACACAAGTGCAAAAAGTGGTTTTTCAACACTATCACAAGTGCAAAAAGTGTTTTTGCCACACTAATACAAGTGCAAAATTGGTTTCCTGCACCAACACAAGTGCGAAAAGTGGTTTTTCAACACTAACACAAGTGCGAAAAGTGGTTTTTCAACACTAACACAAGTGCGAAAAGTGGTTTTTCCACACTAATACAAGTGCAAAAGTGGTTTCCTGCACCAACACAAGTGCGAAAAGTGGTTTTTCAACACTATCACAAGTGCAAAATGTTTTTTCCACACTAATACAAGTGTAAAAGTGGTGTCCTGCACCAACACGTGCGAAAAGTGGTTTTTCAACACTAACACAAGTGAGAAAAGTGGTTTTTCAACACTATCACAAGTGCAAAAAGTGTTTTTTCCACACTAATACAAGTGCAAAAGTGGTTTCCTGCACCAACACAAGTGCGAAAAGTGGTTTTTCAACACTAACACAAGTGAGAAAAGTGGTTTTTCAACACTAACACAAGTGCGAAAAGTGGTTTTTCAACACTAACACAAGTGCGAAAAGTGTTTTTTCCACAGTAATACAAGTGCAAAAGTGGTTTCCTGCACTAACACAAGTGCGAAAAGTGGTTTTTCAACACTAACACAAGTGCGAAAAGTGGTTTTTCAACACTAACACATGTGCGAAAAGTGTTTTTTCAACACTAACACAAGTGCGAAAAGTGCTTTTTCCACACTAATACAAGTGCAAAAGTGGTTTCCTGCACCAACACAAGTGCGAAAAGTGGTTTTTCAACACTAACACAAGTGCGAAAAGTGGTTTTTCAACACTAACACATGTGCGAAAAGTGGTTTTTCAACACTAACACAAGTGCGAAAAGTGGTTTTTCCACACTAATACAAGTGCAAAAGTGGTTTCCTGCACCAACACAAGTGCGAAAAGTGGTTTTTCAACACTAACACAAGTGCAAAAAGTGGTTTTTCAACACTATCACAAGTGCAAAATGTTTTTTCCACACTAATACATGTGTAAAAGTGGTGTCCTGCACCAACACGTGCGAAAAGTGGTTTTTCCACACTATCACAAGTGCAAAAAGTGTTTTTTCCACACTAATACAAGTGCAAAAGTGGTTTCCTGCACCAACACAAGTGCGAAAAGCGGTTTTTCAACACTAACACAAGTGCGAAAAGTGGTTTTTCAACACTACCACAAGTGCAAAAAGTGTTTTTTCCACACTAATACAAGTGCAAAAGTGGTTTCCTGCACCAACACAAGTGCGAAAAGTGGTTTTTCAACACTAACACAAGTGCGAAAAGTGGTTTTTCGACACTAATACAAGTGCAAAAGTGGTTTCCTGCACCAACAAAAGTGCGAAAAGTGGTTTTTCAACACTAACACAAGTGCGAAAAGTGGTTTTTCAACACTAACACAAGTGCGAAAAGTGGTTTTTCAACACTAACACAAGTGCGAAAAGTGGTTTTTCAACACTAACACAAGTGCAAAAAGTGGTTTTTCCACACTAATACAAGTGCAAAAGTGGTTTCCTGCACCAACACAAGTGTGAAAAGTGGTTTTTCAACACGAACACAGGTGCGAAAAGTGGTTTTTCAACACTAACACAAGTGCGAAAAGTGGTTTTTCAACACTAACACAAGTGCGAAAAGTGGTTTCTCGACACTAATACAAGTGCAAAAGTGGTTTCCTGCACCAACAAAAGTGCGAAAAGTGGTTTTTCAACACTAACACAAGTGCGAAAAGTGGTTTTTCAACACTAACACAAGTGTGAAAAGTGGTTTTTCAACACTAACACAAGTGCGAAAAGTGGTTTTTCAACACTATCACAAGTGCAAAAAGTGTTTTTCCACACTAATACAAGTGCAAAAGTGGTTTCCTGCACCAACACAAGTGCGAAAAGTGGTTTTTCAACACTAACACAAGTGCGAAAAGTGGTTTTTCAACACTAACACATGTGCGAAAAGTGTTTTTCCCACACTAATACAAGTGCAAAAGTGGTTTCCTGCACTAACACAAGTGCGAAAAGTGTTTTTCAACACTAACACAAGTGCGAAAAGTGGTTTTTCAACACTATCACAAGTGCAAAAAGTGTTTTTTCCACACTAATACAAGTGCAAAACTGGTTTCCTGCACCAACACAAGTGCGAAAAGTGGTTTTTCAACACTAACACAAGTGCGAAAAGTGGTTTTTCCACACTAATACAAGTGCAAAAGTGGTTTCCTGCACCAACACAAGTGCGAAAAGTGGTTTTTCAAGACTAACACAAGTGCGAAAAGTGGTTTTTCAACACTAAAACAAGTGCGAAAAGTGGTTTTTCAACACTAACACAAGTGCGAAAAGTGGTTTTTCAACACTAACACAAGTGCGAAAAGTGGTTTTTCAACACTATCACAAGTGCAAAAAGTGTTTTTTCCACACTAATACAAGTGCAAAACTGGTTTCCTGCACCAACACAAGTGCGAAAAGTGGTTTTTCAACACTAATACAAGTGCAAAAAGTGGTTTTTCAACACTAACACAAGTGCGAAAAGTGGTTTTTCCACACTAATACAAGTGCAAAAGTGGTTTCCTGCACCAACACAAGTGCGAAAAGTGGTTTTTCAAGACTAACACAAGTGCGAAAAGTGGTTTTTCAACACTAAAACAAGTGCGAAAAGTGGATTTTCCACACTAATACAAGTGCAAAAGTGGTTTCCTGCACCAACACAAGTGCGAAAAGTGGTTTTTCAACACTAACACAAGTGTGAAAAGTGGTTTTTCAACACTAACACATGTGCGAAAAGTGGTTTTTCAACACTAACACAAGTGCGAAAAGTGGTTTTTCCACACTAATACAAGTGCAAAAGTGGTTTCCTGCACCAACACAAGTGCGAAAAGTGGTTTTTCAACACTAACACAAGTGCAAAAAGTGGTTTTTCAACACTATCACAAGTGCAAAATGTTTTTTCCACACTAATACATGTGTAAAAGTGGTGTCCTGCACCAACACAAGTGCGAAAAGCGGTTTTTCCACACTATCACAAGTGCAAAAAGTGTTTTTTCCACACTAATACAAGTGCAAAAGTGGTTTCCTGCACCAACACAAGTGCGAAAAGCGGTTTTTCAACACTAACACAAGTGCGAAAAGTGGTTTTTCAACACTACCACAAGTGCAAAAAGTGTTTTTTCAACACTATCACAAGTGCAAAATGTTTTTTCCACACTAATACATGTGTAAAAGTGGTGTCCTGCACCAACACGTGCGAAAAGTGGTTTTTCCACACTATCACAAGTGCAAAAAGTGTTTTTTCCACACTAATACAAGTGCAAAAGTGGTTTCCTGCACCAACACAAGTGCGAAAAGCGGTTTTTCAACACTAACACAAGTGCGAAAAGTGGTTTTTCAACACTACCACAAGTGCAAAATGTTTTTTCCACACTAATACATGTGTAAAAGTGGTGTCCTGCACCAACACGTGCGAAAAGTGGTTTTTCCACACTATCACAAGTGCAAAAAGTGTTTTTTCCACACTAATACAAGTGCAAAAGTGGTTTCCTGCACCAACACAAGTGCGAAAAGCGGTTTTTCAACACTAACACAAGTGCGAAAAGTGGTTTTTCAACACTACCACAAGTGCAAAAAGTGTTTTTTCCACACTAATACAAGTGCAAAAGTGGTTTCCTGCACCAACACAAGTGCGAAAAGTGGTTTTTCAACACTAACACAAGTGCGAAAAGTGGTTTTTCGACACTAATACAAGTGCAAAAGTGGTTTCCTGCACCAACAAAAGTGCGAAAAGTGGTTTTTCAACACTAACACAAGTGCGAAAAGTGGTTTTTCAACACTAACACAAGTGCGAAAAGTGGTTTTTCAACACTAACACAAGTGCGAAAAGTGGTTTTTCAACACTAACACAAGTGCGAAAAGTGGTTTTTCCACACTAATACAAGTGCAAAAGTGGTTTCCTGCACCAACACAAGTGTGAAAAGTGGTTTTTCAACACTAACACAGGTGCGAAAAGTGGTTTTTCAACACTAACACAAGTGCGAAAAGTGGTTTTTCAACACTAACACAAGTGCGAAAAGTGGTTTTTCAACACTATCACAAGTGCAAAAAGTGTTTTTTCCACACTAATACAAGTGCAAAAGTGATTTCCTGCACCAACACAAGTGTGAATAGTGGTTTATCAACACTAACACAAGTGCAAAAAGTGTTTTTTCCACACTAATACAAGTGCAAAAGTGGTTTCCTGCACCAACACAAGTGCGAAAAGTGGTTTTTCAACACTAACACAAGTGCGAAAAGTGCTTTTTCAACACTAACACAAGTGCGAAAAGTGTTTTTTCCACACTAATACAAGTGCAAAAGTGCTTTACTGCAACAACACAAGTGCGAAAAGTGGTTTTTCAACACTATCACAAGTGCAAAAAGTGTTTTTTCCACACTAATACAATTGCAAAAGTGGTTTCCTGCACCAACACAAGTGTGAAAAGTGGTTTTTCAACACTAACACAAGTGCGAAAAGTGGTTTTTCAACACTAACACAAGTGCGAAAAGTGGTTTTTCAACACTATCACAAGTGCAAAAAGTGTTTTTTCCACACTAATACAAGTGCAAAAGTGGTTTCCTGCACCAACACAAGTGTGAAAAGTGGTTTTTCAACACTAACGCAAGTGCGAAAAGTGGTTTTTCAACACTAACACAAGTGCGAAAAGTGGTTTTTCGACACTAATACAAGTGCAAAAGTGGTTTCCTGCACCAACAAAAGTGCGAAAAGTGGTTTTTCAACACTAACACAAGTGCGAAAAGTGGTTTTTCAACACTAACACAAGTGTGAAAAGTGGTTTTTCAACACTAACACAAGTGCGAAAAGTGGTTTTTCAACACTATCACAAGTGCAAAAAGTGTTTTTTCCACACTAATACAAGTGCAAAAGTGGTTTCCTGCACCAACACAAGTGCGAAAAGTGGTTTTTCAACACTAACACAAGTGCGAAAAGTGGTTTTTCAACACTAACACATGTGCGAAAAGTGTTTTTTCCACACTAATACATGTGTAAAAGTGGTGTCCTGCACCAACACGTGCGAAAAGTGGTTTTTCCACACTAATACAAGTGCAAAAGTGGTTTCCTGCACCAACACAAGTGCGAAAAGTGGTTTTTCAACACTAACACAAGTGCGAAAAGTGGTTTTTCAACACTAACACATGTGCGAAAAGTGGTTTTTCAACACTAACACAAGTGCGAAAAGTGGTTTTTCCACACTAATACAAGTGCAAAAGTGGTTTCCTGCACCAACACAAGTGCGAAAAGTGGTTTTTCAACACTAACACAAGTGCAAAAAGTGGTTTTTCAACACTATCACAAGTGCAAAATGTTTTTTCCACACTAATACATGTGTAAAAGTGGTGTCCTGCACCAACACGTGCGAAAAGTGGTTTTTCCACACTATCACAAGTGCAAAAAGTGTTTTTTCCACACTAATACAAGTGCAAAAGTGGTTTCCTGCACCAACACAAGTGCGAAAAGCGGTTTTTCAACACTAACACAAGTGCGAAAGTGGTTTTTCAACACTACCACAAGTGCAAAAAGTGTTTTTTCCACACTAATACAAGTGCAAAAGTGGTTTCCTGCACCAACACAAGTGCGAAAAGTGGTTTTTCAACACTAACACAAGTGCGAAAAGTGGTTTTTCGACACTAAAACAAGTGCGAAAAGTGGATTTTCCACACTAATACAAGTGCAAAAGTGGTTTCCTGCACCAACACAAGTGCGAAAAGTGGTTTTTCAACACTAACACAAGTGTGAAAAGTGGTTTTTCAACACTAACACATGTGCGAAAAGTGGTTTTTCAACACTAACACAAGTGCGAAAAGTGGTTTTTCCACACTAATACAAGTGCAAAAGTGGTTTCCTGCACCAACACAAGTGCGAAAAGTGGTTTTTCAACACTAACACAAGTGCAAAAAGTGGTTTTTCAACACTATCACAAGTGCAAAATGTTTTTTCCACACTAATACATGTGTAAAAGTGGTGTCCTGCACCAACACAAGTGCGAAAAGCGGTTTTTCCACACTATCACAAGTGCAAAAAGTGTTTTTTCCACACTAATACAAGTGCAAAAGTGGTTTCCTGCACCAACACAAGTGCGAAAAGCGGTTTTTCAACACTAACACAAGTGCGAAAAGTGGTTTTTCAACACTACCACAAGTGCAAAAAGTGTTTTTTCAACACTATCACAAGTGCAAAATGTTTTTTCCACACTAATACATGTGTAAAAGTGGTGTCCTGCACCAACACGTGCGAAAAGTGGTTTTTCCACACTATCACAAGTGCAAAAAGTGTTTTTTCCACACTAATACAAGTGCAAAAGTGGTTTCCTGCACCAACACAAGTGCGAAAAGCGGTTTTTCAACACTAACACAAGTGCGAAAAGTGGTTTTTCAACACTACCACAAGTGCAAAATGTTTTTTCCACACTAATACATGTGTAAAAGTGGTGTCCTGCACCAACACGTGCGAAAAGTGGTTTTTCCACACTATCACAAGTGCAAAAAGTGTTTTTTCCACACTAATACAAGTGCAAAAGTGGTTTCCTGCACCAACACAAGTGCGAAAAGCGGTTTTTCAACACTAACACAAGTGCGAAAAGTGGTTTTTCAACACTACCACAAGTGCAAAAAGTGTTTTTTCCACACTAATACAAGTGCAAAAGTGGTTTCCTGCACCAACACAAGTGCGAAAAGTGGTTTTTCAACACTAACACAAGTGCGAAAAGTGGTTTTTCGACACTAATACAAGTGCAAAAGTGGTTTCCTGCACCAACAAAAGTGCGAAAAGTGGTTTTTCAACACTAACACAAGTGCGAAAAGTGGTTTTTCAACACTAACACAAGTGCGAAAAGTGGTTTTTCAACACTAACACAAGTGCGAAAAGTGGTTTTTCAACACTAACACAAGTGCGAAAAGTGGTTTTTCCACACTAATACAAGTGCAAAAGTGGTTTCCTGCACCAACACAAGTGTGAAAAGTGGTTTTTCAACACTAACACAGGTGCGAAAAGTGGTTTTTCAACACTAACACAAGTGCGAAAAGTGGTTTTTCAACACTAACACAAGTGCGAAAAGTGGTTTTTCAACACTATCACAAGTGCAAAAAGTGTTTTTTCCACACTAATACAAGTGCAAAAGTGATTTCCTGCACCAACACAAGTGTGAATAGTGGTTTATCAACACTAACACAAGTGCAAAAAGTGTTTTTTCCACACTAATACAAGTGCAAAAGTGGTTTCCTGCACCAACACAAGTGCGAAAAGTGGTTTTTCAACACTAACACAAGTGCGAAAAGTGCTTTTTCAACACTAACACAAGTGCGAAAAGTGTTTTTTCCACACTAATACAAGTGCAAAAGTGCTTTACTGCAACAACACAAGTGCGAAAAGTGGTTTTTCAACACTATCACAAGTGCAAAAAGTGTTTTTTCCACACTAATACAATTGCAAAAGTGGTTTCCTGCACCAACACAAGTGTGAAAAGTGGTTTTTCAACACTAACACAAGTGCGAAAAGTGGTTTTTCAACACTAACACAAGTGCGAAAAGTGGTTTTTCAACACTATCACAAGTGCAAAAAGTGTTTTTTCCACACTAATACAAGTGCAAAAGTGGTTTCCTGCACCAACACAAGTGTGAAAAGTGGTTTTTCAACACTAACGCAAGTGCGAAAAGTGGTTTTTCAACACTAACACAAGTGCGAAAAGTGGTTTTTCGACACTAATACAAGTGCAAAAGTGGTTTCCTGCACCAACAAAAGTGCGAAAAGTGGTTTTTCAACACTAACACAAGTGCGAAAAGTGGTTTTTCAACACTAACACAAGTGTGAAAAGTGGTTTTTCAACACTAACACAAGTGCGAAAAGTGGTTTTTCAACACTATCACAAGTGCAAAAAGTGTTTTTTCCACACTAATACAAGTGCAAAAGTGGTTTCCTGCACCAACACAAGTGCGAAAAGTGGTTTTTCAACACTAACACAAGTGCGAAAAGTGGTTTTTCAACACTAACACATGTGCGAAAAGTGTTTTTTCCACACTAATACATGTGTAAAAGTGGTGTCCTGCACCAACACGTGCGAAAAGTGGTTTTTCCACACTAATACAAGTGCAAAAGTGGTTTCCTGCACCAACACAAGTGCGAAAAGTGGTTTTTCAACACTAACACAAGTGCGAAAAGTGGTTTTTCAACACTAACACATGTGCGAAAAGTGGTTTTTCAACACTAACACAAGTGCGAAAAGTGGTTTTTCCACACTAATACAAGTGCAAAAGTGGTTTCCTGCACCAACACAAGTGCGAAAAGTGGTTTTTCAACACTAACACAAGTGCAAAAAGTGGTTTTTCAACACTATCACAAGTGCAAAATGTTTTTTCCACACTAATACATGTGTAAAAGTGGTGTCCTGCACCAACACGTGCGAAAAGTGGTTTTTCCACACTATCACAAGTGCAAAAAGTGTTTTTTCCACACTAATACAAGTGCAAAAGTGGTTTCCTGCACCAACACAAGTGCGAAAAGCGGTTTTTCAACACTAACACAAGTGCGAAAAGTGGTTTTTCAACACTACCACAAGTGCAAAAAGTGTTTTTTCCACACTAATACAAGTGCAAAAGTGGTTTCCTGCACCAACACAAGTGCGAAAAGTGGTTTTTCAACACTAACACAAGTGCGAAAAGTGGTTTTTCGACACTAATACAAGTGCAAAAGTGGTTTCCTGCACCAACAAAAGTGCGAAAAGTGGTTTTTCAACACTAACACAAGTGCGAAAAGTGGTTTTTCAACACTAACACAAGTGCGAAAAGTGGTTTTTCAACACTAACACAAGTGCGAAAAGTGGTTTTTCAACACTAACACAAGTGCGAAAAGTGGTTTTTCCACACTAATACAAGTGCAAAAGTGGTTTCCTGCACCAACACAAGTGTGAAAAGTGGTTTTTCAACACTAACACAGGTGCGAAAAGTGGTTTTTCAACACTAACACAAGTGCGAAAAGTGGTTTTTCAACACTAACACAAGTGCGAAAAGTGGTTTTTCAACACTATCACAAGTGCAAAAAGTGTTTTTTCCACACTAATACAAGTGCAAAAGTGATTTCCTGCACCAACACAAGTGTGAATAGTGGTTTATCAACACTAACACAAGTGCAAAAAGTGTTTTTTCCACACTAATACAAGTGCAAAAGTGGTTTCCTGCACCAACACAAGTGCGAAAAGTGGTTTTTCAACACTAACACAAGTGCGAAAAGTGCTTTTTCAACACTAACACAAGTGCGAAAAGTGTTTTTTCCACACTAATACAAGTGCAAAAGTGCTTTACTGCAACAACACAAGTGCGAAAAGTGGTTTTTCAACACTATCACAAGTGCAAAAAGTGTTTTTTCCACACTAATACAATTGCAAAAGTGGTTTCCTGCACCAACACAAGTGTGAAAAGTGGTTTTTCAACACTAACACAAGTGCGAAAAGTGGTTTTTCAACACTAACACAAGTGCGAAAAGTGGTTTTTCAACACTATCACAAGTGCAAAAAGTGTTTTTTCCACACTAATACAAGTGCAAAAGTGGTTTCCTGCACCAACACAAGTGTGAAAAGTGGTTTTTCAACACTAACGCAAGTGCGAAAAGTGGTTTTTCAACACTAACACAAGTGCGAAAAGTGGTTTTTCGACACTAATACAAGTGCAAAAGTGGTTTCCTGCACCAACAAAAGTGCGAAAAGTGGTTTTTCAACACTAACACAAGTGCGAAAAGTGGTTTTTCAACACTAACACAAGTGTGAAAAGTGGTTTTTCAACACTAACACAAGTGCGAAAAGTGGTTTTTCAACACTATCACAAGTGCAAAAAGTGTTTTTTCCACACTAATACAAGTGCAAAAGTGGTTTCCTGCACCAACACAAGTGCGAAAAGTGGTTTTTCAACACTAACACAAGTGCGAAAAGTGGTTTTTCAACACTAACACATGTGCGAAAAGTGTTTTTTCCACACTAATACAAGTGCAAAAGTGGTTTACTGCAACAACACAAGTGCGAAAAGTGGTTTTTCAACACTATCACAAGTGCAAAAAGTGTTTTTTCCACACTAATACAATTGCAAAAGTGGTTTCCTGCACCAACACAAGTGTGAAAAGTGGTTTTTCAACACTACCACAAGTGCGAAAAGTGGTTTTTCAACACTAACACAAGTGCAAAAAGTGGTTTTTCAACACTATCACAAGTGCAAAAAGTGTTTTTTCCACACTAATACAAGTGCAAAAGTAGTTTACTGCACCAACACAAGTGCGAAAAGTGGTTTTTCAACACCAACACAAGTGCGAAAAGTGGTTTTTCCACACTAATACAAGTGCAAAAGTGGTTTCCTGCACCAACACAAGTGCGAAAAGTGGTTTTTCAACACTAACACAAGTGCGAAAAGTGGTTTTTCAACACTATCACAAGTGCAAAAAGTGTTTTTTCCACACTAATACAAGTGCAAAAGTGGTTTCCTGCACCAACACAAGTGCAAAAAGTGGTTTTTCAACACTAACACAAGTGCGAAAAGTGGTTTTTCAACACTAACACAAGTGCGAAAAGTGGTTTTTCAACACTATCACAAGTGCAAAAAGTGTTTTTTCCACACTAATACAAGTGCAAAACTGGTTTCATGCACCAACACAAGTGCGAAAAGTGGTTTTTCAACACTAATACAAGTGCAAAAAGTGGTTTTTCAACACTAACACAAGTGCGAAAAGTGGTTTTTCCACACTAATACAAGTGCAAAAGTGGTTTCCTGCACCAACACAAGTGCGAAAAGTGGTTTTTCAAGACTAACACAAGTGCGAAAAGTGGTTTTTCAACACTAAAACAAGTGCGAAAAGTGGTTTTTCAACACTAACACAAGTGCGAAAAGTGGTTTTTCAACACTAACACAAGTGCGAAAAGTGGTTTTTCGACACTAATACAAGTGCAAAAGTGGTTTCCTGCACCAACACAAGTGCGAAAAGTGGTTTTTCAACACTAACACAAGTGCGAAAAGTGGTTTTTCAACACTAACACAAGTGCGAAAAGTGGTTTTTCAACACTAACACAAGTGCGAAAAGTGGTTTTTCGACACTAATACAAGTGCAAAAGTGGTTTCCTGCACCAACAAAAGTGCGAAAAGTGGTTTTTCAACACTAACACAAGTGCGAAAAGTGGTTTTTGAACACTAACACAAGTGCGAAAAGTGGTTTTTCGACACTAATACAAGTGCAAAAGTGGTTTCCTGCACCAACAAAAGTGCGAAAAGTGGTTTTTCAACACTAACACAAGTGCGAAAAGTGGTTTTTCAACACTAACACAAGTGTGAAAAGTGGTTTTTCAACACTAACACAAGTGCGAAAAGTGGTTTTTCAACACTATCACAAGTGCAAAAAGTGTTTTTTCCACACTAATACAAGTGCAAAAGTGGTTTCCTGCACCAACACAAGTGCAAAAAGTGGTTTTTCAACACTAACACAAGTGCGAAAAGTGGTTTTTCAACACTAATACAAGTGCAAAAGTGGTTTCCTGCACTAACACAAGTGCGAAAAGTGGTTTTTCAACACTATCACAAGTGCAAAAAGTGTTTTTTCCACACTAATACAAGTGCAAAAGTGGTTTCCTGCACCAACACAAGTGCAAAAAGTGGTTTTTCAACACTAACACAAGTGCGAAAAGTGGTTTTTCAACACTAATACAAGTGCAAAAGTGGTTTCCTGCACTAACACAAGTGCAAAAAGTGGTTTTTCAACACTAACACAAGTGCGAAAAGTCGTTTTTCAACACTATCACAAGTGCAAAAAGTGTTTTTTCCACACTAATACAAGTGCAAAACTGGTTTCCTGCACCAACACAAGTGTGAAAGTGGTTTTTCAACATTAACACAAGTGCGAAAAGTGGTTTTTCAACAATAACACAAGTGCAAAAAGTGGTTTTTCAACACTATCACAAGTGCAAAAAGTGTTTTTGCCACACTAATACAAGTGCAAAATTGGTTTCCTGCACCAACACAAGTGCGAAAAGTGGTTTTTCAACACTAACACAAGTGCGAAAAGTGGTTTTTCCACAGTAATACAAGTGCAAAAGTGGTTTCCTGCACCAACACAAGTGCGAAAAGTGGTTTTTCAACACTAACACAAGTGCGAAAAGTGGTTTTTCAACACTATCACAAGTGCAAAAAGTGTTTTTTCCACACTAATACAAGTGCAAAAGTGATTTCCTGCACCAACACAAGTGTGAATAGTGGTTTTTCAACACTAACACAAGTGCAAAAAGTGTTTTTTCCACACTAATACAAGTGCAAAAGTGGTTTCCTGCACCAACACAAGTGCGAAAAGTGGTTTTTCAACACTAACACAAGTGCGAAAAGTGCTTTTTCAACACTAACACAAGTGCGAAAAGTGTTTTTTCCACACTAATACAAGTGCAAAAGTGCTTTACTGCAACAACACAAGTGCGAAAAGTGGTTTTTCAACACTATCACAAGTGCAAAAAGTGTTTTTTCCACACTAATACAATTGCAAAAGTGGTTTCCTGCACCAACACAAGTGTGAAAAGTGGTTTTTCAACACTAACACAAGTGCGAAAAGTGGTTTTTCAACACTAACACAAGTGCGAAAAGTGGTTTTTCAACACTATCACAAGTGCAAAAAGTGTTTTTTCCACACTAATACAAGTGCAAAAGTGGTTTCCTGCACCAACACAAGTGTGAAAAGTGGTTTTTCAACACTAACGCAAGTGCGAAAAGTGGTTTTTCAACACTAACACAAGTGCGAAAAGTGGTTTTTCGACACTAATACAAGTGCAAAAGTGGTTTCCTGCACCAACAAAAGTGCGAAAAGTGGTTTTTCAACACTAACACAAGTGCGAAAAGTGGTTTTTCAACACTAACACAAGTGTGAAAAGTGGTTTTTCAACACTAACACAAGTGCGAAAAGTGGTTTTTCAACACTATCACAAGTGCAAAAAGTGTTTTTTCCACACTAATACAAGTGCAAAAGTGGTTTCCTGCACCAACACAAGTGCGAAAAGTGGTTTTTCAACACTAACACAAGTGCGAAAAGTGGTTTTTCAACACTAACACATGTGCGAAAAGTGTTTTTTCCACACTATTACAAGTGCAAAAGTGGTTTACTGCAACAACACAAGTGCGAAAAGTGGTTTTTCAACACTATCACAAGTGCAAAAAGTGTTTTTTCCACACTAATACAATTGCAAAAGTGGTTTCCTGCACCAACACAAGTGTGAAAAGTGGTTTTTCAACACTACCACAAGTGCGAAAAGTGGTTTTTCAACACTAACACAAGTGCAAAAAGTGGTTTTTCAACACTATCACAAGTGCAAAAAGTGTTTTTTCCACACTAATACAAGTGCAAAAGTAGTTTACTGCACCAACACAAGTGCGAAAAGTGGTTTTTCAACACCAACACAAGTGCGAAAAGTGGTTTTTCCACACTAATACAAGTGCAAAAGTGGTTTCCTGCACCAACACAAGTGCGAAAAGTGGTTTTTCAACACTAACACAAGTGCGAAAAGTGGTTTTTCAACACTATCACAAGTGCAAAAAGTGTTTTTTCCACACTAATACAAGTGCAAAAGTGGTTTCCTGCACCAACACAAGTGCAAAAAGTGGTTTTTCAACACTAACACAAGTGCGAAAAGTGGTTTTTCAACACTAACACAAGTGCGAAAAGTGGTTTTTCAACACTATCACAAGTGCAAAAAGTGTTTTTTCCACACTAATACAAGTGCAAAACTGGTTTCCTGCACCAACACAAGTGCGAAAAGTGGTTTTTCAACACTAATACAAGTGCAAAAAGTGGTTTTTCCACACTAATACAAGTGCAAAAGTGGTTTCCTGCACCAACACAAGTGCGAAAAGTGGTTTTTCAAGACTAACACAAGTGCGAAAAGTGGTACACTAAAACAAGTGCGAAAAGTGGTTTTTCAACACTAACACAAGTGCGAAAAGTGGTTTTTCAACACTAACACAAGTGCGAAAAGTGGTTTTTCCACAGTAATACAAGTGCAAAAGTGGTTTCCTGCACCAACACAAGTGCGAAAAGTGGTTTTTCAACACTAACACAAGTGCGAAAAGTGGTTTTTCCACACTAATACAAGTGCAAAAGTGGTTTCCTGCACCAACACAAGTGCGAAAAGTGGTTTTTCAAGACTAACACAAGTGCGAAAAGTGGTTTTTCAACACTAAAACAAGTGCGAAAAGTGGTTTTTCAACACTAACACAAGTGCGAAAAGTGGTTTTTCAACACTAACACAAGTGCGAAAAGTGGTTTTTCCACAGTAATACAAGTGCAAAAGTGGTTTCCTGCACCAACACAAGTGCGAAAAGTGGTTTTTCAACACTAACACAAGTGCGAAAAGTGGTTTTTCAACACTATCACAAGTGCAAAAAGTGTTTTTTCCACACTAATACAAGTGCAAAAGTGATTTCCTGCACCAACACAAGTGTGAATAGTGGTTTTTCAACACTAACACAAGTGCAAAAAGTGTTTTTTCCACACTAATACAAGTGCAAAAGTGGTTTCCTGCACCAACACAAGTGCGAAAAGTGGTTTTTCAACACTAACACAAGTGCGAAAAGTGCTTTTTCAACACTAACACAAGTGCGAAAAGTGTTTTTTCCACACTAATACAAGTGCAAAAGTGGTTTACTGCAACAACACAAGTGCGAAAAGTGGTTTTTCAACACTATCACAAGTGCAAAAAGTGTTTTTTCCACACTAATACAATTGCAAAAGTGGTTTCCTGCACCAACACAAGTGTGAAAAGTGGTTTTTCAACACTAACACAAGTGCGAAAAGTGGTTTTTCAACACTAACACAAGTGCGAAAAGTGGTTTTTCAACACTATCACAAGTGCAAAAAGTGTTTTTTCCACACTAATACAAGTGCAAAAGTGGTTTCCTGCACCAACACAAGTGTGAAAAGTGGTTTTTCAACACTAACACAAGTGCGAAAAGTGGTTTTTCAACACTAACACAAGTGCGAAAAGTGGTTTTTCGACACTAATACAAGTGCAAAAGTGGTTTCCTGCACCAACAAAAGTGCGAAAAGTGGTTTTTCAACACTAACACAAGTGCGAAAAGTGGTTTTTCAACACTAACGCAAGTGTGAAAAGTGGTTTTTCAACACTAACACAAGTGCGAAAAGTGGTTTTTCAACACTATCACAAGTGCAAAAAGTGTTTTTTCCACACTAATACAAGTGCAAAAGTGGTTTCCTGCACCAACACAAGTGCGAAAAGTGGTTTTTCAACACTAACACAAGTGCGAAAAGTGTTTTTTCAACACTAACACATGTGCGAAAAGTGTTTTTTCCACACTAATACAAGTGCAAAAGTGGTTTCCTGCACTAACACAAGTGCGAAAAGTGGTTTTTCAACACTAATACAAGTGCGAAAAGTCGTTTTTCAACACTATCACAAGTGCAAAAAGTGTTTTTTCCACACTAATACAAGTGCAAAACTGGTTTCCTGCACCAACACGAGTGTGAAAAGTGGTTTTTCAACATTAACACAAGTGCGAAAAGTGGTTTTTCAACAATAACACAAGTGCAAAAAGTGGTTTTTCAACACTATCACAAGTGCAAAAAGTGTTTTTGCCACACTAATACAAGTGCAAAATTGGTTTCCTGCACCAACACAAGTGCGAAAAGTGGTTTTTCAACACTAACACAAGTGCGAAAAGTGGTTTTTCAACACTAACACAAGTGCGAAAAGTGGTTTTTCCACACTAATACAAGTGCAAAAGTGGTTTCCTGCACCAACACAAGTGCGAAAAGTGGTTTTTCAACACTATCACAAGTGCAAAATGTTTTTTCCACACTAATACAAGTGTAAAAGTGGTGTCCTGCACCAACACGTGCGAAAAGTGGTTTTTCAACACTAACACAAGTGAGAAAAGTGGTTTTTCAACACTATCACAAGTGCAAAAAGTGTTTTTTCCACACTAATACAAGTGCAAAAGTGGTTTCCTGCACCAACACAAGTGCGAAAAGTGGTTTTTCAACACTAACACAAGTGAGAAAAGTGGTTTTTCAACACTAACACAAGTGCGAAAAGTGGTTTTTCAACACTAACACAAGTGCGAAAAGTGTTTTTTCCACAGTAATACAAGTGCAAAAGTGGTTTCCTGCACTAACACAAGTGCGAAAAGTGGTTTTTCAACACTAACACAAGTGCGAAAAGTGGTTTTTCAACACTAACACATGTGCGAAAAGTGTTTTTTCAACACTAACACAAGTGCGAAAAGTGCTTTTTCCACACTAATACAAGTGCAAAAATGGTTTCCTGCACCAACACAAGTGCGAAAAGTTGTTTTTCAACACTAACACAAGTGCGAAAAGTGGTTTTTCAACACTAACACATGTGCGAAAAGTGGTTTTTCAACACTAACACAAGTGCGAAAAGTGGTTTTTCCACACTAATACAAGTGCAAAAGTGGTTTCCTGCACCAACACAAGTGCGAAAAGTGGTTTTTCAACGCTAACACAAGTGCAAAAAGTGGTTTTTCAACACTATCACAAGTGCAAAATGTTTTTTCCACACTAATACATGTGTAAAAGTGGTGTCCTGCACCAACACGTGCGAAAAGTGGTTTTTCCACACTATCACAAGTGCAAAAAGTGTTTTTTCCACACTAATACAAGTGCAAAAGTGGTTTCCTGCACCAACACAAGTGCGAAAAGCGGTTTTTCAACACTAACACAAGTGCGAAAAGTGGTTTTTCAACACTACCACAAGTGCAAAAAGTGTTTTTTCCACACTAATACAAGTGCAAAAGTGGTTTCCTGCACCAACACAAGTGCGAAAAGTGGTTTTTCAACACTAACACAAGTTCGAAAAGTGGTTTTTCGACACTAATACAAGTGCAAAAGTGGTTTCCTGCACCAACAAAAGTGCGAAAAGTGGTTTTTCAACACTAACACAAGTGCGAAAAGTGGTTTTTCAACACTAACACAAGTGCGAAAAGTGGTTTTTCAACACTAACACAAGTGCGAAAAGTGGTTTTTCAACACTAACACAAGTGCAAAAAGTGGTTTTTCCACACTAATACAAGTGCAAAAGTGGTTTCCTGCACCAACACAAGTGTGAAAAGTGGTTTTTCAACACGAACACAGGTGCGAAAAGTGGTTTTTCAACACTAACACAAGTGCGAAAAGTGGTTTTTCAACACTAACACAAGTGCGAAAAGTGGTTTCTCGACACTAATACAAGTGCAAAAGTGGTTTCCTGCACCAACAAAAGTGCGAAAAGTGGTTTTTCAACACTAACACAAGTGCGAAAAGTGGTTTTTCAACACTAACACAAGTGTGAAAAGTGGTTTTTCAACAATAACACAAGTGCGAAAAGTGGTTTTTCAACACTATCACAAGTGCAAAAAGTGTTTTTCCACACTAATACAAGTGCAAAAGTGGTTTCCTGCACCAACACAAGTGCGAAAAGTGGTTTTTCAACACTAACACAAGTGCGAAAAGTGGTTTTTCAACACTAACACATGTGCGAAAAGTGTTTTTCCCACACTAATACAAGTGCAAAAGTGGTTTCCTGCACTAACACAAGTGCGAAAAGTGTTTTTCAACACTAACACAAGTGCGAAAAGTGGTTTTTCAACACTATCACAAGTGCAAAAAGTGTTTTTTCCACACTAATACAAGTGCAAAACTGGTTTCCTGCACCAACACAAGTGCGAAAAGTGGTTTTTCAACACTAACACAAGTGCGAAAAGTGGTTTTTCCACACTAATACAAGTGCAAAAGTGGTTTCCTGCACCAACACAAGTGCGAAAAGTGGTTTTTCAAGACTAACACAAGTGCGAAAAGTGGTTTTTCAACACTAAAACAAGTGCGAAAAGTGGTTTTTCAACACTAACACAAGTGCGAAAAGTGGTTTTTCAACACTAACACAAGTGCGAAAAGTGGTTTTTCAACACTATCACAAGTGCAAAAAGTGTTTTTTCCACACTAATACAAGTGCAAAACTGGTTTCCTGCACCAACACAAGTGCGAAAAGTGGTTTTTCAACACTAATACAAGTGCAAAAAGTGGTTTTTCAACACTAACACAAGTGCGAAAAGTGGTTTTTCCACACTAATACAAGTGCAAAAGTGGTTTCCTGCACCAACACAAGTGCGAAAAGTGGTTTTTCAAGACTAACACAAGTGCGAAAAGTGGTTTTTCAACACTAAAACAAGTGCGAAAAGTGGATTTTCCACACTAATACAAGTGCAAAAGTGGTTTCCTGCACCAACACAAGTGCGAAAAGTGGTTTTTCAACACTAACACAAGTGCGAAAAGTGGTTTTTCAACACTAACACATGTGCGAAAAGTGGTTTTTCAACACTAACACAAGTGCGAAAAGTGGTTTTTCCACACTAATACAAGTGCAAAAGTGGTTTCCTGCACCAACACAAGTGCGAAAAGTGGTTTTTCAACACTAACACAAGTGCAAAAAGTGGTTTTTCAACACTATCACAAGTGCAAAATGTTTTTTCCACACTAATACATGTGTAAAAGTGGTGTCCTGCACCAACACGTGCGAAAAGTGGTTTTTCCACACTATCACAAGTGCAAAAAGTGTTTTTTCCACACTAATACAAGTGCAAAAGTGGTTTCCTGCACCAACACAAGTGCGAAAAGCGGTTTTTCAACACTAACACAAGTGCGAAAAGTGGTTTTTCAACACTACCACAAGTGCAAAAAGTGTTTTTTCCACACTAATACAAGTGCAAAAGTGGTTTCCTGCACCAACACAAGTGCGAAAAGTGGTTTTTCAACACTAACACAAGTGCGAAAAGTGGTTTTTCGACACTAATACAAGTGCAAAAGTGGTTTCCTGCACCAACAAAAGTGCGAAAAGTGGTTTTTCAACACTAACACAAGTGCGAAAAGTGGTTTTTCAACACTAACACAAGTGCGAAAAGTGGTTTTTCAACACTAACACAAGTGCGAAAAGTGGTTTTTCAACACTAACACAAGTGCGAAAAGTGGTTTTTCCACACTAATACAAGTGCAAAAGTGGTTTCCTGCACCAACACAAGTGTGAAAAGTGGTTTTTCAACACTAACACAGGTGCGAAAAGTGGTTTTTCAACACTAACACAAGTGCGAAAAGTGGTTTTTCAACACTAACACAAGTGCGAAAAGTGGTTTTTCAACACTATCACAAGTGCAAAAAGTGTTTTTTCCACACTAATACAAGTGCAAAAGTGATTTCCTGCACCAACACAAGTGTGAATAGTGGTTTATCAACACTAACACAAGTGCAAAAAGTGTTTTTTCCACACTAATACAAGTGCAAAAGTGGTTTCCTGCACCAACACAAGTGCGAAAAGTGGTTTTTCAACACTAACACAAGTGCGAAAAGTGCTTTTTCAACACTAACACAAGTGCGAAAAGTGTTTTTTCCACACTAATACAAGTGCAAAAGTGCTTTACTGCAACAACACAAGTGCGAAAAGTGGTTTTTCAACACTATCACAAGTGCAAAAAGTGTTTTTTCCACACTAATACAATTGCAAAAGTGGTTTCCTGCACCAACACAAGTGTGAAAAGTGGTTTTTCAACACTAACACAAGTGCGAATAGTGGTTTTTCAACACTAACACAAGTGCGAAAAGTGGTTTTTCAACACTATCACAAGTGCAAAAAGTGTTTTTTCCACACTAATACAAGTGCAAAAGTGGTTTCCTGCACCAACACAAGTGTGAAAAGTGGTTTTTCAACACTAACACAAGTGCGAAAAGTGGTTTTTCGACACTAATACAAGTGCAAAAGTGGTTTCCTGCACCAACAAAAGTGCGAAAAGTGGTTTTTCAACACTAACACAAGTGCGAAAAGTGGTTTTTCAACACTAACACAAGTGTGAAAAGTGGTTTTTCAACACTAACACAAGTGCGAAAAGTGGTTTTTCAACACTATCACAAGTGCAAAAAGTGTTTTTTCCACACTAATACAAGTGCAAAAGTGGTTTCCTGCACCAACACAAGTGCGAAAAGTGGTTTTTCAACACTAACACAAGTGCGAAAAGTGGTTTTTCAACACTAACACATGTGCGAAAAGTGTTTTTTCCACACTAATACAAGTGCAAAAGTGGTTTACTGCAACAACACAAGTGCGAAAAGTGGTTTTTCAACACTATCACAAGTGCAAAAAGTGTTTTTTCCACACTAATACAATTGCAAAAGTGGTTTCCTGCACCAACACAAGTGTGAAAAGTGGTTTTTCAACACTACCACAAGTGCGAAAAGTGGTTTTTCAACACTAACACAAGTGCAAAAAGTGGTTTTTCAACACTATCACAAGTGCAAAAAGTGTTTTTTCCACACTAATACAAGTGCAAAAGTAGTTTACTGCACCAACACAAGTGCGAAAAGTGGTTTTTCAACACCAACACAAGTGCGAAAAGTGGTTTTTCCACACTAATACAAATGCAAAAGTGGTTTCCTGCACCAACACAAGTGCGAAAAGTGGTTTTTCAACACTAACACAAGTGCGAAAAGTGGTTTTTCAACACTATCACAAGTGCAAAAAGTGTTTTTTCCACACTAATACAAGTGCAAAAGTGGTTTCCTGCACCAACACAAGTGCAAAAAGTGGTTTTTCAACACTAACACAAGTGCGAAAAGTGGTTTTTCAACACTAACACAAGTGCGAAAAGTGGTTTTTCAACACTATCACAAGTGCAAAAAGTGTTTTTTCCACACTAATACAAGTGCAAAACTGGTTTCCTGCACCAACACAAGTGCGAAAAGTGGTTTTTCAACACTAATACAAGTGCAAAAAGTGGTTTTTCAACACTAACACAAGTGCGAAAAGTGGTTTTTCCACACTAATACAAGTGCAAAAGTGGTTTCCTGCACCAACACAAGTGCGAAAAGTGGTTTTTCAAGACTAACACAAGTGCGAAAAGTGGTTTTTCAACACTAAAACAAGTGCGAAAAGTGGTTTTTCAACACTAACACAAGTGCGAAAAGTGGTTTTTCAACACTAACACAAGTGCGAAAAGTGGTTTTTCCACAGTAATACAAGTGCAAAAGTGGTTTCCTGCACCAACACAAGTGCGAAAAGTGGTTTTTCAACACTAACACAAGTGCGAAAAGTGGTTTTTCAACACTATCACAAGTGCAAAAAGTGTTTTTTCCACACTAATACAAGTGCAAAAGTGATTTCCTGCACCAACACAAGTGTGAATAGTGGTTTTTCAACACTAACACAAGTGCAAAAAGTGTTTTTTCCACACTAATACAAGTGCAAAAGTGGTTTCCTGCACCAACACAAGTGCGAAAAGTGGTTTTTCAACACTAACACAAGTGCGAAAAGTGCTTTTTCAACACTAACACAAGTGCGAAAAGTGTTTTTTTCCACACTAATACAAGTGCAAAAGTGGTTTACTGCAACAACACAAGTGCGAAAAGTGGTTTTTCAACACTATCACAAGTGCAAAAAGTGTTTTTTCCACACTAATACAATTGCAAAAGTGGTTTCCTGCACCAACACAAGTGTGAAAAGTGGTTTTTCAACACTAACACAAGTGCGAAAAGTGGTTTTTCAACACTAACACAAGTGCGAAAAGTGGTTTTTCAACACTATCACAAGTGCAAAAAGTGTTTTTTCCACACTAATACAAGTGCAAAAGTGGTTTCCTGCACCAACACAAGTGTGAAAAGTGGTTTTTCAACACTAACACAAGTGCGAAAAGTGGTTTTTCAACACTAACACAAGTGCGAAAAGTGGTTTTTCGACACTAATACAAGTGCAAAAGTGGTTTCCTGCACCAACAAAAGTGCGAAAAGTGTTTTTTCAACACTAACACAAGTGCGAAAAGTGGTTTTTCAACACTAACACAAGTGTGAAAAGTGGTTTTTCAACACTAACACAAGTGCGAAAAGTGGTTTTTCAACACTATCACAAGTGCAAAAGTGGTTTCCTGCACCAACAAAAGTGCGAAAAGTGGTTTTTCAACACTAACACAAGTGCGAAAAGTGGTTTTTCAACACTAACACAAGTGTGAAAAGTGGTTTTTCAACACTAACACAAGTGCGAAAAGTGGTTTTTCAACACTATCACAAGTGCAAAAAGTGTTTTTTCCACACTAATACAAGTGCAAAAGTGGTTTCCTGCACCAACACAAGTGCGAAAAGTGGTTTTTCAACACTAACACAAGTGCGAAAAGTGTTTTTTCAACACTAACACATGTGCGAAAAGTGTTTTTTCCACACTAATACAAGTGCAAAAGTGGTTTCCTGCACTAACACAAGTGCGAAAAGTGGTTTTTCAACACTAATACAAGTGCGAAAAGTCGTTTTTCAACACTATCACAAGTGCAAAAAGTGTTTTTTCCACACTAATACAAGTGCAAAACTGGTTTCCTGCACCAACACGAGTGTGAAAAGTGGTTTTTCAACATTAACACAAGTGCGAAAAGTGGTTTTTCAACAATAACACAAGTGCAAAAAGTGGTTTTTCAACACTATCACAAGTGCAAAAAGTGTTTTTGCCACACTAATACAAGTGCAAAATTGGTTTCCTGCACCAACACAAGTGCGAAAAGTGGTTTTTCAACACTAACACAAGTGCGAAAAGTGGTTTTTCAACACTAACACAAGTGCGAAAAGTGGTTTTTCCACACTAATACAAGTGCAAAAGTGGTTTCCTGCACCAACACAAGTGCGAAAAGTGGTTTTTCAACACTATCACAAGTGCAAAATGTTTTTTCCACACTAATACAAGTGTAAAAGTGGTGTCCTGCACCAACACGTGCGAAAAGTGGTTTTTCAACACTAACACAAGTGAGAAAAGTGGTTTTTCAACACTATCACAAGTGCAAAAAGTGTTTTTTCCACACTAATACAAGTGCAAAAGTGGTTTCCTGCACCAACACAAGTGCGAAAAGTGGTTTTTCAACACTAACACAAGTGAGAAAAGTGGTTTTTCAACACTAACACAAGTGCGAAAAGTGGTTTTTCAACACTAACACAAGTGCGAAAAGTGTTTTTTCCACAGTAATACAAGTGCAAAAGTGGTTTCCTGCACTAACACAAGTGCGAAAAGTGGTTTTTCAACACTAACACAAGTGCGAAAAGTGGTTTTTCAACACTAACACATGTGCGAAAAGTGTTTTTTCAACACTAACACAAGTGCGAAAAGTGCTTTTTCCACACTAATACAAGTGCAAAAATGGTTTCCTGCACCAACACAAGTGCGAAAAGTGGTTTTTCAACACTAACACAAGTGCGAAAAGTGGTTTTTCAACACTAACACATGTGCGAAAAGTGGTTTTTCAACACTAACACAAGTGCGAAAAGTGGTTTTTCCACACTAATACAAGTGCAAAAGTGGTTTCCTGCACCAACACAAGTGCGAAAAGTGGTTTTTCAACGCTAACACAAGTGCAAAAAGTGGTTTTTCAACACTATCACAAGTGCAAAATGTTTTTTCCACACTAATACATGTGTAAAAGTGGTGTCCTGCACCAAACACGTGCGAAAAGTGGTTTTTCCACACTATCACAAGTGCAAAAAGTGTTTTTTCCACACTAATACAAGTGCAAAAGTGGTTTCCTGCACCAACACAAGTGCGAAAAGCGGTTTTTCAACACTAACACAAGTGCGAAAAGTGGTTTTTCAACACTACCACAAGTGCAAAAAGTGTTTTTTCCACACTAATACAAGTGCAAAAGTGGTTTCCTGCACCAACACAAGTGCGAAAAGTGGTTTTTCAACACTAACACAAGTTCGAAAAGTGGTTTTTCGACACTAATACAAGTGCAAAAGTGGTTTCCTGCACCAACAAAAGTGCGAAAAGTGGTTTTTCAACACTAACACAAGTGCGAAAAGTGGTTTTTCAACACTAACACAAGTGCGAAAAGTGGTTTTTCAACACTAACACAAGTGCGAAAAGTGGTTTTTCAACACTAACACAAGTGCAAAAAGTGGTTTTTCCACACTAATACAAGTGCAAAAGTGGTTTCCTGCACCAACACAAGTGTGAAAAGTGGTTTTTCAACACGAACACAGGTGCGAAAAGTGGTTTTTCAACACTAACACAAGTGCGAAAAGTGGTTTTTCAACACTAACACAAGTGCGAAAAGTGGTTTCTCGACACTAATACAAGTGCAAAAGTGGTTTCCTGCACCAACAAAAGTGCGAAAAGTGGTTTTTCAACACTAACACAAGTGCGAAAAGTGGTTTTTCAACACTAACACAAGTGTGAAAAGTGGTTTTTCAACAATAACACAAGTGCGAAAAGTGGTTTTTCAACACTATCACAAGTGCAAAAAGTGTTTTTCCACACTAATACAAGTGCAAAAGTGGTTTCCTGCACCAACACAAGTGCGAAAAGTGGTTTTTCAACACTAACACAAGTGCGAAAAGTGGTTTTTCAACACTAACACATGTGCGAAAAGTGTTTTTCCCACACTAATACAAGTGCAAAAGTGGTTTCCTGCACTAACACAAGTGCGAAAAGTGTTTTTCAACACTAACACAAGTGCGAAAAGTGGTTTTTCAACACTATCACAAGTGCAAAAAGTGTTTTTTCCACACTAATACAAGTGCAAAACTGGTTTCCTGCACCAACACAAGTGCGAAAAGTGGTTTTTCAACACTAACACAAGTGCGAAAAGTGGTTTTTCCACACTAATACAAGTGCAAAAGTGGTTTCCTGCACCAACACAAGTGCGAAAAGTGGTTTTTCAAGACTAACACAAGTGCGAAAAGTGGTTTTTCAACACTAAAACAAGTGCGAAAAGTGGTTTTTCAACACTAACACAAGTGCGAAAAGTGGTTTTTCAACACTAACACAAGTGCGAAAAGTGGTTTTTCAACACTATCACAAGTGCAAAAAGTGTTTTTTCCACACTAATACAAGTGCAAAACTGGTTTCCTGCACCAACACAAGTGCGAAAAGTGGTTTTTCAACACTAATACAAGTGCAAAAAGTGGTTTTTCAACACTAACACAAGTGCGAAAAGTGGTTTTTCCACACTAATACAAGTGCAAAAGTGGTTTCCTGCACCAACACAAGTGCGAAAAGTGGTTTTTCAAGACTAACACAAGTGCGAAAAGTGGTTTTTCAACACTAAAACAAGTGCGAAAAGTGGATTTTCCACACTAATACAAGTGCAAAAGTGGTTTCCTGCACCAACACAAGTGCGAAAAGTGGTTTTTCAACACTAACACAAGTGCGAAAAGTGGTTTTTCAACACTAACACATGTGCGAAAAGTGGTTTTTCAACACTAACACAAGTGCGAAAAGTGGTTTTTCCACACTAATACAAGTGCAAAAGTGGTTTCCTGCACCAACACAAGTGCGAAAAGTGGTTTTTCAACACTAACACAAGTGCAAAAAGTGGTTTTTCAACACTATCACAAGTGCAAAATGTTTTTTCCACACTAATACATGTGTAAAAGTGGTGTCCTGCACCAACACGTGCGAAAAGTGGTTTTTCCACACTATCACAAGTGCAAAAAGTGTTTTTTCCACACTAATACAAGTGCAAAAGTGGTTTCCTGCACCAACACAAGTGCGAAAAGCGGTTTTTCAACACTAACACAAGTGCGAAAAGTGGTTTTTCAACACTACCACAAGTGCAAAAAGTGTTTTTTCCACACTAATACAAGTGCAAAAGTGGTTTCCTGCACCAACACAAGTGCGAAAAGTGGTTTTTCAACACTAACACAAGTGCGAAAAGTGGTTTTTCGACACTAATACAAGTGCAAAAGTGGTTTCCTGCACCAACAAAAGTGCGAAAAGTGGTTTTTCAACACTAACACAAGTGCGAAAAGTGGTTTTTCAACACTAACACAAGTGCGAAAAGTGGTTTTTCAACACTAACACAAGTGCGAAAAGTGGTTTTTCAACACTAACACAAGTGCGAAAAGTGGTTTTTCCACACTAATACAAGTGCAAAAGTGGTTTCCTGCACCAACACAAGTGTGAAAAGTGGTTTTTCAACACTAACACAGGTGCGAAAAGTGGTTTTTCAACACTAACACAAGTGCGAAAAGTGGTTTTTCAACACTAACACAAGTGCGAAAAGTGGTTTTTCAACACTATCACAAGTGCAAAAAGTGTTTTTTCCACACTAATACAAGTGCAAAAGTGATTTCCTGCACCAACACAAGTGTGAATAGTGGTTTATCAACACTAACACAAGTGCAAAAAGTGTTTTTTCCACACTAATACAAGTGCAAAAGTGGTTTCCTGCACCAACACAAGTGCGAAAAGTGGTTTTTCAACACTAACACAAGTGCGAAAAGTGCTTTTTCAACACTAACTCAAGTGCGAAAAGTGTTTTTTCCACACTAATACAAGTGCAAAAGTGCTTTACTGCAACAACACAAGTGCGAAAAGTGGTTTTTCAACATTATCACAAGTGCAAAAAGTGTTTTTTCCACACTAATACAATTGCAAAAGTGGTTTCCTGCACCAACACAAGTGTGAAAAGTGGTTTTTCAACACTAACACAAGTGCGAATAGTGGTTTTTCAACACTAACACAAGTGCGAAAAGTGGTTTTTCAACACTATCACAAGTGCAAAAAGTGTTTTTTCCACACTAATACAAGTGCAAAAGTGGTTTCCTGCACAAACACAAGTGTGAAAAGTGGTTTTTCAACACTAACACAAGTGCGAAAAGTGGTTTTTCGACACTAATACAAGTGCAAAAGTGGTTTCCTGCACCAACAAAAGTGCGAAAAGTGGTTTTTCAACACTAACACAAGTGCGAAAAGTGGTTTTTCAACACTAACACAAGTGTGAAAAGTGGTTTTTCAACACTAACACAAGTGCGAAAAGTGGTTTTTCAACACTATCACAAGTGCAAAAAGTGTTTTTTCCACACTAATACAAGTGCAAAAGTGGTTTCCTGCACCAACACAAGTGCGAAAAGTGGTTTTTCAACACTAACACAAGTGCGAAAAGTGGTTTTTCAACACTAACACATGTGCGAAAAGTGTTTTTTCCACACTAATACAAGTGCAAAAGTGGTTTACTGCAACAACACAAGTGCGAAAAGTGGTTTTTCAACACTATCACAAGTGCAAAAAGTGTTTTTTCCACACTAATACAATTGCAAAAGTGGTTTCCTGCACCAACACAAGTGTGAAAAGTGGTTTTTCAACACTACCACAAGTGCGAAAAGTGGTTTTTCAACACTAACACAAGTGCAAAAAGTGGTTTTTCAACACTATCACAAGTGCAAAAAGTGTTTTTTCCACACTAATACAAGTGCAAAAGTAGTTTACTGCACCAACACAAGTGCGAAAAGTGGTTTTTCAACACCAACACAAGTGCGAAAAGTGGTTTTTCCACACTAATACAAGTGCAAAAGTGGTTTCCTGCACCAACACAAGTGCGAAAAGTGGTTTTTCAACACTAACACAAGTGCGAAAAGTGGTTTTTCAACACTATCACAAGTGCAAAAAGTGTTTTTTCCACACTAATACAAGTGCAAAAGTGGTTTCCTGCACCAACACAAGTGCAAAAAGTGGTTTTTCAACACTAACACAAGTGCGAAAAGTGGTTTTTCAACACTAACACAAGTGCGAAAAGTGGTTTTTCAACACTATCACAAGTGCAAAAAGTGTTTTTTCCACACTAATACAAGTGCAAAACTGGTTTCCTGCACCAACACAAGTGCGAAAAGTGGTTTTTCAACACTAATACAAGTGCAAAAAGTGGTTTTTCAACACTAACACAAGTGCGAAAAGTGGTTTTTCCACACTAATACAAGTGCAAAAGTGGTTTCCTGCACCAACACAAGTGCGAAAAGTGGTTTTTCAAGACTAACACAAGTGCGAAAAGTGGTTTTTCAACACTAAAACAAGTGCGAAAAGTGGTTTTTCAACACTAACACAAGTGCGAAAAGTGGTTTTTCAACACTAACACAAGTGCGAAAAGTGGTTTTTCCACACTAATACAAGTGCAAAAGTGGTTTCCTGCACCAACACAAGTGCGAAAAGTGGTTTTTCAAGACTAACACAAGTGCGAAAAGTGGTTTTTCAACACTAAAACAAGTGCGAAAAGTGGTTTTTCAACACTAACACAAGTGCGAAAAGTGGTTTTTCAACACTAACACAAGTGCGAAAAGTGGTTTTTCCACAGTAATACAAGTGCAAAAGTGGTTTCCTGCACCAACACAAGTGCGAAAAGTGGTTTTTCAACACTAACACAAGTGCGAAAAGTGGTTTTTCAACACTATCACAAGTGCAAAAAGTGTTTTTTCCACACTAATACAAGTGCAAAAGTGATTTCCTGCACCAACACAAGTGTGAATAGTGGTTTTTCAACACTAACACAAGTGCAAAAAGTGTTTTTTCCACACTAATACAAGTGCAAAAGTGGTTTCCTGCACCAACACAAGTGCGAAAAGTGGTTTTTCAACACTAACACAAGTGCGAAAAGTGCTTTTTCAACACTAACACAAGTGCGAAAAGTGTTTTTTCCACACTAATACAAGTGCAAAAGTGGTTTACTGCAACAACACAAGTGCGAAAAGTGGTTTTTCAACACTATCACAAGTGCAAAAAGTGTTTTTTCCACACTAATACAATTGCAAAAGTGGTTTCCTGCACCAACACAAGTGTGAAAAGTGGTTTTTCAACACTAACACAAGTGCGAAAAGTGGTTTTTCAACACTAACACAAGTGCGAAAAGTGGTTTTTCAACACTATCACAAGTGCAAAAAGTGTTTTTTCCACACTAATACAAGTGCAAAAGTGGTTTCCTGCACCAACACAAGTGTGAAAAGTGGTTTTTCAACACTAACACAAGTGCGAAAAGTGGTTTTTCAACACTAACACAAGTGCGAAAAGTGGTTTTTCGACACTAATACAAGTGCAAAAGTGGTTTCCTGCACCAACAAAAGTGCGAAAAGTGGTTTTTCAACACTAACACAAGTGCGAAAAGTGGTTTTTCAACACTAACACAAGTGTGAAAAGTGGTTTTTCAACACTAACACAAGTGCGAAAAGTGGTTTTTCAACACTATCACAAGTGCAAAAAGTGTTTTTTCCACACTAATACAAGTGCAAAAGTGGTTTCCTGCACCAACACAAGTGCGAAAAGTGGTTTTTCAACACTAACACAAGTGCGAAAAGTGGTTTTTCAACACTAACACATGTGCGAAAAGTGTTTTTTTCCACACTAATACAAGTGCAAAAGTGGTTTCCTGCACTAACACAAGTGCGAAAAGTGGTTTTTCAACACTAATACAAGTGCGAAAAGTCGTTTTTCAACACTATCACAAGTGCAAAAAGTGTTTTTTCCACACTAATACAAGTGCAAAACTGGTTTCCTGCACCAACACGAGTGTGAAAAGTGGTTTTTCAACATTAACACAAGTGCGAAAAGTGGTTTTTCAACAATAACACAAGTGCAAAAAGTGGTTTTTCAACACTATCACAAGTGCAAAAAGTGTTTTTGCCACACTAATACAAGTGCAAAATTGGTTTCCTGCACCAACACAAGTGCGAAAAGTGGTTTTTCAACACTAACACAAGTGCGAAAAGTGGTTTTTCAACACTAACACAAGTGCGAAAAGTGGTTTTTCCACACTAATACAAGTGCAAAAGTGGTTTCCTGCACCAACACAAGTGCGAAAAGTGGTTTTTCAACACTATCACAAGTGCAAAATGTTTTTTCCACACTAATACAAGTGTAAAAGTGGTGTCCTGCACCAACACGTGCGAAAAGTGGTTTTTCAACACTAACACAAGTGAGAAAAGTGGTTTTTCAACACTATCACAAGTGCAAAAAGTGTTTTTTCCACACTAATACAAGTGCAAAAGTGGTTTCCTGCACCAACACAAGTGCGAAAAGTGGTTTTTCAACACTAACACAAGTGAGAAAAGTGGTTTTTCAACACTAACACAAGTGCGAAAAGTGGTTTTTCAACACTAACACAAGTGCGAAAAGTGTTTTTTCCACAGTAATACAAGTGCAAAAGTGGTTTCCTGCACTAACACAAGTGCGAAAAGTGGTTTTTCAACACTAACACAAGTGCGAAAAGTGGTTTTTCAACACTAACACATGTGCGAAAAGTGTTTTTTCAACACTAACACAAGTGCGAAAAGTGCTTTTTCCACACTAATACAAGTGCAAAAGTGGTTTCCTGCACCAACACAAGTGCGAAAAGTGGTTTTTCAACACTAACACAAGTGCGAAAAGTGGTTTTTCAACACCAACACATGTGCGAAAAGTGGTTTTTCAACACCAACACAAGTGCGAAAAGTGGTTTTTCCACACTAATACAAGTGCAAAAGTGGTTTCCTGCACCAACACAAGTGCGAAAAGTGGTTTTTCAACGCTAACGCAAGTGCAAAAAGTGGTTTTTCAACACTATCACAAGTGCAAAATGTTTTTTCCACACTAATACATGTGTAAAAGTGGTGTCCTGCACCAACACGTGCGAAAAGTGGTTTTTCCACACTATCACAAGTGCAAAAAGTGTTTTTTCCACACTAATACAAGTGCAAAAGTGGTTTGCTGCACCAACACAAGTGCGAAAAGCGGTTTTTCAACACTAACACAAGTGCGAAAAGTGGTTTTTCAACACTACCACAAGTGCAAAAAGTGTTTTTTCCACACTAATACAAGTGCAAAAGTGGTTTCCTGCACCAACACAAGTGCGAAAAGTGGTTTTTCAACACTAACACAAGTGCGAAAAGTGGTTTTTCAACACTAACACAAGTGCGAAAAGTGGTTTTTCCACACTAATACAAGTGCAAAAGTGGTTTCCTGCACCAACACAAGTGCGAAAAGTGGTTTTTCAAGACTAACACAAGTGCGAAAAGTGGTTTTTCAACACTAAAACAAGTGCGAAAAGTGGATTTTCCACACTAATACAAGTGCAAAAGTGGTTTCCTGCACCAACACAAGTGCGAAAAGTGGTTTTTCAACACTAACACAAGTGCGAAAAGTGGTTTTTCAACACTAACACATGTGCGAAAAGTGGTTTTTCAACACTAACACAAGTGCGAAAAGTGGTTTTTCCACACTAATACAAGTGCAAAAGTGGTTTCCTGCACCAACACAAGTGCGAAAAGTGGTTTTTCAACACTAACACAAGTGCAAAAAGTGGTTTTTCAACACTATCACAAGTGCAAAATGTTTTTTCCACACTAATACATGTGTAAAAGTGGTGTCCTGCACCAACACGTGCGAAAAGTGGTTTTTCCACACTATCACAAGTGCAAAAAGTGTTTTTTCCACACTAATACAAGTGCAAAAGTGGTTTCCTGCACCAACACAAGTGCGAAAAGCGGTTTTTCAACACTAACACAAGTGCGAAAAGTGGTTTTTCAACACTACCACAAGTGCAAAAAGTGTTTTTTCCACACTAATACAAGTGCAAAAGTGGTTTCCTGCACCAACACAAGTGCGAAAAGTGGTTTTTCAACACTAACACAAGTGCGAAAAGTGGTTTTTCGACACTAATACAAGTGCAAAAGTGGTTTCCTGCACCAACAAAAGTGCGAAAAGTGGTTTTTCAACACTAACACAAGTGCGAAAAGTGGTTTTTCAACACTAACACAAGTGCGAAAAGTGGTTTTTCAACACTAACACAAGTGCGAAAAGTGGTTTTTCAACACTAACACAAGTGCGAAAAGTGGTTTTTCAACACTAACACAAGTGCGAAAAGTGGTTTTTCGACACTAATACAAGTGCAAAAGTGGTTTCCTGCACCAACAAAAGTGCGAAAAGTGGTTTTTCAACACTAACACAAGTGCGAAAAGTGGTTTTTCAACACTAACACAAGTGTGAAAAGTGGTTTTTCAACACTAACACAAGTGCGAAAAGTGGTTTTTCAACACTATCACAAGTGCAAAAAGTGTTTTTTCCACACTAATACAAGTGCAAAAGTGGTTTCCTGCACCAACACAAGTGCGAAAAGTGGTTTTTCAACACTAACACAAGTGCGAAAAGTGGTTTTTCAACACTAACACATGTGCGAAAAGTGTTTTTTCCACACTAATACAAGTGCAAAAGTGGTTTCCTGCACTAACACAAGTGCGAAAAGTGGTTTTTCAACACTAATACAAGTGCGAAAAGTCGTTTTTCAACACTATCACAAGTGCAAAAAGTGTTTTTTCCACACTAATACAAGTGCAAAACTGGTTTCCTGCACCAACACGAGTGTGAAAAGTGGTTTTTCAACATTAACACAAGTGCGAAAAGTGGTTTTTCAACAATAACACAAGTGCAAAAAGTGGTTTTTCAACACTATCACAAGTGCAAAAAGTGTTTTTGCCACACTAATACAAGTGCAAAAGTGGTTTACTGCAACAACACAAGTGCGAAAAGTGGTTTTTCAACACTATCACAAGTGCAAAAAGTGTTTTTTCCACACTAATACAATTGCAAAAGTGGTTTCCTGCACCAACACAAGTGTGAAAAGTGGTTTTTCAACACTAACACAAGTGCGAAAAGTGGTTTTTCAACACTAACACAAGTGCGAAAAGTGGTTTTTCAACACTATCACAAGTGCAAAAAGTGTTTTTTCCACACTAATACAAGTGCAAAAGTGGTTTCCTGCACCAACACAAGTGTGAAAAGTGGTTTTTCAACACTAACACAAGTGCGAAAAGTGGTTTTTCAACACTAACACAAGTGCGAAAAGTGGTTTTTCGACACTAATACAAGTGCAAAAGTGGTTTCCTGCACCAACAAAAGTGCGAAAAGTGGTTTTTCAACACTAACACAAGTGCGAAAAGTGGTTTTTCAACACTAACACAAGTGTGAAAAGTGGTTTTTCAACACTAACACAAGTGCGAAAAGTGATTTTTCAACACTATCACAAGTGCAAAAAGTGTTTTTTCCACACTAATACAAGTGCAAAAGTGGTTTCCTGCACCAACACAAGTGCGAAAAGTGGTTTTTCAACACTAACACAAGTGCGAAAAGTGGTTTTTCAACACTAACACATGTGCGAAAAGTGTTTTTTCCACACTAATACAAGTGCAAAAGTGGTTTCCTGCACTAACACAAGTGCGAAAAGTGGTTTTTCAACACTAATACAAGTGCGAAAAGTCGTTTTTCAACACTATCACAAGTGCAAAAAGTGTTTTTTCCACACTAATACAAGTGCAAAACTGGTTTCCTGCACCAACACGAGTGTGAAAAGTGGTTTTTCAACATTAACACAAGTGCGAAAAGTGGTTTTTCAACAATAACACAAGTGCAAAAAGTGGTTTTTCAACACTATCACAAGTGCAAAAAGTGTTTTTGCCACACTAATACAAGTGCAAAATTGGTTTCCTGCACCAACACAAGTGCGAAAAGTGGTTTTTCAACACTAACACAAGTGCGAAAAGTGGTTTTTCAACACTAACACAAGTGCGAAAAGTGGTTTTTCCACACTAATACAAGTGCAAAAGTGGTTTCCTGCACCAACACAAGTGCGAAAAGTGGTTTTTCAACACTATCACAAGTGCAAAATGTTTTTTCCACACTAATACAAGTGTAAAAGTGGTGTCCTGCACCAACACGTGCGAAAAGTGGTTTTTCAACACTAACACAAGTGAGAAAAGTGGTTTTTCAACACTATCACAAGTGCAAAAACTGTTTTTTCCACACTAATACAAGTGCAAAAGTGGTTTCCTGCACCAACACAAGTGCGAAAAGTGGTTTTTCAACACTAACACAAGTGAGAAAAGTGGTTCTTCAACACTAACACAAGTGCGAAAAGTGGTTTTTCAACACTAACACAAGTGCGAAAAGTGTTTTTTCCACAGTAATACAAGTGCAAAAGTGGTTTCCTGCACTAACACAAGTGCGAAAAGTGGTTTTTCAACACTAACACAAGTGCGAAAAGTGGTTTTTCAACACTAACACATGTGCGAAAAGTGTTTTTTCAACACTAACACAAGTGCGAACAGTGCTTTTTCCACACTAATACAAGTGCAAAAGTGGTTTCCTGCACCAACACAAGTGCGAAAAGTGGTTTTTCAACACTAACACAAGTGCGAAAAGTGGTTTTTCAACACCAACACATGTGCGAAAAGTGGTTTTTCAACACCAACACAAGTGCGAAAAGTGGTTTTTCCACACTAATACAAGTGCAAAAGTGGTTTCCTGCACCAACACAAGTGCGAAAAGTGGTTTTTCAACGCTAACGCAAGTGCAAAAAGTGGTTTTTCAACACTATCACAAGTGCAAAATGTTTTTTCCACACTACTACATGTGTAAAAGTGGTGTCCTGCACCAACACGTGCGAAAAGTGGTTTTTCCACACTATCACAAGTGCAAAAAGTGTTTTTTCCACACTAATACAAGTGCAAAAGTGGTTTGCTGCACCAACACAAGTGCGAAAAGCGGTTTTTCAACACTAACACAAGTGCGAAAAGTGGTTTTTCAACACTACCACAAGTGCAAAAAGTGTTTTTTCCACACTAATACAAGTGCAAAAGTGGTTTCCTGCACCAACACAAGTGCGAAAAGTGGTTTTTCAACACTAACACAAGTGCGAAAAGTGGTTTTTCGACACTAATACAAGTGCAAAAGTGGTTTCCTGCACCAACAAAAGTGCGAAAAGTGGTTTTTCAACACTAACACAAGTGCGAAAAGTGGTTTTTCAACACTAACACAAGTGCGAAAAGTGGTTTTTCAACACTAACACAAGTGCGAAAAGTGGTTTTTCAACACTAACACAAGTGCGAAAAGTGGTTTTTCCACACTAATACAAGTGCAAAAGTGGTTTCCTGCACCAACACAAGTGTGAAAAGTGGTTTTTCAACACTAACACGGGTGCGAAAAGTGGTTTTTCAACACTAACACAAGTGCGAAAAGTGGTTTTTCAACACTAACACAAGTGCGAAAAGTGTTTTTCCCACACTAATACAAGTGCAAAAGTGGTTTCCTGCACTAACACAAGTGCGAAAAGTGTTTTTCAACACTAACACAAGTGCGAAAAGTGGTTTTTCAACACTATCACAAGTGCAAAAAGTGTTTTTTCCACACTAATACAAGTGCAAAACTGGTTTCCTGCACCAACACAAGTGCGAAAAGTGGTTTTTCAACACTAACACAAGTGCGAAAAGTGGTTTTTCCACACTAATACAAGTGCAAAAGTGGTTTCCTGCACCAACACAAGTGCGAAAAGTGGTTTTTCAAGACTAACACAAGTGCGAAAAGTGGTTTTTCAACACTAAAACAAGTGCGAAAAGTGGTTTTTCAACACTAACACAAGTGCGAAAAGTGGTTTTTCAACACTAACACAAGTGCGAAAAGTGGTTTTTCAACACTATCACAAGTGCAAAAAGTGTTTTTTCCACACTAATACAAGTGCAAAACTGGTTTCCTGCACCAACACAAGTGCGAAAAGTGGTTTTTCAACACTAATACAAGTGCAAAAAGTGGTTTTTCAACACTAACACAAGTGCGAAAAGTGGTTTTTCCACACTAATACAAGTGCAAAAGTGGTTTCCTGCACCAACACAAGTGCGAAAAGTGGTTTTTCAAGACTAACACAAGTGCGAAAAGTGGTTTTTCAACACTAAAACAAGTGCGAAAAGTGGATTTTCCACACTAATACAAGTGCAAAAGTGGTTTCCTGCACCAACACAAGTGCGAAAAGTGGTTTTTCAACACTAACACAAGTGCGAAAAGTGGTTTTTCAACACTAACACATGTGCGAAAAGTGGTTTTTCAACACTAACACAAGTGCGAAAAGTGGTTTTTCCACACTAATACAAGTGCAAAAGTGGTTTCCTGCACCAACACAAGTGCGAAAAGTGGTTTTTCAACACTAACACAAGTGCAAAAAGTGGTTTTTCAACACTATCACAAGTGCAAAATGTTTTTTCCACACTAATACATGTGTAAAAGTGGTGTCCTGCACCAACACGTGCGAAAAGTGGTTTTTCCACACTATCACAAGTGCAAAAAGTGTTTTTTCCACACTAATACAAGTGCAAAAGTGGTTTCCTGCACCAACACAAGTGCGAAAAGCGGTTTTTCAACACTAACACAAGTGCGAAAAGTGGTTTTTCAACACTAACACAAGTGCGAAAAGTGGTTTTTCAACACTATCACAAGTGCAAAAAGTGTTTTTTCCACACTAATACAAGTGCAAAAGTGGTTTCCTGCACCAACACAAGTGTGAAAAGTGGTTTTTCAACACTAACACAAGTGCGAAAAGTGGTTTTTCAACACTAACACAAGTGCGAAAAGTGGTTTTTCGACACTAATACAAGTGCAAAAGTGGTTTCCTGCACCAACAAAAGTGCGAAAAGTGGTTTTTCAACACTAACACAAGTGCGAAAAGTGGTTTTTCAACACTAACACAAGTGTGAAAAGTGGTTTTTCAACACTAACACAAGTGCGAAAAGTGATTTTTCAACACTATCACAAGTGCAAAAAGTGTTTTTTTCCACACTAATACAAGTGCAAAAGTGGTTTCCTGCACCAACACAAGTGCGAAAAGTGGTTTTTCAACACTAACACAAGTGCGAAAAGTGGTTTTTCAACACTAACACATGTGCGAAAAGTGTTTTTTCCACACTAATACAAGTGCAAAAGTGGTTTCCTGCACTAACACAAGTGCGAAAAGTGGTTTTTCAACACTAATACAAGTGCGAAAAGTCGTTTTTCAACACTATCACAAGTGCAAAAAGTGTTTTTTCCACACTAATACAAGTGCAAAACTGGTTTCCTGCACCAACACGAGTGTGAAAAGTGGTTTTTCAACATTAACACAAGTGCGAAAAGTGGTTTTTCAACAATAACACAAGTGCAAAAAGTGGTTTTTCAACACTATCACAAGTGCAAAAAGTGTTTTTGCCACACTAATACAAGTGCAAAATTGGTTTCCTGCACCAACACAAGTGCGAAAAGTGGTTTTTCAACACTAACACAAGTGCGAAAAGTGGTTTTTCAACACTAACACAAGTGCGAAAAGTGGTTTTTCCACACTAATACAAGTGCAAAAGTGGTTTCCTGCACCAACACAAGTGCGAAAAGTGGTTTTTCAACACTATCACAAGTGCAAAATGTTTTTTCCACACTAATACAAGTGTAAAAGTGGTGTCCTGCACCAACACGTGCGAAAAGTGGTTTTTCAACACTAACACAAGTGAGAAAAGTGGTTTTTCAACACTATCACAAGTGCAAAAACTGTTTTTTCCACACTAATACAAGTGCAAAAGTGGTTTCCTGCACCAACACAAGTGCGAAAAGTGGTTTTTCAACACTAACACAAGTGAGAAAAGTGGTTCTTCAACACTAACACAAGTGCGAAAAGTGGTTTTTCAACACTAACACAAGTGCGAAAAGTGTTTTTTCCACAGTAATACAAGTGCAAAAGTGGTTTCCTGCACTAACACAAGTGCGAAAAGTGGTTTTTCAACACTAACACAAGTGCGAAAAGTGGTTTTTCAACACTAACACATGTGCGAAAAGTGTTTTTTCAACACTAACACAAGTGCGAACAGTGCTTTTTCCACACTAATACAAGTGCAAAAGTGGTTTCCTGCACCAACACAAGTGCGAAAAGTGGTTTTTCAACACTAACACAAGTGCGAAAAGTGGTTTTTCAACACCAACACATGTGCGAAAAGTGGTTTTTCAACACCAACACAAGTGCGAAAAGTGGTTTTTCCACACTAATACAAGTGCAAAAGTGGTTTCCTGCACCAACACAAGTGCGAAAAGTGGTTTTTCAACGCTAACGCAAGTGCAAAAAGTGGTTTTTCAACACTATCACAAGTGCAAAATGTTTTTTCCACACTACTACATGTGTAAAAGTGGTGTCCTGCACCAACACGTGCGAAAAGTGGTTTTTCCACACTATCACAAGTGCAAAAAGTGTTTTTTCCACACTAATACAAGTGCAAAAGTGGTTTGCTGCACCAACACAAGTGCGAAAAGCGGTTTTTCAACACTAACACAAGTGCGAAAAGTGGTTTTTCAACACTACCACAAGTGCAAAAAGTGTTTTTTCCACACTAATACAAGTGCAAAAGTGGTTTCCTGCACCAACACAAGTGCGAAAAGTGGTTTTTCAACACTAACACAAGTGCGAAAAGTGGTTTTTCGACACTAATACAAGTGCAAAAGTGGTTTCCTGCACCAACAAAAGTGCGAAAAGTGGTTTTTCAACACTAACACAAGTGCGAAAAGTGGTTTTTCAACACTAACACAAGTGCGAAAAGTGGTTTTTCAACACTAACACAAGTGCGAAAAGTGGTTTTTCAACACTAACACAAGTGCGAAAAGTGGTTTTTCCACACTAATACAAGTGCAAAAGTGGTTTCCTGCACCAACACAAGTGTGAAAAGTGGTTTTTCAACACTAACACGGGTGCGAAAAGTGGTTTTTCAACACTAACACAAGTGCGAAAAGTGGTTTTTCAACACTAACACAAGTGCGAAAAGTGTTTTTCCCACACTAATACAAGTGCAAAAGTGGTTTCCTGCACTAACACAAGTGCGAAAAGTGTTTTTCAACACTAACACAAGTGCGAAAAGTGGTTTTTCAACACTATCACAAGTGCAAAAAGTGTTTTTTCCACACTAATACAAGTGCAAAACTGGTTTCCTGCACCAACACAAGTGCGAAAAGTGGTTTTTCAACACTAACACAAGTGCGAAAAGTGGTTTTTCCACACTAATACAAGTGCAAAAGTGGTTTCCTGCACCAACACAAGTGCGAAAAGTGGTTTTTCAAGACTAACACAAGTGCGAAAAGTGGTTTTTCAACACTAAAACAAGTGCGAAAAGTGGTTTTTCAACACTAACACAAGTGCGAAAAGTGGTTTTTCAACACTAACACAAGTGCGAAAAGTGGTTTTTCAACACTATCACAAGTGCAAAAAGTGTTTTTTCCACACTAATACAAGTGCAAAACTGGTTTCCTGCACCAACACAAGTGCGAAAAGTGGTTTTTCAACACTAATACAAGTGCAAAAAGTGGTTTTTCAACACTAACACAAGTGCGAAAAGTGGTTTTTCCACACTAATACAAGTGCAAAAGTGGTTTCCTGCACCAACACAAGTGCGAAAAGTGGTTTTTCAAGACTAACACAAGTGCGAAAAGTGGTTTTTCAACACTAAAACAAGTGCGAAAAGTGGATTTTCCACACTAATACAAGTGCAAAAGTGGTTTCCTGCACCAACACAAGTGCGAAAAGTGGTTTTTCAACACTAACACAAGTGCGAAAAGTGGTTTTTCAACACTAACACATGTGCGAAAAGTGGTTTTTCAACACTAACACAAGTGCGAAAAGTGGTTTTTCCACACTAATACAAGTGCAAAAGTGGTTTCCTGCACCAACACAAGTGCGAAAAGTGGTTTTTCAACACTAACACAAGTGCAAAAAGTGGTTTTTCAACACTATCACAAGTGCAAAATGTTTTTTCCACACTAATACATGTGTAAAAGTGGTGTCCTGCACCAACACGTGCGAAAAGTGGTTTTTCCACACTATCACAAGTGCAAAAAGTGTTTTTTCCACACTAATACAAGTGCAAAAGTGGTTTCCTGCACCAACACAAGTGCGAAAAGCGGTTTTTCAACACTAACACAAGTGCGAAAAGTGGTTTTTCAACACTACCACAAGTGCAAAAAGTGTTTTTTCCACACTAATACAAGTGCAAAAGTGGTTTCCTGCACCAACACAAGTGCGAAAAGTGGTTTTTCAACACTAACACAAGTGCGAAAAGTGGTTTTTCGACACTAATACAAGTGCAAAAGTGGTTTCCTGCACCAACAAAAGTGCGAAAAGTGGTTTTTCAACACTAACACAAGTGCGAAAAGTGGTTTTTCAACACTAACACAAGTGCGAAAAGTGGTTTTTCAACACTAACACAAGTGCGAAAAGTGGTTTTTCAACACTAACACAAGTGCGAAAAGTGGTTTTTCCACACTAATACAAGTGCAAAAGTGGTTTCCTGCACCAACACAAGTGTGAAAAGTGGTTTTTCAACACTAACACAGGTGCGAAAAGTGGTTTTTCAACACTAACACAAGTGCGAAAAGTGGTTTTTCAACACTAACACAAGTGCGAAAAGTGGTTTTCTCGACACTAATACAAGTGCAAAAGTGGTTTACTGCACCAACAAAAGTGCGAAAAGTGGTTTTTCAACACTAACACAAGTGCGAAAAGTGGTTTTTCAACACTAACACAAGTGTGAAAAGTGGTTTTTCAACACTAACACAAGTGCGAAAAGTGGTTTTTCAACACTATCACAAGTGCAAAAAGTGTTTTTCCACACTAATACAAGTGCAAAAGTGGTTTCCTGCACCAACACAAGTGCGAAAAGTGGTTTTTCAACACTAACACAAGTGCGAAAAGTGGTTTTTCAACACTAACACATGTGCGAAAAGTGTTTTTCCACACTAATACAAGTGCAAAAGTGGTTTCCTGCACCAACACAAGTGCGAAAAGTGGTTTTTCAACGCTAACGCAAGTGCAAAAAGTGGTTTTTCAACACTATCACAAGTGCAAAATGTTTTTTCCACACTAATACATGTGTAAAAGTGGTGTCCTGCACCAACACGTGCGAAAAGTGGTTTTTCCACACTATCACAAGTGCAAAAAGTGTTTTTTCCACACTAATACAAGTGCAAAAGTGGTTTGCTGCACCAACACAAGTGCGAAAAGCGGTTTTTCAACACTAACACAAGTGCGAAAAGTGGTTTTTCAACACTACCACAAGTGCAAAAAGTGTTTTTTCCACACTAATACAAGTGCAAAAGTGGTTTCCTGCACCAACACAAGTGCGAAAAGTGGTTTTTCAACACTAACACAAGTGCGAAAAGTGGTTTTTCAACACTAACACAAGTGCGAAAAGTGGTTTTTCCACACTAATACAAGTGCAAAAGTGGTTTCCTGCACCAACACAAGTGCGAAAAGTGGTGTTTCAAGACTAACACAAGTGCGAAAAGTGGTTTTTCAACACTAAAACAAGTGCGAAAAGTGGATTTTCCACACTAATACAAGTGCAAAAGTGGTTTCCTGCACCAACACAAGTGCGAAAAGTGGTTTTTCAACACTAACACAAGTGCAAAAAGTGGTTTTTCAACACTATCACAAGTGCAAAATGTTTTTTCCACACTAATACATGTGTAAAAGTGGTGTCCTGCACCAACACGTGCGAAAAGTGGTTTTTCCACACTATCACAAGTGCAAAAAGTGTTTTTTCCACACTAATACAAGTGCAAAAGTGGTTTCCTGCACCAACACAAGTGCGAAAAGCGGTTTTTCAACACTAACACAAGTGCGAAAAGTGGTTTTTCAACACTACCACAAGTGCAAAAAGTGTTTTTTCCACACTAATACAAGTGCAAAAGTGGTTTCCTGCACCAACACAAGTGCGAAAAGTGGTTTTTCAACACTAACACAAGTGCGAAAAGTGGTTTTTCGACACTAATACAAGTGCAAAAGTGGTTTCCTGCACCAACAAAAGTGCGAAAAGTGGTTTTTCAACACTAACACAAGTGCGAAAAGTGGTTTTTCAACACTAACACAAGTGCGAAAAGTGGTTTTTCAACACTAACACAAGTGCGAAAAGTGGTTTTTCAACACTAACACAAGTGCGAAAAGTGGTTTTTCAACACTAACACAAGTGCGAAAAGTGGTTTTTCGACACTAATACAAGTGCAAAAGTGGTTTCCTGCACCAACAAAAGTGCGAAAAGTGGTTTTTCAACACTAACACAAGTGCGAAAAGTGGTTTTTCAACACTAACACAAGTGTGAAAAGTGGTTTTTCAACACTAACACAAGTGCGAAAAGTGGTTTTTCAACACTATCACAAGTGCAAAAAGTGTTTTTTCCACACTAATACAAGTGCAAAAGTGGTTTCCTGCACCAACACAAGTGCGAAAAGTGGTTTTTCAACACTAACACAAGTGCGAAAAGTGTTTTTTCAACACTAACACATGTGCGAAAAGTGTTTTTTCCACACTAATACAAGTGCAAAAGTGGTTTCCTGCACTAACACAAGTGCGAAAAGTGGTTTTTCAACACTAATACAAGTGCGAAAAGTCGTTTTTCAACACTATCACAAGTGCAAAAAGTGTTTTTTCCACACTAATACAAGTGCAAAACTGGTTTCCTGCACCAACACGAGTGTGAAAAGTGGTTTTTCAACATTAACACAAGTGCGAAAAGTGGTTTTTCAACAATAACACAAGTGCAAAAAGTGGTTTTTCAACACTATCACAAGTGCAAAAAGTGTTTTTGCCACACTAATACAAGTGCAAAATTGGTTTCCTGCACCAACACAAGTGCGAAAAGTGGTTTTTCAACACTAACACAAGTGCGAAAAGTGGTTTTTCAACACTAACACAAGTGCGAAAAGTGGTTTTTCCACACTAATACAAGTGCAAAAGTGGTTTCCTGCACCAACACAAGTGCGAAAAGTGGTTTTTCAACACTATCACAAGTGCAAAATGTTTTTTCCACACTAATACAAGTGTAAAAGTGGTGTCCTGCACCAACACGTGCGAAAAGTGGTTTTTCAACACTAACACAAGTGAGAAAAGTGGTTTTTCAACACTATCACAAGTGCAAAAAGTGTTTTTTCCACACTAATACAAGTGCAAAAGTGGTTTCCTGCACCAACACAAGTGCGAAAAGTGGTTTTTCAACACTAACACAAGTGAGAAAAGTGGTTTTTCAACACTAACACAAGTGCGAAAAGTGGTTTTTCAACACTAACACAAGTGCGAAAAGTGTTTTTTCCACAGTAATACAAGTGCAAAAGTGGTTTCCTGCACTAACACAAGTGCGAAAAGTGGTTTTTCAACACTAACACAAGTGCGAAAAGTGGTTTTTCAACACTAACACATGTGCGAAAAGTGTTTTTTCAACACTAACACAAGTGCGAAAAGTGCTTTTTCCACACTAATACAAGTGCAAAAGTGGTTTGCTGCACCAACACAAGTGCGAAAAGCGGTTTTCAACACTAACACAAGTGCGAAAAGTGGTTTTTCAACACTACCACAAGTGCAAAAAGTGTTTTTTCCACACTAATACAAGTGCAAAAGTGGTTTCCTGCACCAACACAAGTGCGAAAAGTGGTTTTTCAACACTAACACAAGTGCGAAAAGTGGTTTTTCAACACTAACACAAGTGCGAAAAGTGGTTTTTCCACACTAATACAAGTGCAAAAGTGGTTTCCTGCACCAACACAAGTGCGAAAAGTGGTTTTTCAAGACTAACACAAGTGCGAAAAGTGGTTTTTCAACACTAAAACAAGTGCGAAAAGTGGATTTTCCACACTAATACAAGTGCAAAAGTGGTTTCCTGCACCAACACAAGTGCGAAAAGTGGTTTTTCAACACTAACACAAGTGCGAAAAGTGGTTTTTCAACACTAACACATGTGCGAAAAGTGGTTTTTCAACACTAACACAAGTGCGAAAAGTGGTTTTTCCACACTAATACAAGTGCAAAAGTGGTTTCCTGCACCAACACAAGTGCGAAAAGTGGTTTTTCAACACTAACACAAGTGCAAAAAGTGGTTTTTCAACACTATCACAAGTGCAAAATGTTTTTTCCACACTAATACATGTGTAAAAGTGGTGTCCTGCACCAACACGTGCGAAAAGTGGTTTTTCCACACTATCACAAGTGCAAAAAGTGTTTTTTCCACACTAATACAAGTGCAAAAGTGGTTTCCTGCACCAACACAAGTGCGAAAAGCGGTTTTTCAACACTAACACAAGTGCGAAAAGTGGTTTTTCAACACTACCACAAGTGCAAAAAGTGTTTTTTCCACACTAATACAAGTGCAAAAGTGGTTTCCTGCACCAACACAAGTGCGAAAAGTGGTTTTTCAACACTAACACAAGTGCGAAAAGTGGTTTTTCGACACTAATACAAGTGCAAAAGTGGTTTCCTGCACCAACAAAAGTGCGAAAAGTGGTTTTTCAACACTAACACAAGTGCGAAAAGTGGTTTTTCAACACTAACACAAGTGCGAAAAGTGGTTTTTCAACACTAACACAAGTGCGAAAAGTGGTTTTTCAACACTAACACAAGTGCGAAAAGTGGTTTTTCCACACTAATACAAGTGCAAAAGTGGTTTCCTGCACCAACACAAGTGTGAAAAGTGGTTTTTCAACACTAACACAGGTGCGAAAAGTGGTTTTTCAACACTAACACAAGTGCGAAAAGTGGTTTTTCAACACTAACACAAGTGCGAAAAGTGGTTTTTCAACACTATCACAAGTGCAAAAAGTGTTTTTTCCACACTAATACAAGTGCAAAAGTGATTTCCTGCACCAACACAAGTGTGAATAGTGGTTTATCAACACTAACACAAGTGCAAAAAGTGTTTTTTCCACACTAATACAAGTGCAAAAGTGGTTTCCTGCACCAACACAAGTGCGAAAAGTGGTTTTTCAACACTAACACAAGTGCGAAAAGTGCTTTTTCAACACTAACACAAGTGCGAAAAGTGTTTTTTCCACACTAATACAAGTGCAAAAGTGCTTTACTGCAACAACACAAGTGCGAAAAGTGGTTTTTCAACACTATCACAAGTGCAAAAAGTGTTTTTTCCACACTAATACAATTGCAAAAGTGGTTTCCTGCACCAACACAAGTGTGAAAAGTGGTTTTTCAACACTAACACAAGTGCGAAAAGTGGTTTTTCAACACTAACACAAGTGCGAAAAGTGGTTTTTCAACACTATCACAAGTGCAAAAAGTGTTTTTTCCACACTAATACAAGTGCAAAAGTGGTTTCCTGCACCAACACAAGTGTGAAAAGTGGTTTTTCAACACTAACGCAAGTGCGAAAAGTGGTTTTTCAACACTAACACAAGTGCGAAAAGTGGTTTTTCGACACTAATACAAGTGCAAAAGTGGTTTCCTGCACCAACAAAAGTGCGAAAAGTGGTTTTTCAACACTAACACAAGTGCGAAAAGTGGTTTTTCAACACTAACACAAGTGTGAAAAGTGGTTTTTCAACACTAACACAAGTGCGAAAAGTGGTTTTTCAACACTATCACAAGTGCAAAAAGTGTTTTTTCCACACTAATACAAGTGCAAAAGTGGTTTCCTGCACCAACACAAGTGCGAAAAGTGGTTTTTCAACACTAACACAAGTGCGAAAAGTGGTTTTTCAACACTAACACATGTGCGAAAAGTGTTTTTTCCACACTAATACAAGTGCAAAAGTGGTTTACTGCAACAACACAAGTGCGAAAAGTGGTTTTTCAACACTATCACAAGTGCAAAAAGTGTTTTTTCCACACTAATACAATTGCAAAAGTGGTTTCCTGCACCAACACAAGTGTGAAAAGTGGTTTTTCAACACTACCACAAGTGCGAAAAGTGGTTTTTCAACACTAACACAAGTGCAAAAAGTGGTTTTTCAACACTATCACAAGTGCAAAAAGTGTTTTTTCCACACTAATACAAGTGCAAAAGTAGTTTACTGCACCAACACAAGTGCGAAAAGTGGTTTTTCAACACCAACACAAGTGCGAAAAGTGGTTTTTCCACACTAATACAAGTGCAAAAGTGGTTTCCTGCACCAACACAAGTGCGAAAAGTGGTTTTTCAACACTAACACAAGTGCGAAAAGTGGTTTTTCAACACTATCACAAGTGCAAAAAGTGTTTTTTCCACACTAATACAAGTGCAAAAGTGGTTTCCTGCACCAACACAAGTGCAAAAAGTGGTTTTTCAACACTAACACAAGTGCGAAAAGTGGTTTTTCAACACTAACACAAGTGCGAAAAGTGGTTTTTCAACACTATCACAAGTGCAAAAAGTGTTTTTTCCACACTAATACAAGTGCAAAACTGGTTTCCTGCACCAACACAAGTGCAAAAAGTGGTTTTTCAACACTAATACAAGTGCAAAAAGTGGTTTTTCAACACTAACACAAGTGCGAAAAGTGGTTTTTCCACACTAATACAAGTGCAAAAGTGGTTTCCTGCACCAACACAAGTGCGAAAAGTGGTTTTTCAAGACTAACACAAGTGCGAAAAGTGGTTTTTCAACACTAAAACAAGTGCGAAAAGTGGTTTTTCAACACTAACACAAGTGCGAAAAGTGGTTTTTCAACACTAACACAAGTGCGAAAAGTGGTTTTTCCACAGTAATACAAGTGCAAAAGTGGTTTCCTGCACCAACACAAGTGCGAAAAGTGGTTTTTCAACACTAACACAAGTGCGAAAAGTGGTTTTTCAACACTATCACAAGTGCAAAAAGTGTTTTTTCCACACTAATACAAGTGCAAAAGTGATTTCCTGCACCAACACAAGTGTGAATAGTGGTTTTTCAACACTAACACAAGTGCAAAAAGTGTTTTTTCCACACTAATACAAGTGCAAAAGTGGTTTCCTGCACCAACACAAGTGCGAAAAGTGGTTTTTCAACACTAACACAAGTGCGAAAAGTGCTTTTTCAACACTAACACAAGTGCGAAAAGTGTTTTTTCCACACTAATACAAGTGCAAAAGTGGTTTACTGCAACAACACAAGTGCGAAAAGTGCTTTTTCAACACTATCACAAGTGCAAAAAGTGTTTTTTCCACACTAATACAATTGCAAAAGTGGTTTCCTGCACCAACACAAGTGTGAAAAGTGGTTTTTCAACACTAACACAAGTGCGAAAAGTGGTTTTTCAACACTAACACAAGTGCGAAAAGTGGTTTTTCAACACTATCACAAGTGCAAAAAGTGTTTTTTCCACACTAATACAAGTGCAAAAGTGGTTTCCTGCACCAACACAAGTGTGAAAAGTGGTTTTTCAACACTAACACAAGTGCGAAAAGTGGTTTTTCAACACTAACACAAGTGCGAAAAGTGGTTTTTCGACACTAATACAAGTGCAAAAGTGGTTTCCTGCACCAACAAAAGTGCGAAAAGTGGTTTTTCAACACTAACACAAGTGCGAAAAGTGGTTTTTCAACACTAACACAAGTGTGAAAAGTGGTTTTTCAACACTAACACAAGTGCGAAAAGTGGTTTTTCAACACTATCACAAGTGCAAAAAGTGTTTTTTCCACACTAATACAAGTGCAAAAGTGGTTTCCTGCACCAACACAAGTGCGAAAAGTGGTTTTTCAACACTAACACAAGTGCGAAAAGTGGTTTTTCAACACTAACACATGTGCGAAAAGTGTTTTTTCCACACTAATACAAGTGCAAAAGTGGTTTCCTGCACTAACACAAGTGCGAAAAGTGGTTTTTCAACACTAATACAAGTGCGAAAAGTCGTTTTTCAACACTATCACAAGTGCAAAAAGTGTTTTTTCCACACTAATACAAGTGCAAAACTGGTTTCCTGCACCAACACGAGTGTGAAAAGTGGTTTTTCAACATTAACACAAGTGCGAAAAGTGTTTTTTCAACAATAACACAAGTGCAAAAAGTGGTTTTTCAACACTATCACAAGTGCAAAAAGTGTTTTTGCCACACTAATACAAGTGCAAAATTGGTTTCCTGCACCAACACAAGTGCGAAAAGTGGTTTTTCAACACTAACACAAGTGCGAAAAGTGGTTTTTCAACACTAACACAAGTGCGAAAAGTGGTTTTTCCACACTAATACAAGTGCAAAAGTGGTTTCCTGCACCAACACAAGTGCGAAAAGTGGTTTTTCAACACTATCACAAGTGCAAAATGTTTTTTCCACACTAATACAAGTGTAAAAGTGGTGTCCTGCACCAACACGTGCGAAAAGTGGTTTTTCAACACTAACACAAGTGAGAAAAGTGGTTTTTCAACACTATCACAAGTGCAAAAAGTGTTTTTTCCACACTAATACAAGTGCAAAAGTGGTTTCCTGCACCAACACAAGTGCGAAAAGTGGTTTTTCAACACGAACACAAGTGAGAAAAGTGGTTCTTCAACACTAACACAAGTGCGAAAAGTGGTTTTTCAACACTAACACAAGTGCGAAAAGTGTTTTTTCCACAGTAATACAAGTGCAAAAGTGGTTTCCTGCACTAACACAAGTGCGAAAAGTGGTTTTTCAACACTAACACAAGTGCGAAAAGTGGTTTTTCAACACTAACACATGTGCGAAAAGTGTTTTTTCAACACTAACACAAGTGCGAAAAGTGCTTTTTCCACACTAATACAAGTGCAAAAGTGGTTTCCTGCACCAACACAAGTGCGAAAAGTGGTTTTTCAACACTAACACAAGTGCGAAAAGTGGTTTTTCAACACCAACACATGTGCGAAAAGTGGTTTTTCAACACCAACACAAGTGCGAAAAGTGGTTTTTCCACACTAATACAAGTGCAAAAGTGGTTTCCTGCACCAACACAAGTGCGAAAAGTGGTTTTTCAACGCTAACGCAAGTGCAAAAAGTGGTTTTTCAACACTATCACAAGTGCAAAATGTTTTTTCCACACTAATACATGTGTAAAAGTGGTGTCCTGCACCAACACGTGCGAAAAGTGGTTTTTCCACACTATCACAAGTGCAAAAAGTGTTTTTTCCACACTAATACAAGTGCAAAAGTGATTTCCTGCACCAACACAAGTGTGAATAGTGGTTTATCAACACTAACACAAGTGCAAAAAGTGTTTTTTCCACACTAATACAAGTGCAAAAGTGGTTTCCTGCACCAACACAAGTGCGAAAAGTGGTTTTTCAACACTAACACAAGTGCGAAAAGTGCTTTTTCAACACTAACACAAGTGCGAAAAGTGTTTTTTCCACACTAATACAAGTGCAAAAGTGCTTTACTGCAACAACACAAGTGCGAAAAGTGGTTTTTCAACACTATCACAAGTGCAAAAAGTGTTTTTTCCACACTAATACAATTGCAAAAGTGGTTTCCTGCACCAACACAAGTGTGAAAAGTGGTTTTTCAACACTAACACAAGTGCGAAAAGTGGTTTTTCAACACTAACACAAGTGCGAAAAGTGGTTTTTCAACACTATCACAAGTGCAAAAAGTGTTTTTTCCACACTAATACAAGTGCAAAAGTGGTTTCCTGCACCAACACAAGTGTGAAAAGTGGTTTTTCAACACTAACGCAAGTGCGAAAAGTGGTTTTTCAACACTAACACAAGTGCGAAAAGTGGTTTTTCGACACTAATACAAGTGCAAAAGTGGTTTCCTGCACCAACAAAAGTGCGAAAAGTGGTTTTTCAACACTAACACAAGTGCGAAAAGTGGTTTTTCAACACTAACACAAGTGTGAAAAGTGGTTTTTCAACACTAACACAAGTGCGAAAAGTGGTTTTTCAACACTATCACAAGTGCAAAAAGTGTTTTTTCCACACTAATACAAGTGCAAAAGTGGTTTCCTGCACCAACACAAGTGCGAAAAGTGGTTTTTCAACACTAACACAAGTGCGAAAAGTGGTTTTTCAACACTAACACAAGTGCGAAAAGTGGTTTTTCCACACTAATACAAGTGCAAAAGTGGTTTCCTGCACCAACACAAGTGCGAAAAGTGGTGTTTCAAGACTAACACAAGTGCGAAAAGTGGTTTTTCAACACTAAAACAAGTGCGAAAAGTGGATTTTCCACACTAATACAAGTGCAAAAGTGGTTTCCTGCACCAACACAAGTGCGAAAAGTGGTTTTTCAACACTAACACAAGTGCGAAAAGTGGTTTTTCAACACTAACACATGTGCGAAAAGTGGTTTTTCAACACTAACAAAAGTGCGAAAAGTGGTTTTTCCACACTAATACAAGTGCAAAAGTGGTTTCCTGCACCAACACAAGTGCGAAAAGTGGTTTTTCAACACTAACACAAGTGCAAAAAGTGGTTTTTCAACACTATCACAAGTGCAAAATGTTTTTTCCACACTAATACATGTGTAAAAGTGGTGTCCTGCACCAACACGTGCGAAAAGTGGTTTTTCCACACTATCACAAGTGCAAAAAGTGTTTTTTCCACACTAATACAAGTGCAAAAGTGGTTTCCTGCACCAACACAAGTGCGAAAAGCGGTTTTTCAACACTAACACAAGTGCGAAAAGTGGTTTTTCAACACTACCACAAGTGCAAAAAGTGTTTTTTCCACACTAATACAAGTGCAAAAGTGGTTTCCTGCACCAACACAAGTGCGAAAAGTGGTTTTTCAACACTAACACAAGTGCGAAAAGTGGTTTTTCGACACTAATACAAGTGCAAAAGTGGTTTCCTGCACCAACAAAAGTGCGAAAAGTGGTTTTTCAACACTAACACAAGTGCGAAAAGTGGTTTTTCAACACTAACACAAGTGCGAAAAGTGGTTTTTCAACACTAACACAAGTGCGAAAAGTGGTTTTTCAACACTAACACAAGTGCGAAAAGTGGTTTTTCAACACTAACACAAGTGCGAAAAGTGGTTTTTCGACACTAATACAAGTGCAAAAGTGGTTTCCTGCACCAACAAAAGTGCGAAAAGTGGTTTTTCAACACTAACACAAGTGCGAAAAGTGGTTTTTCAACACTAACACAAGTGTGAAAAGTGGTTTTTCAACACTAACACAAGTGCGAAAAGTGGTTTTTCAACACTATCACAAGTGCAAAAAGTGTTTTTTCCACACTAATACAAGTGCAAAAGTGGTTTCCTGCACCAACACAAGTGCGAAAAGTGGTTTTTCAACACTAACACAAGTGCGAAAAGTGGTTTTTCAACACTAACACATGTGCGAAAAGTGTTTTTTCCACACTAATACAAGTGCAAAAGTGGTTTCCTGCACTAACACAAGTGCGAAAAGTGGTTTTTCAACACTAATACAAGTGCGAAAAGTCGTTTTTCAACACTATCACAAGTGCAAAAAGTGTTTTTTCCACACTAATACAAGTGCAAAACTGGTTTCCTGCACCAACACGAGTGTGAAAAGTGGTTTTTCAACATTAACACAAGTGCGAAAAGTGGTTTTTCAACAATAACACAAGTGCAAAAAGTGGTTTTTCAACACTATCACAAGTGCAAAAAGTGTTTTTGCCACACTAATACAAGTGCAAAATTGGTTTCCTGCACCAACACAAGTGCGAAAAGTGGTTTTTCAACACTAACACAAGTGCGAAAAGTGGTTTTTCAACACTAACACAAGTGCGAAAAGTGGTTTTTCCACACTAATACAAGTGCAAAAGTGGTTTCCTGCACCAACACAAGTGCGAAAAGTGGTTTTTCAACACTATCACAAGTGCAAAATGTTTTTTCCACACTAATACAAGTGTAAAAGTGGTGTCCTGCACCAACACGTGCGAAAAGTGGTTTTTCAACACTAACACAAGTGAGAAAAGTGGTTTTTCAACACTATCACAAGTGCAAAAAGTGTTTTTTCCACACTAATACAAGTGCAAAAGTGGTTTCCTGCACCAACACAAGTGCGAAAAGTGGTTTTTCAACACTAACACAAGTGAGAAAAGTGGTTTTTCAACACTAACACAAGTGCGAAAAGTGGTTTTTCAACACTAACACAAGTGCGAAAAGTGTTTTTTCCACAGTAATACAAGTGCAAAAGTGGTTTCCTGCACTAACACAAGTGCGAAAAGTGGTTTTTCAACACTAACACAAGTGCGAAAAGTGGTTTTCAACACTAACACATGTGCGAAAAGTGTTTTTTCAACACTAACACAAGTGCGAAAAGTGCTTTTTCCACACTAATACAAGTGCAAAAGTGGTTTCCTGCACCAACACAAGTGCGAAAAGTGGTTTTTCAACACTAACACAAGTGCGAAAAGTGGTTTTTCAACAACAACACATGTGCGAAAAGTGGTTTTTCAACACCAACACAAGTGCGAAAAGTGGTTTTTCCACACTAATACAAGTGCAAAAGTGGTTTCCTGCATCAACACAAGTGCGAAAAGTGGTTTTTCAACGCTAACGCAAGTGCAAAAAGTGGTTTTTCAACACTATCACAAGTGCAAAATGTTTTTTCCACACTAATACATGTGTAAAAGTGGTGTCCTGCACCAACACGTGCGAAAAGTGGTTTTTCCACACTATCACAAGTGCAAAAAGTGTTTTTTCCACACTAATACAAGTGCAAAAGTGGTTTGCTGCACCAACACAAGTGCGAAAAGCGGTTTTTCAACACTAACACAAGTGCGAAAAGTGGTTTTTCAACACTACCACAAGTGCAAAAAGTGTTTTTTCCACACTAATACAAGTGCAAAAGTGGTTTCCTGCACCAACACAAGTGCGAAAAGTGGTTTTTCAACACTAACACAAGTGCGAAAAGTGGTTTTTCAACACTAACACAAGTGCGAAAAGTGGTTTTTCCACACTAATACAAGTGCAAAAGTGGTTTGCTGCACCAACACAAGTGCGAAAAGTGGTTTTTCAAGACTAACACAAGTGCGAAAAGTGGTTTTTCAACACTAAAACAAGTGCGAAAAGTGGATTTTCCACACTAATACAAGTGCAAAAGTGGTTTCCTGCACCAACACAAGTGCGAAAAGTGGTTTTTCAACACTAACACAAGTGCGAAAAGTGGTTTTTCAACACTAACACATGTGCGAAAAGTGGTTTTTCAACACTAACACAAGTGCGAAAAGTGGTTTTTCCACACTAATACAAGTGCAAAAGTGGTTTCCTGCACCAACACAAGTGCGAAAAGTGGTTTTTCAACACTAACACAAGTGCAAAAAGTGGTTTTTCAACACTATCACAAGTGCAAAATGTTTTTTCCACACTAATACATGTGTAAAAGTGGTGTCCTGCACCAACACGTGCGAAAAGTGGTTTTTCCACACTATCACAAGTGCAAAAAGTGTTTTTTCCACACTAATACAAGTGCAAAAGTGGTTTCCTGCACCAACACAAGTGCGAAAAGCGGTTTTTCAACACTAACACAAGTGCGAAAAGTGGTTTTTCAACACTACCACAAGTGCAAAAAGTGTTTTTTCCACACTAATACAAGTGCAAAAGTGGTTTCCTGCACCAACACAAGTGCGAAAAGTGGTTTTTCAACACTAACACAAGTGCGAAAAGTGGTTTTTCGACACTAATACAAGTGCAAAAGTGGTTTCCTGCACCAACAAAAGTGCGAAAAGTGGTTTTTCAACACTAACACAAGTGCGAAAAGTGGTTTTTCAACACTAACACAAGTGCGAAAAGTGGTTTTTCAACACTAACACAAGTGCGAAAAGTGGTTTTTCAACACTAACACAAGTGCGAAAAGTGGTTTTTCCACACTAATACAAGTGCAAAAGTGGTTTCCTGCACCAACACAAGTGTGAAAAGTGGTTTTTCAACACTAACACAGGTGCGAAAAGTGGTTTTTCAACACTAACACAAGTGCGAAAAGTGGTTTTTCAACACTAACACAAGTGCGAAAAGTGGTTTTTCAACACTATCACAAGTGCAAAAAGTGTTTTTTCCACACTAATACAAGTGCAAAAGTGATTTCCTGCACCAACACAAGTGTGAATAGTGGTTTATCAACACTAACACATGTGCAAAAAGTGTTTTTTCCACACTAATACAAGTGCAAAAGTGGTTTCCTGCACCAACACAAGTGCGAAAAGTGGTTTTTCAACACTAACACAAGTGCGAAAAGTGCTTTTTCAACACTAACACAAGTGCGAAAAGTGTTTTTTCCACACTAATACAAGTGCAAAAGTGCTTTACTGCAACAACACAAGTGCGAAAAGTGGTTTTTCAACACTATCACAAGTGCAAAAAGTGTTTTTTCCACACTAATACAATTGCAAAAGTGGTTTCCTGCACCAACACAAGTGTGAAAAGTGGTTTTTCAACACTAACACAAGTGCGAAAAGTGGTTTTTCAACACTAACACAAGTGCGAAAAGTGGTTTTTCAACACTATCACAAGTGCAAAAAGTGTTTTTTCCACACTAATACAAGTGCAAAAGTGGTTTCCTGCACCAACACAAGTGTGAAAAGTGGTTTTTCAACACTAACGCAAGTGCGAAAAGTGGTATTTCAACACTAACACAAGTGCGAAAAGTGGTTTTTCAACACTAACACAAGTGCGAAAAGTGGTTTTTCAACACTAACACAAGTGTGAAAAGTGGTTTTTCAACACTAACACAAGTGCGAAAAGTGGTTTTTCAACACTATCACAAGTGCAAAAAGTGTTTTTTCCACACTAATACAAGTGCAAAAGTGGTTTCCTGCACCAACACAAGTGCGAAAAGTGGTTTTTCAACACTAACACAAGTGCGAAAAGTGGTTTTTCAACACTAACACATGTGCGAAAAGTGTTTTTTCCACACTAATACAAGTGCAAAAGTGGTTTACTGCAACAACACAAGTGCGAAAAGTGGTTTTTCAACACTATCACAAGTGCAAAAAGTGTTTTTTCCACACTAATACAATTGCAAAAGTGGTTTCCTGCACCAACACAAGTGTGAAAAGTGGTTTTTCAACACTACCACAAGTGCGAAAAGTGGTTTTTCAACACTAACACAAGTGCAAAAAGTGGTTTTTCAACACTATCACAAGTGCAAAAAGTGTTTTTTCCACACTAATACAAGTGCAAAAGTAGTTTACTGCACCAACACAAGTGCGAAAAGTGGTTTTTCAACACCAACACAAGTGCGAAAAGTGGTTTTTCCACACTAATACAAGTGCAAAAGTGGTTTCCTGCACCAACACAAGTGCGAAAAGTGGTTTTTCAACACTAACACAAGTGCGAAAAGTGGTTTTTCAACACTATCACAAGTGCAAAAAGTGTTTTTTCCACACTAATACAAGTGCAAAAGTGGTTTCCTGCACCAACACAAGTGCAAAAAGTGGTTTTTCAACACTAACACAAGTGCGAAAAGTGGTTTTTCAACACTAACACAAGTGCGAAAAGTGGTTTTTCAACACTATCACAAGTGCAAAAAGTGTTTTTTCCACACTAATACAAGTGCAAAACTGGTTTCCTGCACCAACACAAGTGCGAAAAGTGGTTTTTCAACACTAATACAAGTGCAAAAAGTGGTTTTTCAACACTAACACAAGTGCGAAAAGTGGTTTTTCCACACTAATACAAGTGCAAAAGTGGTTTCCTGCACCAACACAAGTGCGAAAAGTGGTTTTTCAAGACTAACACAAGTGCGAAAAGTGGTTTTTCAACACTAAAACAAGTGCGAAAAGTGGTTTTTCAACACTAACACAAGTGCGAAAAGTGGTTTTTCAACACTAACACAAGTGCGAAAAGTGGTTTTTCCACAGTAATACAAGTGCAAAAGTGGTTTCCTGCACCAACACAAGTGCGAAAAGTGGTTTTTCAACACTAACACAAGTGCGAAAAGTGGTTTTTCAACACTATCACAAGTGCAAAAAGTGTTTTTTCCACACTAATACAAGTGCAAAAGTGATTTCCTGCACCAACACAAGTGTGAATAGTGGTTTTTCAACACTAACACAAGTGCAAAAAGTGTTTTTTCCACACTAATACAAGTGCAAAAGTGGTTTCCTGCACCAACACAAGTGCGAAAAGTGGTTTTTCAACACTAACACAAGTGCGAAAAGTGCTTTTTCAACACTAACACAAGTGCGAAAAGTGTTTTTTCCACACTAATACAAGTGCAAAAGTGGTTTACTGCAACAACACAAGTGCGAAAAGTGGTTTTTCAACACTATCACAAGTGCAAAAAGTGTTTTTTCCACACTAATACAATTGCAAAAGTGGTTTCCTGCACCAACACAAGTGTGAAAAGTGGTTTTTCAACACTAACACAAGTGCGAAAAGTGGTTTTTCAACACTAACACAAGTGCGAAAAGTGGTTTTTCAACACTATCACAAGTGCAAAAAGTGTTTTTTCCACACTAATACAAGTGCAAAAGTGGTTTCCTGCACCAACACAAGTGTGAAAAGTGGTTTTTCAACACTAACACAAGTGCGAAAAGTGGTTTTTCAACACTAACACAAGTGCGAAAAGTGGTTTTTCGACACTAATACAAGTGCAAAAGTGGTTTCCTGCACCAACAAAAGTGCGAAAAGTGGTTTTTCAACACTAACACAAGTGCGAAAAGTGGTTTTTCAACACTAACACAAGTGTGAAAAGTGGTTTTTCAACACTAACACAAGTGCGAAAAGTGGTTTTTCAACACTATCACAAGTGCAAAAAGTGTTTTTTCCACACTAATACAAGTGCAAAAGTGGTTTCCTGCACCAACACAAGTGCGAAAAGTGGTTTTTCAACACTAACACAAGTGCGAAAAGTGGTTTTTCAACACTAACACATGTGCGAAAAGTGTTTTTTCCACACTAATACAAGTGCAAAAGTGGTTTCCTGCACTAACACAAGTGCGAAAAGTGGTTTTTCAACACTAATACAAGTGCGAAAAGTCGTTTTTCAACACTATCACAAGTGCAAAAAGTGTTTTTTCCACACTAATACAAGTGCAAAACTGGTTTCCTGCACCAACACGAGTGTGAAAAGTGGTTTTTCAACATTAACACAAGTGCGAAAAGTGGTTTTTCAACAATAACACAAGTGCAAAAAGTGGTTTTTCAACACTATCACAAGTGCAAAAAGTGTTTTTGCCACACTAATACAAGTGCAAAATTGGTTTCCTGCACCAACACAAGTGCGAAAAGTGGTTTTTCAACACTAACACAAGTGCGAAAAGTGGTTTTTCAACACTAACACAAGTGCGAAAAGTGGTTTTTCCACACTAATACAAGTGCAAAAGTGGTTTCCTGCACCAACACAAGTGCGAAAAGTGGTTTTTCAACACTATCACAAGTGCAAAATGTTTTTTCCACACTAATACAAGTGTAAAAGTGGTGTCCTGCACCAACACGTGCGAAAAGTGGTTTTTCAACACTAACACAAGTGAGAAAAGTGGTTTTTCAACACTATCACAAGTGCAAAAAGTGTTTTTTCCACACTAATACAAGTGCAAAAGTGGTTTCCTGCACCAACACAAGTGCGAAAAGTGGTTTTTCAACACTAACACAAGTGAGAAAAGTGGTTCTTCAACACTAACACAAGTGCGAAAAGTGGTTTTTCAACACTAACACAAGTGCGAAAAGTGTTTTTTCCACAGTAATACAAGTGCAAAAGTGGTTTCCTGCACTAACACAAGTGCGAAAAGTGGTTTTTCAACACTAACACAAGTGCGAAAAGTGGTTTTTCAACACTAACACATGTGCGAAAAGTGTTTTTTCAACACTAACACAAGTGCGAAAAGTGCTTTTTCCACACTAATACAAGTGCAAAAGTGGTTTCCTGCACCAACACAAGTGCGAAAAGTGGTTTTTCAACACTAACACAAGTGCGAAAAGTGGTTTTTCAACACCAACACATGTGCGAAAAGTGGTTTTTCAACACCAACACAAGTGCGAAAAGTGGTTTTTCCACACTAATACAAGTGCAAAAGTGGTTTCCTGCACCAACACAAGTGCGAAAAGTGGTTTTTCAACGCTAACGCAAGTGCAAAAAGTGGTTTTTCAACACTATCACAAGTGCAAAATGTTTTTTCCACACTAATACATGTGTAAAAGTGGTGTCCTGCACCAACACGTGCGAAAAGTGGTTTTTCCACACTATCACAAGTGCAAAAAGTGTTTTTTCCACACTAATACAAGTGCAAAAGTGGTTTGCTGCACCAACACAAGTGCGAAAAGCGGTTTTTCAACACTAACACAAGTGCGAAAAGTGGTTTTTCAACACTACCACAAGTGCAAAAAGTGTTTTTTCCACACTAATACAAGTGCAAAAGTGGTTTCCTGCACCAACACAAGTGCGAAAAGTGGTTTTTCAACACTAACACAAGTGCGAAAAGTGGTTTTTCGACACTAATACAAGTGCAAAAGTGGTTTCCTGCACCAACAAAAGTGCGAAAAGTGGTTTTTCAACACTAACACAAGTGCGAAAAGTGGTTTTTCAACACTAACACAAGTGCGAAAAGTGGTTTTTCAACACTAACACAAGTGCGAAAAGTGGTTTTTCAACACTAACACAAGTGCGAAAAGTGGTTTTTCCACACTAATACAAGTGCAAAAGTGGTTTCCTGCACCAACACAAGTGTGAAAAGTGGTTTTTCAACACTAACACGGGTGCGAAAAGTGGTTTTTCAACACTAACACAAGTGCGAAAAGTGGTTTTTCAACACTAACACAAGTGCGAAAAGTGTTTTTCCCACACTAATACAAGTGCAAAAGTGGTTTCCTGCACTAACACAAGTGCGAAAAGTGTTTTTCAACACTAACACAAGTGCGAAAAGTGGTTTTTCAACACTATCACAAGTGCAAAAAGTGTTTTTTCCACACTAATACAAGTGCAAAACTGGTTTCCTGCACCAACACAAGTGCGAAAAGTGGTTTTTCAACACTAACACAAGTGCGAAAAGTGGTTTTTCCACACTAATACAAGTGCAAAAGTGGTTTCCTGCACCAACACAAGTGCGAAAAGTGGTTTTTCAAGACTAACACAAGTGCGAAAAGTGGTTTTTCAACACTAAAACAAGTGCGAAAAGTGGTTTTTCAACACTAACACAAGTGCGAAAAGTGGTTTTTCAACACTAACACAAGTGCGAAAAGTGGTTTTTCAACACTATCACAGGTGCAAAAAGTGTTTTTTCCACACTAATACAAGTGCAAAACTGGTTTCCTGCACCAACACAAGTGCGAAAAGTGGTTTTTCAACACTAATACAAGTGCAAAAAGTGGTTTTTCAACACTAACACAAGTGCGAAAAGTGGTTTTTCAACACTAACACAAGTGCAAAAAGTGGTTTTTCAACACTATCACAAGTGCAAAATGTTTTTTCCACACTAATACATGTGTAAAAGTGGTGTCCTGCACCAACACGTGCGAAAAGTGGTTTTTCCACACTATCACAAGTGCAAAAAGTGTTTTTTCCACACTAATACAAGTGCAAAAGTGGTTTCCTGCACCAACACAAGTGCGAAAAGCGGTTTTTCAACACTAACACAAGTGCGAAAAGTGGTTTTTCAACACTACCACAAGTGCAAAAAGTGTTTTTTCCACACTAATACAAGTGCAAAAGTGGTTTCCTGCACCAACACAAGTGCGAAAAGTGGTTTTTCAACACTAACACAAGTGCGAAAAGTGGTTTTTCGACACTAATACAAGTGCAAAAGTGGTTTCCTGCACCAACAAAAGTGCGAAAAGTGGTTTTTCAACACTAACACAAGTGCGAAAAGTGGTTTTTCAACACTAACACAAGTGCGAAAAGTGGTTTTTCAACACTAACACAAGTGCGAAAAGTGGTTTTTCAACACTAACACAAGTGCGAAAAGTGGTTTTTCCACACTAATACAAGTGCAAAAGTGGTTTCCTGCACCAACACAAGTGTGAAAAGTGGTTTTTCAACACTAACACAGGTGCGAAAAGTGGTTTTTCAACACTAACACAAGTGCGAAAAGTGGTTTTTCAACACTAACACAAGTGCGAAAAGTGGTTTTTCAACACTATCACAAGTGCAAAAAGTGTTTTTTCCACACTAATACAAGTGCAAAAGTGATTTCCTGCACCAACACAAGTGTGAATAGTGGTTTATCAACACTAACACAAGTGCAAAAAGTGTTTTTTCCACACTAATACAAGTGCAAAAGTGGTTTCCTGCACCAACACAAGTGCGAAAAGTGGTTTTTCAACACTAACACAAGTGCGAAAAGTGCTTTTTCAACACTAACACAAGTGCGAAAAGTGTTTTTTCCACACTAATACAAGTGCAAAAGTGCTTTACTGCAACAACACAAGTGCGAAAAGTGGTTTTTCAACACTATCACAAGTGCAAAAAGTGTTTTTTCCACACTAATACAATTGCAAAAGTGGTTTCCTGCACCAACACAAGTGTGAAAAGTGGTTTTTCAACACTAACACAAGTGCGAAAAGTGGTTTTTCAACACTAACACAAGTGCGAAAAGTGGTTTTTCAACACTATCACAAGTGCAAAAAGTGTTTTTTCCACACTAATACAAGTGCAAAAGTGGTTTCCTGCACCAACACAAGTGTGAAAAGTGGTTTTTCAACACTAACGCAAGTGCGAAAAGTGGTATTTCAACACTAACACAAGTGCGAAAAGTGGTTTTTCAACACTAACACAAGTGCGAAAAGTGGTTTTTCAACACTAACACAAGTGTGAAAAGTGGTTTTTCAACACTAACACAAGTGCGAAAAGTGGTTTTTCAACACTATCACAAGTGCAAAAAGTGTTTTTTCCACACTAATACAAGTGCAAAAGTGGTTTCCTGCACCAACACAAGTGCGAAAAGTGGTTTTTCAACACTAACACAAGTGCGAAAAGTGGTTTTTCAACACTAACACATGTGCGAAAAGTGTTTTTTCCACACTAATACAAGTGCAAAAGTGGTTTACTGCAACAACACAAGTGCGAAAAGTGGTTTTTCAACACTATCACAAGTGCAAAAAGTGTTTTTTCCACACTAATACAATTGCAAAAGTGGTTTCCTGCACCAACACAAGTGTGAAAAGTGGTTTTTCAACACTACCACAAGTGCGAAAAGTGGTTTTTCAACACTAACACAAGTGCAAAAAGTGGTTTTTCAACACTATCACAAGTGCAAAAAGTGTTTTTTCCACACTAATACAAGTGCAAAAGTAGTTTACTGCACCAACACAAGTGCGAAAAGTGGTTTTTCAACACCAACACAAGTGCGAAAAGTGGTTTTTCCACACTAATACAAGTGCAAAAGTGGTTTCCTGCACCAACACAAGTGCGAAAAGTGGTTTTTCAACACTAACACAAGTGCGAAAAGTGGTTTTTCAACACTATCACAAGTGCAAAAAGTGTTTTTTCCACACTAATACAAGTGCAAAAGTGGTTTCCTGCACCAACACAAGTGCAAAAAGTGGTTTTTCAACACTAACACAAGTGCGAAAAGTGGTTTTTCAACACTAACACAAGTGCGAAAAGTGGTTTTTCAACACTATCACAAGTGCAAAAAGTGTTTTTTCCACACTAATACAAGTGCAAAACTGGTTTCCTGCACCAACACAAGTGCGAAAAGTGGTTTTTCAACACTAATACAAGTGCAAAAAGTGGTTTTTCAACACTAACACAAGTGCGAAAAGTGGTTTTTCCACACTAATACAAGTGCAAAAGTGGTTTCCTGCACCAACACAAGTGCGAAAAGTGGTTTTTCAAGACTAACACAAGTGCGAAAAGTGGTTTTTCAACACTAAAACAAGTGCGAAAAGTGGTTTTTCAACACTAACACAAGTGCGAAAAGTGGTTTTTCAACACTAACACAAGTGCGAAAAGTGGTTTTTCCACAGTAATACAAGTGCAAAAGTGGTTTCCTGCACCAACACAAGTGCGAAAAGTGGTTTTTCAACACTAACACAAGTGCGAAAAGTGGTTTTTCAACACTATCACAAGTGCAAAAAGTGTTTTTTCCACACTAATACAAGTGCAAAAGTGATTTCCTGCACCAACACAAGTGTGAATAGTGGTTTTTCAACACTAACACAAGTGCAAAAAGTGTTTTTTCCACACTAATACAAGTGCAAAAGTGGTTTCCTGCACCAACACAAGTGCGAAAAGTGGTTTTTCAACACTAACACAAGTGCGAAAAGTGCTTTTTCAACACTAACACAAGTGCGAAAAGTGTTTTTTCCACACTAATACAAGTGCAAAAGTGGTTTACTGCAACAACACAAGTGCGAAAAGTGGTTTTTCAACACTATCACAAGTGCAAAAAGTGTTTTTTCCACACTAATACAATTGCAAAAGTGGTTTCCTGCACCAACACAAGTGTGAAAAGTGGTTTTTCAACACTAACACAAGTGCGAAAAGTGGTTTTTCAACACTAACACAAGTGCGAAAAGTGGTTTTTCAACACTATCACAAGTGCAAAAAGTGTTTTTTCCACACTAATACAAGTGCAAAAGTGGTTTCCTGCACCAACACAAGTGTGAAAAGTGGTTTTTCAACACTAACACAAGTGCGAAAAGTGGTTTTTCAACACTAACACAAGTGCGAAAAGTGGTTTTTCGACACTAATACAAGTGCAAAAGTGGTTTCCTGCACCAACAAAAGTGCGAAAAGTGGTTTTTCAACACTAACACAAGTGCGAAAAGTGGTTTTTCAACACTAACACAAGTGTGAAAAGTGGTTTTTCAACACTAACACAAGTGCGAAAAGTGGTTTTTCAACACTATCACAAGTGCAAAAAGTGTTTTTTCCACACTAATACAAGTGCAAAAGTGGTTTCCTGCACCAACACAAGTGCGAAAAGTGGTTTTTCAACACTAACACAAGTGCGAAAAGTGGTTTTTCAACACTAACACATGTGCGAAAAGTGTTTTTTCCACACTAATACAAGTGCAAAAGTGGTTTCCTGCACTAACACAAGTGCGAAAAGTGGTTTTTCAACACTAATACAAGTGCGAAAAGTCGTTTTTCAACACTATCACAAGTGCAAAAAGTGTTTTTTCCACACTAATACAAGTGCAAAACTGGTTTCCTGCACCAACACGAGTGTGAAAAGTGGTTTTTCAACATTAACACAAGTGCGAAAAGTGGTTTTTCAACAATAACACAAGTGCAAAAAGTGGTTTTTCAACACTATCACAAGTGCAAAAAGTGTTTTTGCCACACTAATACAAGTGCAAAATTGGTTTCCTGCACCAACACAAGTGCGAAAAGTGGTTTTTCAACACTAACACAAGTGCGAAAAGTGGTTTTTCAACACTAACACAAGTGCGAAAAGTGGTTTTTCCACACTAATACAAGTGCAAAAGTGGTTTCCTGCACCAACACAAGTGCGAAAAGTGGTTTTTCAACACTATCACAAGTGCAAAATGTTTTTTCCACACTAATACAAGTGTAAAAGTGGTGTCCTGCACCAACACGTGCGAAAAGTGGTTTTTCAACACTAACACAAGTGAGAAAAGTGGTTTTTCAACACTATCACAAGTGCAAAAAGTGTTTTTTCCACACTAATACAAGTGCAAAAGTGGTTTCCTGCACCAACACAAGTGCGAAAAGTGGTTTTTCAACACTAACACAAGTGAGAAAAGTGGTTCTTCAACACTAACACAAGTGCGAAAAGTGGTTTTTCAACACTAACACAAGTGCGAAAAGTGTTTTTTCCACAGTAATACAAGTGCAAAAGTGGTTTCCTGCACTAACACAAGTGCGAAAAGTGGTTTTTCAACACTAACACAAGTGCGAAAAGTGGTTTTTCAACACTAACACATGTGCGAAAAGTGTTTTTTCAACACTAACACAAGTGCGAAAAGTGCTTTTTCCACACTAATACAAGTGCAAAAGTGGTTTCCTGCACCAACACAAGTGCGAAAAGTGGTTTTTCAACACTAACACAAGTGCGAAAAGTGGTTTTTCAACACCAACACATGTGCGAAAAGTGGTTTTTCAACACCAACACAAGTGCGAAAAGTGGTTTTTCCACACTAATACAAGTGCAAAAGTGGTTTCCTGCACCAACACAAGTGCGAAAAGTGGTTTTTCAACGCTAACGCAAGTGCAAAAAGTGGTTTTTCAACACTATCACAAGTGCAAAATGTTTTTTCCACACTAATACATGTGTAAAAGTGGTGTCCTGCACCAACACGTGCGAAAAGTGGTTTTTCCACACTATCACAAGTGCAAAAAGTGTTTTTTCCACACTAATACAAGTGCAAAAGTGGTTTGCTGCACCAACACAAGTGCGAAAAGCGGTTTTTCAACACTAACACAAGTGCGAAAAGTGGTTTTTCAACACTACCACAAGTGCAAAAAGTGTTTTTTCCACACTAATACAAGTGCAAAAGTGGTTTCCTGCACCAACACAAGTGCGAAAAGTGGTTTTTCAACACTAACACAAGTGCGAAAAGTGGTTTTTCGACACTAATACAAGTGCAAAAGTGGTTTCCTGCACCAACAAAAGTGCGAAAAGTGGTTTTTCAACACTAACACAAGTGCGAAAAGTGGTTTTTCAACACTAACACAAGTGCGAAAAGTGGTTTTTCAACACTAACACAAGTGCGAAAAGTGGTTTTTCAACACTAACACAAGTGCGAAAAGTGGTTTTTCCACACTAATACAAGTGCAAAAGTGGTTTCCTGCACCAACACAAGTGTGAAAAGTGGTTTTTCAACACTAACACGGGTGCGAAAAGTGGTTTTTCAACACTAACACAAGTGCGAAAAGTGGTTTTTCAACACTAACACAAGTGCGAAAAGTGTTTTTCCCACACTAATACAAGTGCAAAAGTGGTTTCCTGCACTAACACAAGTGCGAAAAGTGTTTTTCAACACTAACACAAGTGCGAAAAGTGGTTTTTCAACACTATCACAAGTGCAAAAAGTGTTTTTTCCACACTAATACAAGTGCAAAACTGGTTTCCTGCACCAACACAAGTGCGAAAAGTGGTTTTTCAACACTAACACAAGTGCGAAAAGTGGTTTTTCCACACTAATACAAGTGCAAAAGTGGTTTCCTGCACCAACACAAGTGCGAAAAGTGGTTTTTCAAGACTAACACAAGTGCGAAAAGTGGTTTTTCAACACTAAAACAAGTGCGAAAAGTGGTTTTTCAACACTAACACAAGTGCGAAAAGTGGTTTTTCAACACTAACACAAGTGCGAAAAGTGGTTTTTCAACACTATCACAGGTGCAAAAAGTGTTTTTTCCACACTAATACAAGTGCAAAACTGGTTTCCTGCACCAACACAAGTGCGAAAAGTGGTTTTTCAACACTAATACAAGTGCAAAAAGTGGTTTTTCAACACTAACACAAGTGCGAAAAGTGGTTTTTCCACACTAATACAAGTGCAAAAGTGGTTTCCTGCACCAACACAAGTGCGAAAAGTGGTTTTTCAAGACTAACACAAGTGCGAAAAGTGGTTTTTCAACACTAAAACAAGTGCGAAAAGTGGATTTTCCACACTAATACAAGTGCAAAAGTGGTTTCCTGCACCAACACAAGTGCGAAAAGTGGTTTTTCAACACTAACACAAGTGCGAAAAGTGGTTTTTCAACACAAACACATGTGCGAAAAGTGGTTTTTCAACACTAACACAAGTGCGAAAAGTGGTTTTTCCACACTAATACAAGTGCAAAAGTGGTTTCCTGCACCAACACAAGTGCGAAAAGTGGTTTTTCAACACTAACACAAGTGCAAAAAGTGGTTTTTCAACACTATCACAAGTGCAAAATGTTTTTTCCACACTAATACATGTGTAAAAGTGGTGTCCTGCACCAACACGTGCGAAAAGTGGTTTTGCCACACTATCACAAGTGCAAAAAGTGTTTTTTCCACACTAATACAAGTGCAAAAGTGGTTTCCTGCACCAACACAAGTGCGAAAAGCGGTTTTTCAACACTAACACAAGTGCGAAAAGTGGTTTTTCAACACTACCACAAGTGCAAAAAGTGTTTTTTCCACACTAATACAAGTGCAAAAGTGGTTTCCTGCACCAACACAAGTGCGAAAAGTGGTTTTTCAACACTAACACAAGTGCGAAAAGTGGTTTTTCGACACTAATACAAGTGCAAAAGTGGTTTCCTGCACCAACAAAAGTGCGAAAAGTGGTTTTTCAACACTAACACAAGTGCGAAAAGTGGTTTTTCAACACTAACACAAGTGCGAAAAGTGGTTTTTCAACACTAACACAAGTGCGAAAAGTGGTTTTTCAACACTAACACAAGTGCGAAAAGTGGTTTTTCCACACTAATACAAGTGCAAAAGTGGTTTCCTGCACCAACACAAGTGTGAAAAGTGGTTTTTCAACACTAACACAGGTGCGAAAAGTGGTTTTTCAACACTAACACAAGTGCGAAAAGTGGTTTTTCAACACTAACACAAGTGCGAAAAGTGGTTTCTCGACACTAATACAAGTGCAAAAGTGGTTTACTGCACCAACAAAAGTGCGAAAAGTGGTTTTTCAACACTAACACAAGTGCGAAAAGTGGTTTTTCAACACTAACACAAGTGTGAAAAGTGGTTTTTCAACACTAACACAAGTGCGAAAAGTGGTTTTTCAACACTATCACAAGTGCAAAAAGTGTTTTTCCACACTAATACAAGTGCAAAAGTGGTTTCCTGCACCAACACAAGTGCGAAAAGTGGTTTTTCAACACTAACACAAGTGCGAAAAGTGGTTTTTCAACACTAACACATGTGCGAAAAGTGTTTTTCCCACACTAATACAAGTGCAAAAGTGGTTTCCTGCACTAACACAAGTGCGAAAAGTGGTTTTTCAACACTAACACAAGTGCGAAAAGTGGTTTTTCAACACTATCACAAGTGCAAAAAGTGTTTTTTCCACACTAATACAAGTGCAAAACTGGTTTCCTGCACCAACACAAGTGCGAAAAGTGGTTTTTCAACACTAACACAAGTGCGAAAAGTGGTTTTTCCACACTAATACAAGTGCAAAAGTGGTTTCCTGCACCAACACAAGTGCGAAAAGTGGTTTTTCAAGACTAACACAAGTGCGAAAAGTGGTTTTTCAACACTAAAACAAGTGCGAAAAGTGGTTTTTCAACACTAACACAAGTGCGAAAAGTGGTTTTTCAACACTAACACAAGTGCGAAAAGTGGTTTTTCAACACTATCACAAGTGCAAAAAGTGTTTTTTCCACACTAATACAAGTGCAAAACTGGTTTCCTGCACCAACACAAGTGCGAAAAGTGGTTTTTCAACACTAATACAAGTGCAAAAAGTGGTTTTTCAACACTAACACAAGTGCGAAAAGTGGTTTTTCCACACTAATACAAGTGCAAAAGTGGTTTCCTGCACCAACACAAGTGCGAAAAGTGGTTTTTCAAGACTAACACAAGTGCGAAAAGTGGTTTTTCAACACTAAAACAAGTGCGAAAAGTGGTTTTTCAACACTAACACAAGTGCGAAAAGTGGTTTTTCAACACTAACACAAGTGCGAAACGTGGTTTTTCCACAGTAATACAAGTGCAAAAGTGGTTTCCTGCACCAACTCAAGTGCGAAAAGTGGTTTTTCAACACTAACACAAGTGCGAAAAGTGGTTTTTCAACACTATCACAAGTGCAAAAAGTGTTTTTTCCACACTAATACAAGTGCAAAAGTGATTTCCTGCACCAACACAAGTGCGAAAAGTGGTTTTTCAACACTAACACAAGTGCGAAAAGTGCTTTTTCAACACTAACACAAGTGCGAAAAGTGTTTTTTCCACACTAATACAAGTGCAAAAGTGCTTTACTGCAACAACACAAGTGCGAAAAGTAGTTTTTCAACACTATCACAAGTGCAAAAAGTGTTTTTTCCACACTAATACAATTGCAAAAGTGGTTTCCTGCACCAACACAAGTGTGAAAAGTGGTTTTTCAACACTAACACAAGTGCGAAAAGTGGTTTTTCAACACTAACACAAGTGCGAAAAGTGGTTTTTCAACACTATCACAAGTGCAAAAAGTGTTTTTTCCACACTAATACAAGTGCAAAAGTGGTTTCCTGCACCAACACAAGTGTGAAAAGTGGTTTTTCAACACTAACACAAGTGCGAAAAGTGGTTTTTCAACACTAACACAAGTGCGAAAAGTGGTTTTTCGACACTAATACAAGTGCAAAAGTCGTTTCCTGCACCAACAAAAGTGCGAAAAGTGGTTTTTCAACACTAACACAAGTGCGAAAAGTGGTTTTTCAACACTAACACAAGTGTGAAAAGTGGTTTTTCAACACTAACACAAGTGCGAAAAGTGGTTTTTCAACACTATCACAAGTGCAAAAAGTGTTTTTTCCACACTAATACAAGTGCAAAAGTGGTTTCCTGCACCAACACAAGTGCGAAAAGTGGTTTTTCAACACTAACACAAGTGCGAAAAGTGGTTTTTCAACATTAACACATGTGCGAAAAGTGTTTTTTCCACACTAATACAAGTGCAAAAGTGGTTTCCTGCACTAACACAAGTGCGAAAAGTGGTTTTTCAACACTAATACAAGTGCGAAAAGTCGTTTTTCAACACTATCACAAGTGCAAAAAGTGTTTTTTCCACACTAATACAAGTGCAAAACTGGTTTCCTGCACCAACACGAGTGTGAAAAGTGGTTTTTCAACATTAACACAAGTGCGAAAAGTGGTTTTTCAACAATAACACAAGTGCAAAAAGTGGTTTTTCAACACTATCACAAGTGCAAAAAGTGTTTTTGCCACACTAATACAAGTGCAAAATAGGTTTCCTGCACCAACACAAGTGCGAAAAGTGGTTTTTCAACACTAACACAAGTGCGAAAAGTGGTTTTTCCACACTAATACAAGTGCAAAAGTGGTTTCCTGTACCAACACAAGTGCGAAAAGTGGTTTTTCAACACTATCACAAGTGCAAAATGTTTTTTCCACACTAATACAAGTGTAAAAGTGGTGTCCTGCACCAACACGTGCGAAAAGTGGTTTTTCAACACTAACACAAGTGAGAAAAGTGGTTTTTCAACACTATCACAAGTGCAAAAAGTGTTTTTTCCACACTAATACAAGTGCAAAAGTGGTTTCCTGCACCAACACAAGTGCGAAAAGTGGTTTTTCAACACTAACACAAGTGAGAAAAGTGGTTTTTCAACACTAACACAAGTGCGAAAAGTGGTTTTTCAACACTAACACAAGTGCGAAAAGTGTTTTTTCCACAGTAATACAAGTGCAAAAGTGGTTTCCTGCACTAACACAAGTGCGAAAAGTGGTTTTTCAACACTAACACAAGTGCGAAAAGTGGTTTTCAACACTAACACATGTGCGAAAAGTGTTTTTTCAACACTAACACAAGTGCGAAAAGTGGTTTTTCAACACTAACACAAGTGCGAAAAGTGGTTTTTCCACACTAATACAAGTGCAAAAGTGGTTTCCTGCACCAACACAAGTGCGAAAAGTGGTTTTTCAACACTAACACAAGTGCGAAAAGTGGTTTTTCAACACTAACACAAGTGCGAAAAGTGTTTTTTCCACACTAATTCAAGTGCAAAAGTGGTTTCCTGCACCAACACAAGTGCAAAAAGTGGTTTTTCAACACTAACACAAGTGCAAAAAGTGGTTTTTCAACACTATCACAAGTGCAAAATGTTTTTTCCACACCAATACATGTGTAAAAGTGGTGTCCTGCACCAACACGTGCGAAAAGTGGTTTTTCCACACTATCACAAGTGCAAAAAGTGTTTTTTCCACACTAATACAAGTGCAAAAGTGGTTTCCTGCACCAACACAAGTGCGAAAAGCGGTTTTTCAACACTAACACAAGTGCGAAAAGTGGTTTTTCAACACTACCACAAGTGCAAAAAGTGTTTTTTCCACACTAATACAAGTGCAAAAGTGGTTTCCTGCACCAACACAAGTGCGAAAAGTGGTTTTTCAACACTAACACAAGTGCGAAAAGTGGTTTTTCGACACTAATACAAGTGCAAAAGTGGTTTCCTGCACCAACAAAAGTGCGAAAAGTGGTTTTTCAACACTAACACAAGTGCGAAAAGTGGTTTTTCAACACTAACACAAGTGCGAAAAGTGGTTTTTCAACACTAACACAAGTGTGAAAAGTGGTTTTTCAACACTAACACACGTGCGAAAAGTGGTTTTTCAACACTAACACAAGTGCGAAAAGTGGTTTTTCAACACTAACACAAGTGCGAAAAGTGGTTTCTCGACACTAATACAAGTGCAAAAGTGGTTTCCTGCACCAACAAAAGTGCGAAAAGTGGTTTTTCAACACTAACACAAGTGCGAAAAGTGGTTTTTCAACACTAACACAAGTGTGAAAAGTGGTTTTTCAACACTAACACAAGTGCGAAAAGTGGTTTTTCAACACTAACACAAGTGTGAAAAGTGGTTTCCTGCACCAACAAAAGTGCGAAAAGTGGTTTTTCAACACTAACACAAGTGCGAAAAGTGGTTTTTCAACACTAACACAAGTGCGAAAAGTGGTTTCTTGACACTAATACAAGTGCAAAAGTGGTTTCCTGCACCAACAAAAGTGCGAAAAGTGGTTTTTCAACACTAATACAAGTGCAAAAGTGGTTTCCTGCACCAACACAAGTGCGAAAAGTGGTTTTTCAAGACTAACACAAGTGCGAAAAGTGGTTTTTCAACACTAAAACAAGTGCGAAAAGTGGTTTTTCAACACTAACACAAGTGCGAAAAGTGGTTTTTCAACACTAACACAAGTGCGAAAAGTGGTTTTTCAACACTATCACAAGTGCAAAAAGTGTTTTTTCCACACTAATACAAGTGCAAAACTGGTTTCCTGCACCAACACAAGTGCGAAAAGTGGTTTTTCAACACTAATACAAGTGCAAAAAGTGGTTTTTCAACACTAACACAAGTGCGAAAAGTGGTTTTTCCACACTAATACAAGTGCAAAAGTGGTTTCCTGCACCAACACAAGTGCGAAAAGTGGTTTTTCAAGACTAACACAAGTGCGAAAAGTGGTTTTTCAACACTAAAACAAGTGCGAAAAGTGGTTTTTCAACACTAACACAAGTGCGAAAAGTGGTTTTTCAACACTAACACAAGTGCGAAAAGTGGTTTTTCCACAGTAATACAAGTGCAAAAGTGGTTTCCTGCACCAACTCAAGTGCGAAAAGTGGTTTTTCAACACTAACACAAGTGCGAAAAGTGGTTTTTCAACACTATCACAAGTGCAAAAAGTGTTTTTTCCACACTAATACAAGTGCAAAAGTGATTTCCTGCACCAACACAAGTGTGAATAGTGGTTTTTCAACACTAACACAAGTGCAAAAAGTGTTTTTTCCACACTAATACAAGTGCAAAAGTGGTTTCCTGCACCAACACAAGTGCGAAAAGTGGTTTTTCAACACTAACACAAGTGCGAAAAGTGCTTTTTCAACACTAACACAAGTGCGAAAAGTGTTTTTTCCACACTAATACAAGTGCAAAAGTGCTTTACTGCAACAACACAAGTGCGAAAAGTAGTTTTTCAACACTATCACAAGTGCAAAAAGTGTTTTTTCCACACTAATATAATTGCAAAAGTGGTTTCCTGCACCAACACAAGTGTGAAAAGTGGTTTTTCAACACTAACACAAGTGCGAAACGTGGTTTTTCAACACTAACACAAGTGCGAAAAGTGGTTTTTCAACACTATCACAAGTGCAAAAAGTGTTTTTTCCACACTAATACAAGTGCAAAAGTGGTTTCCTGCACCAACACAAGTGTGAAAAGTGGTTTTTCAACACTAACACAAGTGCGAAAAGTGGTTTTTCAACACTAACACAAGTGCGAAAAGTGGTTTTTCGACACTAATACAAGTGCAAAAGTCGTTTCCTGCACCAACAAAAGTGCGAAAAGTGGTTTTTCAACACTAACACAAGTGCGAAAAGTGGTTTTTCAACACTAACACAAGTGTGAAAAGTGGTTTTTCAACACTAACACAAGTGCGAAAAGTGGTTTTTCAACACTATCACAAGTGCAAAAAGTGTTTTTTCCACACTAATACAAGTGCAAAAGTGGTTTCCTGCACCAACACAAGTGCGAAAAGTGGTTTTTCAACACTAACACAAGTGCGAAAAGTGGTTTTTCAACATTAACACATGTGCGAAAAGTGTTTTTTCCACACTAATACAAGTGCAAAAGTGGTTTCCTGCACTAACACAAGTGCGAAAAGTGGTTTTTCAACACTAATACAAGTGCGAAAAGTCGTTTTTCAACACTATCACAAGTGCAAAAAGTGTTTTTTCCACACTAATACAAGTGCAAAACTGGTTTCCTGCACCAACACGAGTGTGAAAAGTGGTTTTTCAACATTAACACAAGTGCGAAAAGTGGTTTTTCAACAATAACACAAGTGCAAAAAGTGGTTTTTCAACACTATCACAAGTGCAAAAAGTGTTTTTGCCACACTAATACAAGTGCAAAATTGGTTTCCTGCACCAACACAAGTGCGAAAAGTGGTTTTTCAACACTAACACAAGTGCGAAAAGTGGTTTTTCCACACTAATACAAGTGCAAAAGTGGTTTCCTGCACCAACACAAGTGCGAAAAGTGGTTTTTCAACACTATCACAAGTGCAAAATGTTTTTTCCACACTAATACAAGTGTAAAAGTGGTGTCCTGCACCAACACGTGCGAAAAGTGGTTTTTCAACACTAACACAAGTGAGAAAAGTGGTTTTTCAACACTATCACAAGTGCAAAAAGTGTTTTTTCCACACTAATACAAGTGCAAAAGTGGTTTCCTGCACCAACACAAGTGCGAAAAGTGGTTTTTCAACACTAACACAAGTGAGAAAAGTGGTTTTTCAACACTAACACAAGTGCGAAAAGTGGTTTTTCAACACTAACACAAGTGCGAAAAGTGTTTTTTCCACAGTAATACAAGTGCAAAAGTGGTTTCCTGCACTAACACAAGTGCGAAAAGTGGTTTTTCAACACTAACACAAGTGCGAAAAGTGGTTTTTCAACACTAACACATGTGCGAAAAGTGTTTTTTCAACACTAACACAAGTGCGAAAAGTGGTTTTTCAACACTAACACAAGTGCGAAAAGTGGTTTTTCCACACTAATACAAGTGCAAAAGTGGTTTCCTGCACCAACACAAGTGCGAAAAGTGGTTTTTCAACACTAACACAAGTGCGAAAAGTGGTTTTTCAACACTAACACAAGTGCGAAAAGTGTTTTTTCCACACTAATTCAAGTGCAAAAGTGGTTTCCTGCACCAACACAAGTGCAAAAAGTGGTTTTTCAACACTAACACAAGTGCAAAAAGTGGTTTTTCAACACTATCACAAGTGCAAAATGTTTTTTCCACACTAATACATGTGTAAAAGTGGTGTCCTGCACCAACACGTGCGAAAAGTGGTTTTTCCACACTATCACAAGTGCAAAAAGTGTTTTTTCCACACTAATACAAGTGCAAAAGTGGTTTCCTGCACCAACACAAGTGCGAAAAGCGGTTTTTCAATACTAACACAAGTGCGAAAAGTGGTTTTTCAACACTACCACAAGTGCAAAAAGTGTTTTTTCCACACTAATACAAGTGCAAAAGTGGTTTCCTGCACCAACACAAGTGCGAAAAGTGGTTTTTCAACACTAACACAAGTGCGAAAAGTGGTTTTTCGACACTAATACAAGTGCAAAAGTGGTTTCCTGCACCAACAAAAGTGCGAAAAGTGGTTTTTCAACACTAACACAAGTGCGAAAAGTGGTTTTTCAACACTAACACAAGTGCGAAAAGTGGTTTTTCAACACTAACACAAGTGCGAAAAGTGGTTTTTCAACACTAACACAAGTGTGAAAAGTGGTTTTTCAACACTAACACACGTGCGAAAAGTGGTTTTTCAACACTAACACAAGTGCGAAAAGTGGTTTTTCAACACTAACACAAGTGCGAAAAGTGGTTTCTCGACACTAATACAAGTGCAAAAGTGGTTTCCTGCACCAACAAAAGTGCGAAAAGTGGTTTTTCAACACTAACACAAGTGCGAAAAGTGGTTTTTCAACACTAACACAAGTGTGAAAAGTGGTTTTTCAACACTAACACAAGTGCGAAAAGTGGTTTTTCAACACTAACACAAGTGTGAAAAGTGGTTTCCTGCACCAACAAAAGTGCGAAAAGTGGTTTTTCAACACTAACACAAGTGCGAAAAGTGGTTTTTCAACACTAACACAAGTGCGAAAAGTGGTTTCTCGACACTAATACAAGTGCAAAAGTGGTTTCCTGCACCAACAAAAGTGCGAAAAGTGGTTTTTCAACACTAACACAAGTGCGAAAAGTGGTTTTTCAACACTAACACAAGTGCGAAAAGTGGTTTTTCAACACTAACACAAGTGCGAAAAGTGGTTTTTCAACACTAACACAAGTGCGAAAAGTGGTTTTTCAACACTAACACAAGTGCGAAAAGTGTTTTTTCCACACTAATACAAGTGCAAAAGTGGTTTACTGCAACAACACAAGTGCGAAAAGTGGTTTTTCAACACTATCACAAGTGCAAAAAGTGTTTTTTCCACACTAATACAATTGCAAAAGTGGTTTCCTGCACCAACACAAGTGTGAAAAGTGGTTTTTCAACACTACCACAAGTGCGAAAAGTGGTTTTTCAACACTAACACAAGTGCAAAAAGTGGTTTTTCAACACTATCACAAGTGCAAAAAGTGTTTTTTCCACACTAATACAAGTGCAAAAGTAGTTTACTGCACCAACACAAGTGCGAAAAGTGGTTTTTCAACACCAACACAAGTGCGAAAAGTGGTTTTTCCACACTAATACAAGTGCAAAAGTGGTTTCCTGCACCAACACAAGTGCGAAAAGTGGTTTTTCAACACTAACACAAGTGCGAAAAGTGGTTTTTCAACACTATCACAAGTGCAAAAAGTGTTTTTTCCACACTAATACAAGTGCAAAAGTGGTTTCCTGCACCAACACAAGTGCAAAAAGTGGTTTTTCAACACTAACACAAGTGCGAAAAGTGGTTTTTCAACACTAACACAAGTGCGAAAAGTGGTTTTTCAACACTATCACAAGTGCAAAAAGTGTTTTTTCCACACTAATACAAGTGCAAAACTGGTTTCCTGCACCAACACAAGTGCGAAAAGTGGTTTTTCAACACTAATACAAGTGCAAAAAGTGGTTTTTCAACACTAACACAAGTGCGAAAAGTGGTTTTTCCACACTAATACAAGTGCAAAAGTGGTTTCCTGCACCAACACAAGTGCGAAAAGTGGTTTTTCAAGACTAACACAAGTGCGAAAAGTGGTTTTTCAACACTAAACCAAGTGCGAAAAGTGGTTTTTCAACACTAACACAAGTGCGAAAAGTGGTTTTTCAACACTAACACAAGTGCGAAAAGTGGTTTTTCCACAGTAATACAAGTGCAAAAGTGGTTTCCTGCACCAACACAAGTGCGAAAAGTGGTTTTTCAACACTAACACAAGTGCGAAAAGTGGTTTTTCAACACTATCACAAGTGCAAAAAGTGTTTTTTCCACACTAATACAAGTGCAAAAGTGATTTCCTGCACCAACACAAGTGTGAATAGTGGTTTTTCAACACTAACACAAGTGCAAAAAGTGTTTTTTCCACACTAATACAAGTGCAAAAGTGGTTTCCTGCACCAACACAAGTGCGAAAAGTGGTTTTTCAACACTAACACAAGTGCGAAAAGTGCTTTTTCAACACTAACACAAGTGCGAAAAGTGTTTTTTCCACACTAATACAAGTGCAAAAGTGGTTTACTGCAACAACACAAGTGCGAAAAGTGGTTTTTCAACACTATCACAAGTGCAAAAAGTGTTTTTTCCACACTAATACAATTGCAAAAGTGGTTTCCTGCACCAACACAAGTGTGAAAAGTGGTTTTTCAACACTAACACAAGTGCGAAAAGTGGTTTTTCAACACTAACACAAGTGCGAAAAGTGGTTTTTCAACACTATCACAAGTGCAAAAAGTGTTTTTTCCACACTAATACAAGTGCAAAAGTGGTTTCCTGCACCAACACAAGTGTGAAAAGTGGTTTTTCAACACTAACACAAGTGCGAAAAGTGGTTTTTCAACACTAACACAAGTGCGAAAAGTGGTTTTTCGACACTAATACAAGTGCAAAAGTGGTTTCCTGCACCAACAAAAGTGCGAAAAGTGGTTTTTCAACACTAACACAAGTGCGAAAAGTGGTTTTTCAACACTAACACAAGTGTGAAAAGTGGTTTTTCAACACTAACACAAGTGCGAAAAGTGGTTTTTCAACACTATCACAAGTGCAAAAAGTGTTTTTTCCACACTAATACAAGTGCAAAAGTGGTTTCCTGCACCAACACAAGTGCGAAAAGTGGTTTTTCAACACTAACACAAGTGCGAAAAGTGGTTTTTCAACACTAACACATGTGCGAAAAGTGTTTTTTCCACACTAATACAAGTGCAAAAGTGGTTTCCTGCACTAACACAAGTGCGAAAAGTGGTTTTTCAACACTAATACAAGTGCGAAAAGTCGTTTTTCAACACTATCACAAGTGCAAAAAGTGTTTTTTCCACACTAATACAAGTGCAAAACTGGTTTCCTGCACCAACACGAGTGTGAAAAGTGGTTTTTCAACATTAACACAAGTGCGAAAAGTGGTTTTTCAACAATAACACAAGTGCAAAAAGTGGTTTTTCAACACTATCACAAGTGCAAAAAGTGTTTTTGCCACACTAATACAAGTGCAAAATTGGTTTCCTGCACCAACACAAGTGCGAAAAGTGGTTTTTCAACACTAACACAAGTGCGAAAAGTGGTTTTTCAACACTAACACAAGTGCGAAAAGTGGTTTTTCCACACTAATACAAGTGCAAAAGTGGTTTCCTGCACCAACACAAGTGCGAAAAGTGGTTTTTCAACACTATCACAAGTGCAAAATGTTTTTTCCACACTAATACAAGTGTAAAAGTGGTGTCCTGCACCAACACGTGCGAAAAGTGGTTTTTCAACACTAACACAAGTGAGAAAAGTGGTTTTTCAACACTATCACAAGTGCAAAAAGTGTTTTTTCCACACTAATACAAGTGCAAAAGTGGTTTCCTGCACCAACACAAGTGCGAAAAGTGGTTTTTCAACACTAACACAAGTGAGAAAAGTGGTTCTTCAACACTAACACAAGTGCGAAAAGTGGTTTTTCAACACTAACACAAGTGCGAAAAGTGTTTTTTCCACAGTAATACAAGTGCAAAAGTGGTTTCCTGCACTAACACAAGTGCGAAAAGTGGTTTTTCAACACTAACACAAGTGCGAAAAGTGGTTTTTCAACACTAACACATGTGCGAAAAGTGTTTTTTCAACACTAACACAAGTGCGAAAAGTGGTTTTTCAACACTAACACAAGTGCGAAAAGTGGTTTTTCAACACCAACACATGTGCGAAAAGTGGTTTTTCAACACCAACACAAGTGCGAAAAGTGGTTTTTCCACACTAATACAAGTGCAAAAGTGGTTTCCTGCACCAACACAAGTGCGAAAAGTGGTTTTTCAACGCTAACGCAAGTGCAAAAAGTGGTTTTTCAACACTATCACAAGTGCAAAATGTTTTTTCCACACTAATACATGTGTAAAAGTGGTGTCCTGCACCAACACGTGCGAAAAGTGGTTTTTCCACACTATCACAAGTGCAAAAAGTGTTTTTTCCACACTAATACAAGTGCAAAAGTGGTTTGCTGCACCAACACAAGTGCGAAAAGCGGTTTTTCAACACTAACACAAGTGCGAAAAGTGGTTTTTCAACACTACCACAAGTGCAAAAAGTGTTTTTTCCACACTAATACAAGTGCAAAAGTGGTTTCCTGCACCAACACAAGTGCGAAAAGTGGTTTTTCAACACTAACACAAGTGCGAAAAGTGGTTTTTCGACACTAATACAAGTGCAAAAGTGGTTTCCTGCACCAACAAAAGTGCGAAAAGTGGTTTTTCAACACTAACACAAGTGCGAAAAGTGGTTTTTCAACACTAACACAAGTGCGAAAAGTGGTTTTTCAACACTAACACAAGTGCGAAAAGTGGTTTTTCAACACTAACACAAGTGCGAAAAGTGGTTTTTCCACACTAATACAAGTGCAAAAGTGGTTTCCTGCACCAACACAAGTGTGAAAAGTGGTTTTTCAACACTAACACGGGTGCGAAAAGTGGTTTTTCAACACTAACACAAGTGCGAAAAGTGGTTTTTCAACACTAACACAAGTGCGAAAAGTGTTTTTCCCACACTAATACAAGTGCAAAAGTGGTTTCCTGCACTAACACAAGTGCGAAAAGTGTTTTTCAACACTAACACAAGTGCGAAAAGTGGTTTTTCAACACTATCACAAGTGCAAAAAGTGTTTTTTCCACACTAATACAAGTGCAAAACTGGTTTCCTGCACCAACACAAGTGCGAAAAGTGGTTTTTCAACACTAACACAAGTGCGAAAAGTGGTTTTTCCACACTAATACAAGTGCAAAAGTGGTTTCCTGCACCAACACAAGTGCGAAAAGTGGTTTTTCAAGACTAACACAAGTGCGAAAAGTGGTTTTTCAACACTAAAACAAGTGCGAAAAGTGGTTTTTCAACACTAACACAAGTGCGAAAAGTGGTTTTTCAACACTAACACAAGTGCGAAAAGTGGTTTTTCAACACTATCACAAGTGCAAAAAGTGTTTTTTCCACACTAATACAAGTGCAAAACTGGTTTCCTGCACCAACACAAGTGCGAAAAGTGGTTTTTCAACACTAATACAAGTGCAAAAAGTGGTTTTTCAACACTAACACAAGTGCGAAAAGTGGTTTTTCCACACTAATACAAGTGCAAAAGTGGTTTCCTGCACCAACACAAGTGCGAAAAGTGGTTTTTCAAGACTAACACAAGTGCGAAAAGTGGTTTTTCAACACTAAAACAAGTGCGAAAAGTGGATTTTCCACACTAATACAAGTGCAAAAGTGGTTTCCTGCACCAACACAAGTGCGAAAAGTGGTTTTTCAACACTAACACAAGTGCGAAAAGTGGTTTTTCAACACTAACACATGTGCGAAAAGTGGTTTTTCAACACTAACACAAGTGCGAAAAGTGGTTTTTCCACACTAATACAAGTGCAAAAGTGGTTTCCTGCACCAACACAAGTGCGAAAAGTGGTTTTTCAACACTAACACAAGTGCAAAAAGTGGTTTTTCAACACTATCACAAGTGCAAAATGTTTTTTCCACACTAATACATGTGTAAAAGTGGTGTCCTGCACCAACACGTGCGAAAAGTGGTTTTTCCACACTATCACAAGTGCAAAAAGTGTTTTTTCCACACTAATACAAGTGCAAAAGTGGTTTCCTGCACCAACACAAGTGCGAAAAGCGGTTTTTCAACACTAACACAAGTGCGAAAAGTGGTTTTTCAACACTACCACAAGTGCAAAAAGTGTTTTTTCCACACTAATACAAGTGCAAAAGTGGTTTCCTGCACCAACACAAGTGCGAAAAGTGGTTTTTCAACACTAACACAAGTGCGAAAAGTGGTTTTTCGACACTAATACAAGTGCAAAAGTGGTTTCCTGCACCAACAAAAGTGCGAAAAGTGGTTTTTCAACACTAACACAAGTGCGAAAAGTGGTTTTTCAACACTAACACAAGTGCGAAAAGTGGTTTTTCAACACTAACACAAGTGCGAAAAGTGGTTTTTCAACACTAACACAAGTGCGAAAAGTGGTTTTTCCACACTAATACAAGTGCAAAAGTGGTTTCCTGCACCAACACAAGTGTGAAAAGTGGTTTTTCAACACTAACACAGGTGCGAAAAGTGGTTTTTCAACACTAACACAAGTGCGAAAAGTGGTTTTTCAACACTAACACAAGTGCGAAAAGTGGTTTCTCGACACTAATACAAGTGCAAAAGTGGTTTACTGCACCAACAAAAGTGCGAAAAGTGGTTTTTCAACACTAACACAAGTGCGAAAAGTGGTTTTTCAACACTAACACAAGTGTGAAAAGTGGTTTTTCAACACTAACACAAGTGCGAAAAGTGGTTTTTCAACACTATCACAAGTGCAAAAAGTGTTTTTCCACACTAATACAAGTGCAAAAGTGGTTTCCTGCACCAACACAAGTGCGAAAAGTGGTTTTTCAACACTAACACAAGTGCGAAAAGTGGTTTTTCAACACTAACACATGTGCGAAAAGTGTTTTTCCACACTAATACAAGTGCAAAAGTGGTTTCCTGCACCAACACAAGTGCGAAAAGTGGTTTTTCAACGCTAACGCAAGTGCAAAAAGTGGTTTTTCAACACTATCACAAGTGCAAAATGTTTTTTCCACACTAATACATGTGTAAAAGTGGTGTCCTGCACCAACACGTGCGAAAAGTGGTTTTTCCACACTATCACAAGTGCAAAAAGTGTTTTTTCCACACTAATACAAGTGCAAAAGTGGTTTGCTGCACCAACACAAGTGCGAAAAGCGGTTTTTCAACACTAACACAAGTGCGAAAAGTGGTTTTTCAACACTACCACAAGTGCAAAAAGTGTTTTTTCCACACTAATACAAGTGCAAAAGTGGTTTCCTGCACCAACACAAGTGCGAAAAGTGGTTTTTCAACACTAACACAAGTGCGAAAAGTGGTTTTTCAACACTAACACAAGTGCGAAAAGTGGTTTTTCCACACTAATACAAGTGCAAAAGTGGTTTCCTGCACCAACACAAGTGCGAAAAGTGGTGTTTCAAGACTAACACAAGTGCGAAAAGTGGTTTTTCAACACTAAAACAAGTGCGAAAAGTGGATTTTCCACACTAATACAAGTGCAAAAGTGGTTTCCTGCACCAACACAAGTGCGAAAAGTGGTTTTTCAACACTAACACAAGTGCGAAAAGTGGTTTTTCAACACTAACACATGTGCGAAAAGTGGTTTTTCAACACTAACACAAGTGCGAAAAGTGGTTTTTCCACACTAATACAAGTGCAAAAGTGGTTTCCTGCACCAACACAAGTGCGAAAAGTGGTTTTTCAACACTAACACAAGTGCAAAAAGTGGTTTTTCAACACTATCACAAGTGCAAAATGTTTTTTCCACACTAATACATGTGTAAAAGTGGTGTCCTGCACCAACACGTGCGAAAAGTGGTTTTTCCACACTATCACAAGTGCAAAAAGTGTTTTTTCCACACTAATACAAGTGCAAAAGTGGTTTCCTGCACCAACACAAGTGCGAAAAGCGGTTTTTCAACACTAACACAAGTGCGAAAAGTGGTTTTTCAACACTACCACAAGTGCAAAAAGTGTTTTTTCCACACTAATACAAGTGCAAAAGTGGTTTCCTGCACCAACACAAGTGCGAAAAGTGGTTTTTCAACACTAACACAAGTGCGAAAAGTGGTTTTTCGACACTAATACAAGTGCAAAAGTGGTTTCCTGCACCAACAAAAGTGCGAAAAGTGGTTTTTCAACACTAACACAAGTGCGAAAAGTGGTTTTTCAACACTAACACAAGTGCGAAAAGTGGTTTTTCAACACTAACACAAGTGCGAAAAGTGGTTTTTCAACACTAACACAAGTGCGAAAAGTGGTTTTTCAATACTAACACAAGTGCGAAAAGTGGTTTTTCGACACTAATACAAGTGCAAAAGTGGTTTCCTGCACCAACAAAAGTGCGAAAAGTGGTTTTTCAACACTAACACAAGTGCGAAAAGTGGTTTTTCAACACTAACACAAGTGTGAAAAGTGGTTTTTCAACACTAACACAAGTGCGAAAAGTGGTTTTTCAACACTATCACAAGTGCAAAAAGTGTTTTTTCCACACTAATACAAGTGCAAAAGTGGTTTCCTGCACCAACACAAGTGCGAAAAGTGGTTTTTCAACACTAACACAAGTGCGAAAAGTGGTTTTTCAACACTAACACATGTGCGAAAAGTGTTTTTTCCACACTAATACAAGTGCAAAAGTGGTTTCCTGCACTAACACAAGTGCGAAAAGTGGTTTTTCAACACTAATACAAGTGCGAAAAGTCGTTTTTCAACACTATCACAAGTGCAAAAAGTGTTTTTTCCACACTAATACAAGTGCAAAACTGGTTTCCTGCACCAACACGAGTGTGAAAAGTGGTTTTTCAACATTAACACAAGTGCGAAAAGTGGTTTTTCAACAATAACACAAGTGCAAAAAGTGGTTTTTCAACACTATCACAAGTGCAAAAAGTGTTTTTGCCACACTAATACAAGTGCAAAATTGGTTTCCTGCACCAACACAAGTGCGAAAAGTGGTTTTTCAACACTAACACAAGTGCGAAAAGTGGTTTTTCAACACTAACACAAGTGCGAAAAGTGGTTTTTCCACACTAATACAAGTGCAAAAGTGGTTTCCTGCACCAACACAAGTGCGAAAAGTGGTTTTTCAACACTATCACAAGTGCAAAATGTTTTTTCCACACTAATACAAGTGTAAAAGTGGTGTCCTGCACCAACACGTGCGAAAAGTGGTTTTTCAACACTAACACAAGTGAGAAAAGTGGTTTTTCAACACTATCACAAGTGCAAAAAGTGTTTTTTCCACACTAATACAAGTGCAAAAGTGGTTTCCTGCACCAACACAAGTGCGAAAAGTGGTTTTTCAACACTAACACAAGTGAGAAAAGTGGTTTTTCAACACTAACACAAGTGCGAAAAGTGGTTTTTCAACACTAACACAAGTGCGAAAAGTGTTTTTTCCACAGTAATACAAGTGCAAAAGTGGTTTCCTGCACTAACACAAGTGCGAAAAGTGGTTTTTCAACACTAACACAAGTGCGAAAAGTGGTTTTTCAACACTAACACATGTGCGAAAAGTGTTTTTTCAACACTAACACAAGTGCGAAAAGTGCTTTTTCCACACTAATACAAGTGCAAAAGTGGTTTGCTGCACCAACACAAGTGCGAAAAGCGGTTTTTCAACACTAACACAAGTGCGAAAAGTGGTTTTTCAACACTACCACAAGTGCAAAAAGTGTTTTTTCCACACTAATACAAGTGCAAAAGTGGTTTCCTGCACCAACACAAGTGCGAAAAGTGGTTTTTCAACACTAACACAAGTGCGAAAAGTGGTTTTTCAACACTAACACAAGTGCGAAAAGTGGTTTTTCCACACTAATACAAGTGCAAAAGTGGTTTCCTGCACCAACACAAGTGCGAAAAGTGGTTTTTCAAGACTAACACAAGTGCGAAAAGTGGTTTTTCAACACTAAAACAAGTGCGAAAAGTGGATTTTCCACACTAATACAAGTGCAAAAGTGGTTTCCTGCACCAACACAAGTGCGAAAAGTGGTTTTTCAACACTAACACAAGTGCGAAAAGTGGTTTTTCAACACTAACACATGTGCGAAAAGTGGTTTTTCAACACTAACACAAGTGCGAAAAGTGGTTTTTCCACACTAATACAAGTGCAAAAGTGGTTTCCTGCACCAACACAAGTGCGAAAAGTGGTTTTTCAACACTAACACAAGTGCAAAAAGTGGTTTTTCAACACTATCACAAGTGCAAAATGTTTTTTCCACACTAATACATGTGTAAAAGTGGTGTCCTGCACCAACACGTGCGAAAAGTGGTTTTTCCACACTATCACAAGTGCAAAAAGTGTTTTTTCCACACTAATACAAGTGCAAAAGTGGTTTCCTGCACCAACACAAGTGCGAAAAGCGGTTTTTCAACACTAACACAAGTGCGAAAAGTGGTTTTTCAACACTACCACAAGTGCAAAAAGTGTTTTTTCCACACTAATACAAGTGCAAAAGTGGTTTCCTGCACCAACACAAGTGCGAAAAGTGGTTTTTCAACACTAACACAAGTGCGAAAAGTGGTTTTTCGACACTAATACAAGTGCAAAAGTGGTTTCCTGCACCAACAAAAGTGCGAAAAGTGGTTTTTCAACACTAACACAAGTGCGAAAAGTGGTTTTTCAACACTAACACAAGTGCGAAAAGTGGTTTTTCAACACTAACACAAGTGCGAAAAGTGGTTTTTCAACACTAACACAAGTGCGAAAAGTGGTTTTTCCACACTAATACAAGTGCAAAAGTGGTTTCCTGCACCAACACAAGTGTGAAAAGTGGTTTTTCAACACTAACACAGGTGCGAAAAGTGGTTTTTCAACACTAACACAAGTGCGAAAAGTGGTTTTTCAACACTAACACAAGTGCGAAAAGTGGTTTTTCAACACTATCACAAGTGCAAAAAGTGTTTTTTCCACACTAATACAAGTGCAAAAGTGATTTCCTGCACCAACACAAGTGTGAATAGTGGTTTATCAACACTAACACAAGTGCAAAAAGTGTTTTTTCCACACTAATACAAGTGCAAAAGTGGTTTCCTGCACCAACACAAGTGCGAAAAGTGGTTTTTCAACACTAACACAAGTGCGAAAAGTGCTTTTTCAACACTAACACAAGTGCGAAAAGTGTTTTTTCCACACTAATACAAGTGCAAAAGTGCTTTACTGCAACAACACAAGTGCGAAAAGTGGTTTTTCAACACTATCACAAGTGCAAAAAGTGTTTTTTCCACACTAATACAATTGCAAAAGTGGTTTCCTGCACCAACACAAGTGTGAAAAGTGGTTTTTCAACACTAACACAAGTGCGAAAAGTGGTTTTTCAACACTAACACAAGTGCGAAAAGTGGTTTTTCAACACTATCACAAGTGCAAAAAGTGTTTTTTCCACACTAATACAAGTGCAAAAGTGGTTTCCTGCACCAACACAAGTGTGAAAAGTGGTTTTTCAACACTAACGCAAGTGCGAAAAGTGGTTTTTCAACACTAACACAAGTGCGAAAAGTGGTTTTTCGACACTAATACAAGTGCAAAAGTGGTTTCCTGCACCAACAAAAGTGCGAAAAGTGGTTTTTCAACACTAACACAAGTGCGAAAAGTGGTTTTTCAACACTAACACAAGTGTGAAAAGTGGTTTTTCAACACTAACACAAGTGCGAAAAGTGGTTTTTCAACACTATCACAAGTGCAAAAAGTGTTTTTTCCACACTAATACAAGTGCAAAAGTGGTTTCCTGCACCAACACAAGTGCGAAAAGTGGTTTTTCAACACTAACACAAGTGCGAAAAGTGGTTTTTCAACACTAACACATGTGCGAAAAGTGTTTTTTCCACACTAATACAAGTGCAAAAGTGGTTTACTGCAACAACACAAGTGCGAAAAGTGGTTTTTCAACACTATCACAAGTGCAAAAAGTGTTTTTTCCACACTAATACAATTGCAAAAGTGGTTTCCTGCACCAACACAAGTGTGAAAAGTGGTTTTTCAACACTACCACAAGTGCGAAAAGTGGTTTTTCAACACTAACACAAGTGCAAAAAGTGGTTTTTCAACACTATCACAAGTGCAAAAAGTGTTTTTTCCACACTAATACAAGTGCAAAAGTAGTTTACTGCACCAACACAAGTGCGAAAAGTGGTTTTTCAACACCAACACAAGTGCGAAAAGTGGTTTTTCCACACTAATACAAGTGCAAAAGTGGTTTCCTGCACCAACACAAGTGCGAAAAGTGGTTTTTCAACACTAACACAAGTGCGAAAAGTGGTTTTTCAACACTATCACAAGTGCAAAAAGTGTTTTTTCCACACTAATACAAGTGCAAAAGTGGTTTCCTGCACCAACACAAGTGCAAAAAGTGGTTTTTCAACACTAACACAAGTGCGAAAAGTGGTTTTTCAACACTAACACAAGTGCGAAAAGTGGTTTTTCAACACTATCACAAGTGCAAAAAGTGTTTTTTCCACACTAATACAAGTGCAAAACTGGTTTCCTGCACCAACACAAGTGCGAAAAGTGGTTTTTCAACACTAATACAAGTGCAAAAAGTGGTTTTTCAACACTAACACAAGTGCGAAAAGTGGTTTTTCCACACTAATACAAGTGCAAAAGTGGTTTCCTGCACCAACACAAGTGCGAAAAGTGGTTTTTCAAGACTAACACAAGTGCGAAAAGTGGTTTTTCAACACTAAAACAAGTGCGAAAAGTGGTTTTTCAACACTAACACAAGTGCGAAAAGTGGTTTTTCAACACTAACACAAGTGCGAAAAGTGGTTTTTCCACAGTAATACAAGTGCAAAAGTGGTTTCCTGCACCAACACAAGTGCGAAAAGTGGTTTTTCAACACTAACACAAGTGCGAAAAGTGGTTTTTCAACACTATCACAAGTGCAAAAAGTGTTTTTTCCACACTAATACAAGTGCAAAAGTGATTTCCTGCACCAACACAAGTGTGAATAGTGGTTTTTCAACACTAACACAAGTGCAAAAAGTGTTTTTTCCACACTAATACAAGTGCAAAAGTGGTTTCCTGCACCAACACAAGTGCGAAAAGTGGTTTTTCAACACTAACACAAGTGCGAAAAGTGCTTTTTCAACACTAACACAAGTGCGAAAAGTGTTTTTTCCACACTAATACAAGTGCAAAAGTGGTTTACTGCAACAACACAAGTGTGAAAAGTGGTTTTTCAACACTATCACAAGTGCAAAAAGTGTTTTTTCCACACTAATACAATTGCAAAAGTGGTTTCCTGCACCAACACAAGTGTGAAAAGTGGTTTTTCAACACTAACACAAGTGCGAAAAGTGGTTTTTCAACACTAACACAAGTGCGAAAAGTGGTTTTTCAACACTATCACAAGTGCAAAAAGTGTTTTTTCCACACTAATACAAGTGCAAAAGTGGTTTCCTGCACCAACACAAGTGTGAAAAGTGGTTTTTCAACACTAACACAAGTGCGAAAAGTGGTTTTTCAACACTAACACAAGTGCGAAAAGTGGTTTTTCGACACTAATACAAGTGCAAAAGTGGTTTCCTGCACCAACAAAAGTGCGAAAAGTGGTTTTTCAACACTAACACAAGTGCGAAAAGTGGTTTTTCAACACTAACACAAGTGTGAAAAGTGGTTTTTCAACACTAACACAAGTGCGAAAAGTGGTTTTTCAACACTATCACAAGTGCAAAAAGTGTTTTTTCCACACTAATACAAGTGCAAAAGTGGTTTCCTGCACCAACACAAGTGCGAAAAGTGGTTTTTCAACACTAACACAAGTGCGAAAAGTGGTTTTTCAACACTAACACATGTGCGAAAAGTGTTTTTTCCACACTAATACAAGTGCAAAAGTGGTTTCCTGCACTAACACAAGTGCGAAAAGTGGTTTTTCAACACTAATACAAGTGCGAAAAGTCGTTTTTCAACACTATCACAAGTGCAAAAAGTGTTTTTTCCACACTAATACAAGTGCAAAACTGGTTTCCTGCACCAACACGAGTGTGAAAAGTGGTTTTTCAACATTAACACAAGTGCGAAAAGTGTTTTTTCAACAATAACACAAGTGCAAAAAGTGGTTTTTCAACACTATCACAAGTGCAAAAAGTGTTTTTGCCACACTAATACAAGTGCAAAATTGGTTTCCTGCACCAACACAAGTGCGAAAAGTGGTTTTTCAACACTAACACAAGTGCGGAAAGTGGTTTTTCAACACTAACACAAGTGCGAAAAGTGGTTTTTCCACACTAATACAAGTGCAAAAGTGGTTTCCTGCACCAACACAAGTGCGAAAAGTGGTTTTTCAACACTATCACAAGTGCAAAATGTTTTTTCCACACTAATACAAGTGTAAAAGTGGTGTCCTGCACCAACACGTGCGAAAAGTGGTTTTTCAACACTAACACAAGTGAGAAAAGTGGTTTTTCAACACTATCACAAGTGCAAAAAGTGTTTTTTCCACACTAATACAAGTGCAAAAGTGGTTTCCTGCACCAACACAAGTGCGAAAAGTGGTTTTTCAACACTAACACAAGTGAGAAAAGTGGTTCTTCAACACTAACACAAGTGCGAAAAGTGGTTTTTCAACACTAACACAAGTGCGAAAAGTGTTTTTTCCACAGTAATACAAGTGCAAAAGTGGTTTCCTGCACTAACACAAGTGCGAAAAGTGGTTTTTCAACACTAACACAAGTGCGAAAAGTGGTTTTTCAACACTAACACATGTGCGAAAAGTGTTTTTTCAACACTAACACAAGTGCGAAAAGTGCTTTTTCCACACTAATACAAGTGCAAAAGTGGTTTCCTGCACCAACACAAGTGCGAAAAGTGGTTTTTCAACACTAACACAAGTGCGAAAAGTGGTTTTTCAACACCAACACATGTGCGAAAAGTGGTTTTTCAACACCAACACAAGTGCGAAAAGTGGTTTTTCCACACTAATACAAGTGCAAAAGTGGTTTCCTGCACCAACACAAGTGCGAAAAGTGGTTTTTCAACGCTAACGCAAGTGCAAAAAGTGGTTTTTCAACACTATCACAAGTGCAAAATGTTTTTTCCACACTAATACATGTGTAAAAGTGGTGTCCTGCACCAACACGTGCGAAAAGTGGTTTTTCCACACTATCACAAGTGCAAAAAGTGTTTTTTCCACACTAATACAAGTGCAAAAGTGATTTCCTGCACCAACACAAGTGTGAATAGTGGTTTATCAACACTAACACAAGTGCAAAAAGTGTTTTTTCCACACTAATACAAGTGCAAAAGTGGTTTCCTGCACCAACACAAGTGCGAAAAGTGGTTTTTCAACACTAACACAAGTGCGAAAAGTGCTTTTTCAACACTAACACAAGTGCGAAAAGTGTTTTTTCCACACTAATACAAGTGCAAAAGTGCTTTACTGCAACAACACAAGTGCGAAAAGTGGTTTTTCAACACTATCACAAGTGCAAAAAGTGTTTTTTCCACACTAATACAATTGCAAAAGTGGTTTCCTGCACCAACACAAGTGTGAAAAGTGGTTTTTCAACACTAACACAAGTGCGAAAAGTGGTTTTTCAACACTAACACAAGTGCGAAAAGTGGTTTTTCAACACTATCACAAGTGCAAAAAGTGTTTTTTCCACACTAATACAAGTGCAAAAGTGGTTTCCTGCACCAACACAAGTGTGAAAAGTGGTTTTTCAACACTAACGCAAGTGCGAAAAGTGGTTTTTCAACACTAACACAAGTGCGAAAAGTGGTTTTTCGACACTAATACAAGTGCAAAAGTGGTTTCCTGCACCAACAAAAGTGCGAAAAGTGGTTTTTCAACACTAACACAAGTGCGAAAAGTGGTTTTTCAACACTAACACAAGTGTGAAAAGTGGTTTTTCAACACTAACACAAGTGCGAAAAGTGGTTTTTCAACACTATCACAAGTGCAAAAAGTGTTTTTTCCACACTAATACAAGTGCAAAAGTGGTTTCCTGCACCAACACAAGTGCGAAAAGTGGTTTTTCAACACTAACACAAGTGCGAAAAGTGGTTTTTCAACACTAACACAAGTGCGAAAAGTGGTTTTTCCACACTAATACAAGTGCAAAAGTGGTTTCCTGCACCAACACAAGTGCGAAAAGTGGTGTTTCAAGACTAACACAAGTGCGAAAAGTGGTTTTTCAACACTAAAACAAGTGCGAAAAGTGGATTTTCCACACTAATACAAGTGCAAAAGTGGTTTCCTGCACCAACACAAGTGCGAAAAGTGGTTTTTCAACACTAACACAAGTGCGAAAAGTGGTTTTTCAACACTAACACATGTGCGAAAAGTAGTTTTTCAACACTAACACAAGTGCGAAAAGTGGTTTTTCCACACTAATACAAGTGCAAAAGTGGTTTCCTGCACCAACACAAGTGCGAAAAGTGGTTTTTCAACACTAACACAAGTGCAAAAAGTGGTTTTTCAACACTATCACAAGTGCAAAATGTTTTTTCCACACTAATACATGTGTAAAAGTGGTGTCCTGCACCAACACGTGCGAAAAGTGGTTTTTCCACACTATCACAAGTGCAAAAAGTGTTTTTTCCACACTAATACAAGTGCAAAAGTGGTTTCCTGCACCAACACAAGTGCGAAAAGCGGTTTTTCAACACTAACACAAGTGCGAAAAGTGGTTTTTCAACACTACCACAAGTGCAAAAAGTGTTTTTTCCACACTAATACAAGTGCAAAAGTGGTTTCCTGCACCAACACAAGTGCGAAAAGTGGTTTTTCAACACTAACACAAGTGCGAAAAGTGGTTTTTCGACACTAATACAAGTGCAAAAGTGGTTTCCTGCACCAACAAAAGTGCGAAAAGTGGTTTTTCAACACTAACACAAGTGCGAAAAGTGGTTTTTCAACACTAACACAAGTGCGAAAAGTGGTTTTTCAACACTAACACAAGTGCGAAAAGTGGTTTTTCAACACTAACACAAGTGCGAAAAGTGGTTTTTCAACACTAACACAAGTGCGAAAAGTGGTTTTTCGACACTAATACAAGTGCAAAAGTGGTTTCCTGCACCAACAAAAGTGCGAAAAGTGGTTTTTCAACACTAACACAAGTGCGAAAAGTGGTTTTTCAACACTAACACAAGTGTGAAAAGTGGTTTTTCAACACTAACACAAGTGCGAAAAGTGGTTTTTCAACACTATCACAAGTGCAAAAAGTGTTTTTTCCACACTAATACAAGTGCAAAAGTGGTTTCCTGCACCAACACAAGTGCGAAAAGTGGTTTTTCAACACTAACACAAGTGCGAAAAGTGGTTTTTCAACACTAACACATGTGCGAAAAGTGTTTTTTCCACACTAATACAAGTGCAAAAGTGGTTTCCTGCACTAACACAAGTGCGAAAAGTGGTTTTTCAACACTAATACAAGTGCGAAAAGTCGTTTTTCAACACTATCACAAGTGCAAAAAGTGTTTTTTCCACACTAATACAAGTGCAAAACTGGTTTCCTGCACCAACACGAGTGTGAAAAGTGGTTTTTCAACATTAACACAAGTGCGAAAAGTGGTTTTTCAACAATAACACAAGTGCAAAAAGTGGTTTTTCAACACTATCACAAGTGCAAAAAGTGTTTTTGCCACACTAATACAAGTGCAAAATTGGTTTCCTGCACCAACACAAGTGCGAAAAGTGGTTTTTCAACACTAACACAAGTGCGAAAAGTGGTTTTTCAACACTAACACAAGTGCGAAAAGTGGTTTTTCCACACTAATACAAGTGCAAAAGTGGTTTCCTGCACCAACACAAGTGCGAAAAGTGGTTTTTCAACACTATCACAAGTGCAAAATGTTTTTTCCACACTAATACAAGTGTAAAAGTGGTGTCCTGCACCAACACGTGCGAAAAGTGGTTTTTCAACACTAACACAAGTGAGAAAAGTGGTTTTTCAACACTATCACAAGTGCAAAAAGTGTTTTTTCCACACTAATACAAGTGCAAAAGTGGTTTCCTGCACCAACACAAGTGCGAAAAGTGGTTTTTCAACACTAACACAAGTGAGAAAAGTGGTTTTTCAACACTAACACAAGTGCGAAAAGTGGTTTTTCAACACTAACACAAGTGCGAAAAGTGTTTTTTCCACAGTAATACAAGTGCAAAAGTGGTTTCCTGCACTAACACAAGTGCGAAAAGTGGTTTTTCAACACTAACACAAGTGCGAAAAGTGGTTTTTCAACACTAACACATGTGCGAAAAGTGTTTTTTCAACACTAACACAAGTGCGAAAAGTGCTTTTTCCACACTAATACAAGTGCAAAAGTGGTTTCCTGCACCAACACAAGTGCGAAAAGTGGTTTTTCAACACTAACACAAGTGCGAAAAGTGGTTTTTCAACAACAACACATGTGCGAAAAGTGGTTTTTCAACACCAACACAAGTGCGAAAAGTGGTTTTTCCACACTAATACAAGTGCAAAAGTGGTTTCCTGCACCAACACAAGTGCGAAAAGTGGTTTTTCAACGCTAACGCAAGTGCAAAAAGTGGTTTTTCAACACTATCACAAGTGCAAAATGTTTTTTCCACACTAATACATGTGTAAAAGTGGTGTCCTGCACCAACACGTGCGAAAAGTGGTTTTTCCACACTATCACAAGTGCAAAAAGTGTTTTTTCCACACTAATACAAGTGCAAAAGTGGTTTGCTGCACCAACACAAGTGCGAAAAGCGGTTTTTCAACACTAACACAAGTGCGAAAAGTGGTTTTTCAACACTACCACAAGTGCAAAAAGTGTTTTTTCCACACTAATACAAGTGCAAAAGTGGTTTCCTGCACCAACACAAGTGCGAAAAGTGGTTTTTCAACACTAACACAAGTGCGAAAAGTGGTTTTTCAACACTAACACAAGTGCGAAAAGTGGTTTTTCCACACTAATACAAGTGCAAAAGTGGTTTGCTGCACCAACACAAGTGCGAAAAGTGGTTTTTCAAGACTAACACAAGTGCGAAAAGTGGTTTTTCAACACTAAAACAAGTGCGAAAAGTGGATTTTCCACACTAATACAAGTGCAAAAGTGGTTTCCTGCACCAACACAAGTGCGAAAAGTGGTTTTTCAACACTAACACAAGTGCGAAAAGTGGTTTTTCAACACTAACACATGTGCGAAAAGTGGTTTTTCAACACTAACACAAGTGCGAAAAGTGGTTTTTCCACACTAATACAAGTGCAAAAGTGGTTTCCTGCACCAACACAAGTGCGAAAAGTGGTTTTTCAACACTAACACAAGTGCAAAAAGTGGTTTTTCAACACTATCACAAGTGCAAAATGTTTTTTCCACACTAATACATGTGTAAAAGTGGTGTCCTGCACCAACACGTGCGAAAAGTGGTTTTTCCACACTATCACAAGTGCAAAAAGTGTTTTTTCCACACTAATACAAGTGCAAAAGTGGTTTCCTGCACCAACACAAGTGCGAAAAGCGGTTTTTCAACACTAACACAAGTGCGAAAAGTGGTTTTTCAACACTACCACAAGTGCAAAAAGTGTTTTTTCCACACTAATACAAGTGCAAAAGTGGTTTCCTGCACCAACACAAGTGCGAAAAGTGGTTTTTCAACACTAACACAAGTGCGAAAAGTGGTTTTTCGACACTAATACAAGTGCAAAAGTGGTTTCCTGCACCAACAAAAGTGCGAAAAGTGGTTTTTCAACACTAACACAAGTGCGAAAAGTGGTTTTTCAACACTAACACAAGTGCGAAAAGTGGTTTTTCAACACTAACACAAGTGCGAAAAGTGGTTTTTCAACACTAACACAAGTGCGAAAAGTGGTTTTTCCACACTAATACAAGTGCAAAAGTGGTTTCCTGCACCAACACAAGTGTGAAAAGTGGTTTTTCAACACTAACACAGGTGCGAAAAGTGGTTTTTCAACACTAACACAAGTGCGAAAAGTGGTTTTTCAACACTAACACAAGTGCGAAAAGTGGTTTTTCAACACTATCACAAGTGCAAAAAGTGTTTTTTCCACACTAATACAAGTGCAAAAGTGATTTCCTGCACCAACACAAGTGTGAATAGTGGTTTATCAACACTAACACAAGTGCAAAAAGTGTTTTTTCCACACTAATACAAGTGCAAAAGTGGTTTCCTGCACCAACACAAGTGCGAAAAGTGGTTTTTCAACACTAACACAAGTGCGAAAAGTGCTTTTTCAACACTAACACAAGTGCGAAAAGTGTTTTTTCCACACTAATACAAGTGCAAAAGTGCTTTACTGCAACAACACAAGTGCGAAAAGTGGTTTTTCAACACTATCACAAGTGCAAAAAGTGTTTTTTCCACACTAATACAATTGCAAAAGTGGTTTCCTGCACCAACACAAGTGTGAAAAGTGGTTTTTCAACACTAACACAAGTGCGAAAAGTGGTTTTTCAACACTAACACAAGTGCGAAAAGTGGTTTTTCAACACTATCACAAGTGCAAAAAGTGTTTTTTCCACACTAATACAAGTGCAAAAGTGGTTTCCTGCACCAACACAAGTGTGAAAAGTGGTTTTTCAACACTAACGCAAGTGCGAAAAGTGGTTTTTCAACACTAACACAAGTGCGAAAAGTGGTTTTTCAACACTAACACAAGTGCGAAAAGTGGTTTTTCAACACTAACACAAGTGTGAAAAGTGGTTTTTCAACACTAACACAAGTGCGAAAAGTGGTTTTTCAACACTATCACAAGTGCAAAAAGTGTTTTTTCCACACTAATACAAGTGCAAAAGTGGTTTCCTGCACCAACACAAGTGCGAAAAGTGGTTTTTCAACACTAACACAAGTGCGAAAAGTGGTTTTTCAACACTAACACATGTGCGAAAAGTGTTTTTTCCACACTAATACAAGTGCAAAAGTGGTTTACTGCAACAACACAAGTGCGAAAAGTGGTTTTTCAACACTATCACAAGTGCAAAAAGTGTTTTTTCCACACTAATACAATTGCAAAAGTGGTTTCCTGCACCAACACAAGTGTGAAAAGTGGTTTTTCAACACTACCACAAGTGCGAAAAGTGGTTTTTCAACACTAACACAAGTGCAAAAAGTGGTTTTTCAACACTATCACAAGTGCAAAAAGTGTTTTTTCCACACTAATACAAGTGCAAAAGTAGTTTACTGCACCAACACAAGTGCGAAAAGTGGTTTTTCAACACCAACACAAGTGCGAAAAGTGGTTTTTCCACACTAATACAAGTGCAAAAGTGGTTTCCTGCACCAACACAAGTGCGAAAAGTGGTTTTTCAACACTAACACAAGTGCGAAAAGTGGTTTTTCAACACTATCACAAGTGCAAAAAGTGTTTTTTCCACACTAATACAAGTGCAAAAGTGGTTTCCTGCACCAACACAAGTGCAAAAAGTGGTTTTTCAACACTAACACAAGTGCGAAAAGTGGTTTTTCAACACTAACACAAGTGCGAAAAGTGGTTTTTCAACACTATCACAAGTGCAAAAAGTGTTTTTTCCACACTAATACAAGTGCAAAACTGGTTTCCTGCACCAACACAAGTGCGAAAAGTGGTTTTTCAACACTAATACAAGTGCAAAAAGTGGTTTTTCAACACTAACACAAGTGCGAAAAGTGGTTTTTCCACACTAATACAAGTGCAAAAGTGGTTTCCTGCACCAACACAAGTGCGAAAAGTGGTTTTTCAAGACTAACACAAGTGCGAAAAGTGGTTTTTCAACACTAAAACAAGTGCGAAAAGTGGTTTTTCAACACTAACACAAGTGCGAAAAGTGGTTTTTCAACACTAACACAAGTGCGAAAAGTGGTTTTTCCACAGTAATACAAGTGCAAAAGTGGTTTCCTGCACCAACACAAGTGCGAAAAGTGGTTTTTCAACACTAACACAAGTGCGAAAAGTGGTTTTTCAACACTATCACAAGTGCAAAAAGTGTTTTTTCCACACTAATACAAGTGCAAAAGTGATTTCCTGCACCAACACAAGTGTGAATAGTGGTTTTTCAACACTAACACAAGTGCAAAAAGTGTTTTTTCCACACTAATACAAGTGCAAAAGTGGTTTCCTGCACCAACACAAGTGCGAAAAGTGGTTTTTCAACACTAACACAAGTGCGAAAAGTGCTTTTTCAACACTAACACAAGTGCGAAAAGTGTTTTTTCCACACTAATACAAGTGCAAAAGTGGTTTACTGCAACAACACAAGTGCGAAAAGTGGTTTTTCAACACTATCACAAGTGCAAAAAGTGTTTTTTCCACACTAATACAATTGCAAAAGTGGTTTCCTGCACCAACACAAGTGTGAAAAGTGGTTTTTCAACACTAACACAAGTGCGAAAAGTGGTTTTTCAACACTAACACAAGTGCGAAAAGTGGTTTTTCAACACTATCACAAGTGCAAAAAGTGTTTTTTCCACACTAATACAAGTGCAAAAGTGGTTTCCTGCACCAACACAAGTGTGAAAAGTGGTTTTTCAACACTAACACAAGTGCGAAAAGTGGTTTTTCAACACTAACACAAGTGCGAAAAGTGGTTTTTCGACACTAATACAAGTGCAAAAGTGGTTTCCTGCACCAACAAAAGTGCGAAAAGTGGTTTTTCAACACTAACACAAGTGCGAAAAGTGGTTTTTCAACACTAACACAAGTGTGAAAAGTGGTTTTTCAACACTAACACAAGTGCGAAAAGTGGTTTTTCAACACTATCACAAGTGCAAAAAGTGTTTTTTCCACACTAATACAAGTGCAAAAGTGGTTTCCTGCACCAACACAAGTGCGAAAAGTGGTTTTTCAACACTAACACAAGTGCGAAAAGTGGTTTTTCAACACTAACACATGTGCGAAAAGTGTTTTTTCCACACTAATACAAGTGCAAAAGTGGTTTCCTGCACTAACACAAGTGCGAAAAGTGGTTTTTCAACACTAATACAAGTGCGAAAAGTCGTTTTTCAACACTATCACAAGTGCAAAAAGTGTTTTTTCCACACTAATACAAGTGCAAAACTGGTTTCCTGCACCAACACGAGTGTGAAAAGTGGTTTTTCAACATTAACACAAGTGCGAAAAGTGGTTTTTCAACAATAACACAAGTGCAAAAAGTGGTTTTTCAACACTATCACAAGTGCAAAAAGTGTTTTTGCCACACTAATACAAGTGCAAAATTGGTTTCCTGCACCAACACAAGTGCGAAAAGTGGTTTTTCAACACTAACACAAGTGCGAAAAGTGGTTTTTCAACACTAACACAAGTGCGAAAAGTGGTTTTTCCACACTAATACAAGTGCAAAAGTGGTTTCCTGCACCAACACAAGTGCGAAAAGTGGTTTTTCAACACTATCACAAGTGCAAAATGTTTTTTCCACACTAATACAAGTGTAAAAGTGGTGTCCTGCACCAACACGTGCGAAAAGTGGTTTTTCAACACTAACACAAGTGAGAAAAGTGGTTTTTCAACACTATCACAAGTGCAAAAAGTGTTTTTTCCACACTAATACAAGTGCAAAAGTGGTTTCCTGCACCAACACAAGTGCGAAAAGTGGTTTTTCAACACTAACACAAGTGAGAAAAGTGGTTCTTCAACACTAACACAAGTGCGAAAAGTGGTTTTTCAACACTAACACAAGTGCGAAAAGTGTTTTTTCCACAGTAATACAAGTGCAAAAGTGGTTTCCTGCACTAACACAAGTGCGAAAAGTGGTTTTTCAACACTAACACAAGTGCGAAAAGTGGTTTTTCAACACTAACACATGTGCGAAAAGTGTTTTTTCAACACTAACACAAGTGCGAAAAGTGCTTTTTCCACACTAATACAAGTGCAAAAGTGGTTTCCTGCACCAACACAAGTGCGAAAAGTGGTTTTTCAACACTAACACAAGTGCGAAAAGTGGTTTTTCAACACCAACACATGTGCGAAAAGTGGTTTTTCAACACCAACACAAGTGCGAAAAGTGGTTTTTCCACACTAATACAAGTGCAAAAGTGGTTTCCTGCACCAACACAAGTGCGAAAAGTGGTTTTTCAACGCTAACGCAAGTGCAAAAAGTGGTTTTTCAACACTATCACAAGTGCAAAATGTTTTTTCCACACTAATACATGTGTAAAAGTGGTGTCCTGCACCAACACGTGCGAAAAGTGGTTTTTCCACACTATCACAAGTGCAAAAAGTGTTTTTTCCACACTAATACAAGTGCAAAAGTGGTTTGCTGCACCAACACAAGTGCGAAAAGCGGTTTTTCAACACTAACACAAGTGCGAAAAGTGGTTTTTCAACACTACCACAAGTGCAAAAAGTGTTTTTTCCACACTAATACAAGTGCAAAAGTGGTTTCCTGCACCAACACAAGTGCGAAAAGTGGTTTTTCAACACTAACACAAGTGCGAAAAGTGGTTTTTCGACACTAATACAAGTGCAAAAGTGGTTTCCTGCACCAACAAAAGTGCGAAAAGTGGTTTTTCAACACTAACACAAGTGCGAAAAGTGGTTTTTCAACACTAACACAAGTGCGAAAAGTGGTTTTTCAACACTAACACAAGTGCGAAAAGTGGTTTTTCAACACTAACACAAGTGCGAAAAGTGGTTTTTCCACACTAATACAAGTGCAAAAGTGGTTTCCTGCACCAACACAAGTGTGAAAAGTGGTTTTTCAACACTAACACGGGTGCGAAAAGTGGTTTTTCAACACTAACACAAGTGCGAAAAGTGGTTTTTCAACACTAACACAAGTGCGAAAAGTGTTTTTCCCACACTAATACAAGTGCAAAAGTGGTTTCCTGCACTAACACAAGTGCGAAAAGTGTTTTTCAACACTAACACAAGTGCGAAAAGTGGTTTTTCAACACTATCACAAGTGCAAAAAGTGTTTTTTCCACACTAATACAAGTGCAAAACTGGTTTCCTGCACCAACACAAGTGCGAAAAGTGGTTTTTCAACACTAACACAAGTGCGAAAAGTGGTTTTTCCACACTAATACAAGTGCAAAAGTGGTTTCCTGCACCAACACAAGTGCGAAAAGTGGTTTTTCAAGACTAACACAAGTGCGAAAAGTGGTTTTTCAACACTAAAACAAGTGCGAAAAGTGGTTTTTCAACACTAACACAAGTGCGAAAAGTGGTTTTTCAACACTAACACAAGTGCGAAAAGTGGTTTTTCAACACTATCACAAGTGCAAAAAGTGTTTTTTCCACACTAATACAAGTGCAAAACTGGTTTCCTGCACCAACACAAGTGCGAAAAGTGGTTTTTCAACACTAATACAAGTGCAAAAAGTGGTTTTTCAACACTAACACAAGTGCGAAAAGTGGTTTTTCCACACTAATACAAGTGCAAAAGTGGTTTCCTGCACCAACACAAGTGCGAAAAGTGGTTTTTCAAGACTAACACAAGTGCGAAAAGTGGTTTTTCAACACTAAAACAAGTGCGAAAAGTGGATTTTCCACACTAATACAAGTGCAAAAGTGGTTTCCTGCACCAACACAAGTGCGAAAAGTGGTTTTTCAACACTAACACAAGTGCGAAAAGTGGTTTTTCAACACTAACACATGTGCGAAAAGTGGTTTTTCAACACTAACACAAGTGCGAAAAGTGGTTTTTCCACACTAATACAAGTGCAAAAGTGGTTTCCTGCACCAACACAAGTGCGAAAAGTGGTTTTTCAACACTAACACAAGTGCAAAAAGTGGTTTTTCAACACTATCACAAGTGCAAAATGTTTTTTCCACACTAATACATGTGTAAAAGTGGTGTCCTGCACCAACACGTGCGAAAAGTGGTTTTTCCACACTATCACAAGTGCAAAAAGTGTTTTTTCCACACTAATACAAGTGCAAAAGTGGTTTCCTGCACCAACACAAGTGCGAAAAGCGGTTTTTCAACACTAACACAAGTGCGAAAAGTGGTTTTTCAACACTACCACAAGTGCAAAAAGTGTTTTTTCCACACTAATACAAGTGCAAAAGTGGTTTCCTGCACCAACACAAGTGCGAAAAGTGGTTTTTCAACACTAACACAAGTGCGAAAAGTGGTTTTTCGACACTAATACAAGTGCAAAAGTGGTTTCCTGCACCAACAAAAGTGCGAAAAGTGGTTTTTCAACACTAACACAAGTGCGAAAAGTGGTTTTTCAACACTAACACAAGTGCGAAAAGTGGTTTTTCAACACTAACACAAGTGCGAAAAGTGGTTTTTCAACACTAACACAAGTGCGAAAAGTGGTTTTTCCACACTAATACAAGTGCAAAAGTGGTTTCCTGCACCAACACAAGTGTGAAAAGTGGTTTTTCAACACTAACACAGGTGCGAAAAGTGGTTTTTCAACACTAACACAAGTGCGAAAAGTGGTTTTTCAACACTAACACAAGTGCGAAAAGTGGTTTCTCGACACTAATACAAGTGCAAAAGTGGTTTACTGCACCAACAAAAGTGCGAAAAGTGGTTTTTCAACACTAACACAAGTGCGAAAAGTGGTTTTTCAACACTAACACAAGTGTGAAAAGTGGTTTTTCAACACTAACACAAGTGCGAAAAGTGGTTTTTCAACACTATCACAAGTGCAAAAAGTGTTTTTCCACACTAATACAAGTGCAAAAGTGGTTTCCTGCACCAACACAAGTGCGAAAAGTGGTTTTTCAACACTAACACAAGTGCGAAAAGTGGTTTTTCAACACTAACACATGTGCGAAAAGTGTTTTTCCCACACTAATACAAGTGCAAAAGTGGTTTCCTGCACTAACACAAGTGCGAAAAGTGGTTTTTCAACACTAACACAAGTGCGAAAAGTGGTTTTTCAACACTATCACAAGTGCAAAAAGTGTTTTTTCCACACTAATACAAGTGCAAAACTGGTTTCCTGCACCAACACAAGTGCGAAAAGTGGTTTTTCAACACTAACACAAGTGCGAAAAGTGGTTTTTCCACACTAATACAAGTGCAAAAGTGGTTTCCTGCACCAACACAAGTGCGAAAAGTGGTTTTTCAAGACTAACACAAGTGCGAAAAGTGGTTTTTCAACACTAAAACAAGTGCGAAAAGTGGTTTTTCAACACTAACACAAGTGCGAAAAGTGGTTTTTCAACACTAACACAAGTGCGAAAAGTGGTTTTTCAACACTATCACAAGTGCAAAAAGTGTTTTTTCCACACTAATACAAGTGCAAAACTGGTTTCCTGCACCAACACAAGTGCGAAAAGTGGTTTTTCAACACTAATACAAGTGCAAAAAGTGGTTTTTCAACACTAACACAAGTGCGAAAAGTGGTTTTTCCACACTAATACAAGTGCAAAAGTGGTTTCCTGCACCAACACAAGTGCGAAAAGTGGTTTTTCAAGACTAACACAAGTGCGAAAAGTGGTTTTTCAACACTAAAACAAGTGCGAAAAGTGGTTTTTCAACACTAACACAAGTGCGAAAAGTGGTTTTTCAACACTAACACAAGTGCGAAAAGTGGTTTTTCCACAGTAATACAAGTGCAAAAGTGGTTTCCTGCACCAACTCAAGTGCGAAAAGTGGTTTTTCAACACTAACACAAGTGCGAAAAGTGGTTTTTCAACACTATCACAAGTGCAAAAAGTGTTTTTTCCACACTAATACAAGTGCAAAAGTGATTTCCTGCACCAACACAAGTGCGAAAAGTGGTTTTTCAACACTAACACAAGTGCGAAAAGTGCTTTTTCAACACTAACACAAGTGCGAAAAGTGTTTTTTCCACAATAATACAAGTGCAAAAGTGCTTTACTGCAACAACACAAGTGCGAAAAGTAGTTTTTCAACACTATCACAAGTGCAAAAAGTGTTTTTTCCACACTAATACAATTGCAAAAGTGGTTTCCTGCACCAACACAAGTGTGAAAAGTGGTTTTTCAACACTAACACAAGTGCGAAAAGTGGTTTTTCAACACTAACACAAGTGCGAAAAGTGGTTTTTCAACACTATCACAAGTGCAAAAAGTGTTTTTTCCACACTAATACAAGTGCAAAAGTGGTTTCCTGCACCAACACAAGTGTGAAAAGTGGTTTTTCAACACTAACACAAGTGCGAAAAGTGGTTTTTCAACACTAACACAAGTGCGAAAAGTGGTTTTTCGACACTAATACAAGTGCAAAAGTCGTTTCCTGCACCAACAAAAGTGCGAAAAGTGGTTTTTCAACACTAACACAAGTGCGAAAAGTGGTTTTTCAACACTAACACAAGTGTGAAAAGTGGTTTTTCAACACTAACACAAGTGCGAAAAGTGGTTTTTCAACACTATCACAAGTGCAAAAAGTGTTTTTTCCACACTAATACAAGTGCAAAAGTGGTTTCCTGCACCAACACAAGTGCGAAAAGTGGTTTTTCAACACTAACACAAGTGCGAAAAGTGGTTTTTCAACATTAACACATGTGCGAAAAGTGTTTTTTCCACACTAATACAAGTGCAAAAGTGGTTTCCTGCACTAACACAAGTGCGAAAAGTGGTTTTTCAACACTAATACAAGTGCGAAAAGTCGTTTTTCAACACTATCACAAGTGCAAAAAGTGTTTTTTCCACACTAATACAAGTGCAAAACTGGTTTCCTGCACCAACACGAGTGTGAAAAGTGGTTTTTCAACATTAACACAAGTGCGAAAAGTGGTTTTTCAACAATAACACAAGTGCAAAAAGTGGTTTTTCAACACTATCACAAGTGCAAAAAGTGTTTTTGCCACACTAATACAAGTGCAAAATAGGTTTCCTGCACCAACACAAGTGCGAAAAGTGGTTTTTCAACACTAACACAAGTGCGAAAAGTGGTTTTTCCACACTAATACAAGTGCAAAAGTGGTTTCCTGTACCAACACAAGTGCGAAAAGTGGTTTTTCAACACTATCACAAGTGCAAAATGTTTTTTCCACACTAATACAAGTGTAAAAGTGGTGTCCTGCACCAACACGTGCGAAAAGTGGTTTTTCAACACTAACACAAGTGAGAAAAGTGGTTTTTCAACACTATCACAAGTGCAAAAAGTGTTTTTTCCACACTAATACAAGTGCAAAAGTGGTTTCCTGCACCAACACAAGTGCGAAAAGTGGTTTTTCAACACTAACACAAGTGAGAAAAGTGGTTTTTCAACACTAACACAAGTGCGAAAAGTGGTTTTTCAACACTAACACAAGTGCGAAAAGTGTTTTTTCCACAGTAATACAAGTGCAAAAGTGGTTTCCTGCACTAACACAAGTGCGAAAAGTGGTTTTTCAACACTAACACAAGTGCGAAAAGTGGTTTTTCAACACTAACACATGTGCGAAAAGTGTTTTTTCAACACTAACACAAGTGCGAAAAGTGGTTTTTCAACACTAACACAAGTGCGAAAAGTGGTTTTTCAACACTAACACAAGTGCGAAAAGTGGTTTTTCAACACTATCACAAGTGCAAAAAGTGTTTTTTCCACACTAATACAAGTGCAAAAGTGGTTTCCTGCACCAACACAAGTGCGAAAAGTGGTTTTTCAACACTAACACAAGTGCGAAAAGTGGTTTTTCAACACTAACACAAGTGCGAAAAGTGGTTTTTCCACACTAATACAAGTGCAAAAGTGGTTTCCTGCACCAACACAAGTGCGAAAAGTGGTGTTTCAAGACTAACACAAGTGCGAAAAGTGGTTTTTCAACACTAAAACAAGTGCGAAAAGTGGATTTTCCACACTAATACAAGTGCAAAAGTGGTTTCCTGCACCAACACAAGTGCGAAAAGTGGTTTTTCAACACTAACACAAGTGCGAAAAGTGGTTTTTCAACACTAACACATGTGCGAAAAGTGGTTTTTCAACACTAACACAAGTGCGAAAAGTGGTTTTTCCACACTAATACAAGTGCAAAAGTGGTTTCCTGCACCAACACAAGTGCGAAAAGTGGTTTTTCAACACTAACACAAGTGCAAAAAGTGGTTTTTCAACACTATCACAAGTGCAAAATGTTTTTTCCACACTAATACATGTGTAAAAGTGGTGTCCTGCACCAACACGTGCGAAAAGTGGTTTTTCCACACTATCACAAGTGCAAAAAGTGTTTTTTCCACACTAATACAAGTGCAAAAGTGGTTTCCTGCACCAACACAAGTGCGAAAAGCGGTTTTTCAACACTAACACAAGTGCGAAAAGTGGTTTTTCAACACTACCACAAGTGCAAAAAGTGTTTTTTCCACACTAATACAAGTGCAAAAGTGGTTTCCTGCACCAACACAAGTGCGAAAAGTGGTTTTTCAACACTAACACAAGTGCGAAAAGTGGTTTTTCGACACTAATACAAGTGCAAAAGTGGTTTCCTGCACCAACAAAAGTGCGAAAAGTGGTTTTTCAACACTAACACAAGTGCGAAAAGTGGTTTTTCAACACTAACACAAGTGCGAAAAGTGGTTTTTCAACACTAACACAAGTGCGAAAAGTGGTTTTTCAACACTAACACAAGTGCGAAAAGTGGTTTTTCAACACTAACACAAGTGCGAAAAGTGGTTTTTCGACACTAATACAAGTGCAAAAGTGGTTTCCTGCACCAACAAAAGTGCGAAAAGTGGTTTTTCAACACTAACACAAGTGCGAAAAGTGGTTTTTCAACACTAACACAAGTGTGAAAAGTGGTTTTTCAACACTAACACAAGTGCGAAAAGTGGTTTTTCAACACTATCACAAGTGCAAAAAGTGTTTTTTCCACACTAATACAAGTGCAAAAGTGGTTTCCTGCACCAACACAAGTGCGAAAAGTGGTTTTTCAACACTAACACAAGTGCGAAAAGTGGTTTTTCAACACTAACACATGTGCGAAAAGTGTTTTTTCCACACTAATACAAGTGCAAAAGTGGTTTCCTGCACTAACACAAGTGCGAAAAGTGGTTTTTCAACACTAATACAAGTGCGAAAAGTCGTTTTTCAACACTATCACAAGTGCAAAAAGTGTTTTTTCCACACTAATACAAGTGCAAAACTGGTTTCCTGCACCAACACGAGTGTGAAAAGTGGTTTTTCAACATTAACACAAGTGCGAAAAGTGGTTTTTCAACAATAACACAAGTGCAAAAAGTGGTTTTTCAACACTATCACAAGTGCAAAAAGTGTTTTTGCCACACTAATACAAGTGCAAAATTGGTTTCCTGCACCAACACAAGTGCGAAAAGTGGTTTTTCAACACTAACACAAGTGCGAAAAGTGGTTTTTCAACACTAACACAAGTGCGAAAAGTGGTTTTTCCACACTAATACAAGTGCAAAAGTGGTTTCCTGCACCAACACAAGTGCGAAAAGTGGTTTTTCAACACTATCACAAGTGCAAAATGTTTTTTCCACACTAATACAAGTGTAAAAGTGGTGTCCTGCACCAACACGTGCGAAAAGTGGTTTTTCAACACTAACACAAGTGAGAAAAGTGGTTTTTCAACACTATCACAAGTGCAAAAAGTGTTTTTTCCACACTAATACAAGTGCAAAAGTGGTTTCCTGCACCAACACAAGTGCGAAAAGTGGTTTTTCAACACTAACACAAGTGAGAAAAGTGGTTTTTCAACACTAACACAAGTGCGAAAAGTGGTTTTTCAACACTAACACAAGTGCGAAAAGTGTTTTTTCCACAGTAATACAAGTGCAAAAGTGGTTTCCTGCACTAACACAAGTGCGAAAAGTGGTTTTTCAACACTAACACAAGTGCGAAAAGTGGTTTTTCAACACTAACACATGTGCGAAAAGTGTTTTTTCAACACTAACACAAGTGCGAAAAGTGCTTTTTCCACACTAATACAAGTGCAAAAGTGGTTTCCTGCACCAACACAAGTGCGAAAAGTGGTTTTTCAACACTAACACAAGTGCGAAAAGTGGTTTTTCAACAACAACACATGTGCGAAAAGTGGTTTTTCAACACCAACACAAGTGCGAAAAGTGGTTTTTCCACACTAATACAAGTGCAAAAGTGGTTTCCTGCACCAACACAAGTGCGAAAAGTGGTTTTTCAACGCTAACGCAAGTGCAAAAAGTGGTTTTTCAACACTATCACAAGTGCAAAATGTTTTTTCCACACTAATACATGTGTAAAAGTGGTGTCCTGCACCAACACGTGCGAAAAGTGGTTTTTCCACACTATCACAAGTGCAAAAAGTGTTTTTTCCACACTAATACAAGTGCAAAAGTGGTTTGCTGCACCAACACAAGTGCGAAAAGCGGTTTTTCAACACTAACACAAGTGCGAAAAGTGGTTTTTCAACACTACCACAAGTGCAAAAAGTGTTTTTTCCACACTAATACAAGTGCAAAAGTGGTTTCCTGCACCAACACAAGTGCGAAAAGTGGTTTTTCAACACTAACACAAGTGCGAAAAGTGGTTTTTCAACACTAACACAAGTGCGAAAAGTGGTTTTTCCACACTAATACAAGTGCAAAAGTGGTTTGCTGCACCAACACAAGTGCGAAAAGTGGTTTTTCAAGACTAACACAAGTGCGAAAAGTGGTTTTTCAACACTAAAACAAGTGCGAAAAGTGGATTTTCCACACTAATACAAGTGCAAAAGTGGTTTCCTGCACCAACACAAGTGCGAAAAGTGGTTTTTCAACACTAACACAAGTGCGAAAAGTGGTTTTTCAACACTAACACATGTGCGAAAAGTGGTTTTTCAACACTAACACAAGTGCGAAAAGTGGTTTTTCCACACTAATACAAGTGCAAAAGTGGTTTCCTGCACCAACACAAGTGCGAAAAGTGGTTTTTCAACACTAACACAAGTGCAAAAAGTGGTTTTTCAACACTATCACAAGTGCAAAATGTTTTTTCCACACTAATACATGTGTAAAAGTGGTGTCCTGCACCAACACGTGCGAAAAGTGGTTTTTCCACACTATCACAAGTGCAAAAAGTGTTTTTTCCACACTAATACAAGTGCAAAAGTGGTTTCCTGCACCAACACAAGTGCGAAAAGCGGTTTTTCAACACTAACACAAGTGCGAAAAGTGGTTTTTCAACACTACCACAAGTGCAAAAAGTGTTTTTTCCACACTAATACAAGTGCAAAAGTGGTTTCCTGCACCAACACAAGTGCGAAAAGTGGTTTTTCAACACTAACACAAGTGCGAAAAGTGGTTTTTCGACACTAATACAAGTGCAAAAGTGGTTTCCTGCACCAACAAAAGTGCGAAAAGTGGTTTTTCAACACTAACACAAGTGCGAAAAGTGGTTTTTCAACACTAACACAAGTGCGAAAAGTGGTTTTTCAACACTAACACAAGTGCGAAAAGTGGTTTTTCAACACTAACACAAGTGCGAAAAGTGGTTTTTCCACACTAATACAAGTGCAAAAGTGGTTTCCTGCACCAACACAAGTGTGAAAAGTGGTTTTTCAACACTAACACAGGTGCGAAAAGTGGTTTTTCAACACTAACACAAGTGCGAAAAGTGGTTTTTCAACACTAACACAAGTGCGAAAAGTGGTTTTTCAACACTATCACAAGTGCAAAAAGTGTTTTTTCCACACTAATACAAGTGCAAAAGTGATTTCCTGCACCAACACAAGTGTGAATAGTGGTTTATCAACACTAACACAAGTGCAAAAAGTGTTTTTTCCACACTAATACAAGTGCAAAAGTGGTTTCCTGCACCAACACAAGTGCGAAAAGTGGTTTTTCAACACTAACACAAGTGCGAAAAGTGCTTTTTCAACACTAACACAAGTGCGAAAAGTGTTTTTTCCACACTAATACAAGTGCAAAAGTGCTTTACTGCAACAACACAAGTGCGAAAAGTGGTTTTTCAACACTATCACAAGTGCAAAAAGTGTTTTTTCCACACTAATACAATTGCAAAAGTGGTTTCCTGCACCAACACAAGTGTGAAAAGTGGTTTTTCAACACTAACACAAGTGCGAAAAGTGGTTTTTCAACACTAACACAAGTGCGAAAAGTGGTTTTTCAACACTATCACAAGTGCAAAAAGTGTTTTTTCCACACTAATACAAGTGCAAAAGTGGTTTCCTGCACCAACACAAGTGTGAAAAGTGGTTTTTCAACACTAACGCAAGTGCGAAAAGTGGTTTTTCAACACTAACACAAGTGCGAAAAGTGGTTTTTCAACACTAACACAAGTGCGAAAAGTGGTTTTTCAACACTAACACAAGTGTGAAAAGTGGTTTTTCAACACTAACACAAGTGCGAAAAGTGGTTTTTCAACACTATCACAAGTGCAAAAAGTGTTTTTTCCACACTAATACAAGTGCAAAAGTGGTTTCCTGCACCAACACAAGTGCGAAAAGTGGTTTTTCAACACTAACACAAGTGCGAAAAGTGGTTTTTCAACACTAACACATGTGCGAAAAGTGTTTTTTCCACACTAATACAAGTGCAAAAGTGGTTTACTGCAACAACACAAGTGCGAAAAGTGGTTTTTCAACACTATCACAAGTGCAAAAAGTGTTTTTTCCACACTAATACAATTGCAAAAGTGGTTTCCTGCACCAACACAAGTGTGAAAAGTGGTTTTTCAACACTACCACAAGTGCGAAAAGTGGTTTTTCAACACTAACACAAGTGCAAAAAGTGGTTTTTCAACACTATCACAAGTGCAAAAAGTGTTTTTTCCACACTAATACAAGTGCAAAAGTAGTTTACTGCACCAACACAAGTGCGAAAAGTGGTTTTTCAACACCAACACAAGTGCGAAAAGTGGTTTTTCCACACTAATACAAGTGCAAAAGTGGTTTCCTGCACCAACACAAGTGCGAAAAGTGGTTTTTCAACACTAACACAAGTGCGAAAAGTGGTTTTTCAACACTATCACAAGTGCAAAAAGTGTTTTTTCCACACTAATACAAGTGCAAAAGTGGTTTCCTGCACCAACACAAGTGCAAAAAGTGGTTTTTCAACACTAACACAAGTGCGAAAAGTGGTTTTTCAACACTAACACAAGTGCGAAAAGTGGTTTTTCAACACTATCACAAGTGCAAAAAGTGTTTTTTCCACACTAATACAAGTGCAAAACTGGTTTCCTGCACCAACACAAGTGCGAAAAGTGGTTTTTCAACACTAATACAAGTGCAAAAAGTGGTTTTTCAACACTAACACAAGTGCGAAAAGTGGTTTTTCCACACTAATACAAGTGCAAAAGTGGTTTCCTGCACCAACACAAGTGCGAAAAGTGGTTTTTCAAGACTAACACAAGTGCGAAAAGTGGTTTTTCAACTCTAAAACAAGTGCGAAAAGTGGTTTTTCAACACTAACACAAGTGCGAAAAGTGGTTTTTCAACACTAACACAAGTGCGAAAAGTGGTTTTTCCACAGTAATACAAGTGCAAAAGTGGTTTCCTGCACCAACACAAGTGCGAAAAGTGGTTTTTAAACACTAACACAAGTGCGAAAAGTGGTTTTTCAACACTATCACAAGTGCAAAAAGTGTTTTTTCCACACTAATACAAGTGCAAAAGTGATTTCCTGCACCAACACAAGTGTGAATAGTGGTTTTTCAACACTAACACAAGTGCAAAAAGTGTTTTTTCCACACTAATACAAGTGCAAAAGTGGTTTCCTGCACCAACACAAGTGCGAAAAGTGGTTTTTCAACACTAACACAAGTGCGAAAAGTGCTTTTTCAACACTAACACAAGTGCGAAAAGTGTTTTTTCCACACTAATACAAGTGCAAAAGTGGTTTACTGCAACAACACAAGTGCGAAAAGTGGTTTTTCAACACTATCACAAGTGCAAAAAGTGTTTTTTCCACACTAATACAATTGCAAAAGTGGTTTCCTGCACCAACACAAGTGTGAAAAGTGGTTTTTCAACACTAACACAAGTGCGAAAGTGGTTTTTCAACACTAACACAAGTGCGAAAAGTGGTTTTTCAACACTATCACAAGTGCAAAAAGTGTTTTTTCCACACTAATACAAGTGCAAAAGTGGTTTCCTGCACCAACACAAGTGTGAAAAGTGGTTTTTCAACACTAACACAAGTGCGAAAAGTGGTTTTTCAACACTAACACAAGTGCGAAAAGTGGTTTTTCGACACTAATACAAGTGCAAAAGTGGTTTCCTGCACCAACAAAAGTGCGAAAAGTGGTTTTTCAACACTAACACAAGTGCGAAAAGTGGTTTTTCAACACTAACACAAGTGTGAAAAGTGGTTTTTCAACACTAACACAAGTGCGAAAAGTGGTTTTTCAACACTATCACAAGTGCAAAAAGTGTTTTTTCCACACTAATACAAGTGCAAAAGTGGTTTCCTGCACCAACACAAGTGCGAAAAGTGGTTTTTCAACACTAACACAAGTGCGAAAAGTGGTTTTTCAACACTAACACATGTGCGAAAAGTGTTTTTTCCACACTAATACAAGTGCAAAAGTGGTTTCCTGCACTAACACAAGTGCGAAAAGTGGTTTTTCAACACTAATACAAGTGCGAAAAGTCGTTTTTCAACACTATCACAAGTGCAAAAAGTGTTTTTTCCACACTAATACAAGTGCAAAACTGGTTTCCTGCACCAACACGAGTGTGAAAAGTGGTTTTTCAACATTAACACAAGTGCGAAAAGTGGTTTTTCAACAATAACACAAGTGCAAAAAGTGGTTTTTCAACACTATCACAAGTGCAAAAAGTGTTTTTGCCACACTAATACAAGTGCAAAATTGGTTTCCTGCACCAACACAAGTGCGAAAAGTGGTTTTTCAACACTAACACAAGTGCGAAAAGTGGTTTTTCAACACTAACACAAGTGCGAAAAGTGGTTTTTCCACACTAATACAAGTGCAAAAGTGGTTTCCTGCACCAACACAAGTGCGAAAAGTGGTTTTTCAACACTATCACAAGTGCAAAATGTTTTTTCCACACTAATACAAGTGTAAAAGTGGTGTCCTGCACCAACACGTGCGAAAAGTGGTTTTTCAACACTAACACAAGTGAGAAAAGTGGTTTTTCAACACTATCACAAGTGCAAAAAGTGTTTTTTCCACACTAATACAAGTGCAAAAGTGGTTTCCTGCACCAACACAAGTGCGAAAAGTGGTTTTTCAACACTAACACAAGTGAGAAAAGTGGTTCTTCAACACTAACACAAGTGCGAAAAGTGGTTTTTCAACACTAACACAAGTGCGAAAAGTGTTTTTTCCACAGTAATACAAGTGCAAAAGTGGTTTCCTGCACTAACACAAGTGCGAAAAGTGGTTTTTCAACACTAACACAAGTGCGAAAAGTGGTTTTTCAACACTAACACATGTGCGAAAAGTGTTTTTTCAACACTAACACAAGTGCGAAAAGTGCTTTTTCCACACTAATACAAGTGCAAAAGTGGTTTCCTGCACCAACACAAGTGCGAAAAGTGGTTTTTCAACACTAACACAAGTGCGAAAAGTGGTTTTTCAACACCAACACATGTGCGAAAAGTGGTTTTTCAACACCAACACAAGTGCGAAAAGTGGTTTTTCCACACTAATACAAGTGCAAAAGTGGTTTCCTGCACCAACACAAGTGCGAAAAGTGGTTTTTCAATGCTAACGCAAGTGCAAAAAGTGGTTTTTCAACACTATCACAAGTGCAAAATGTTTTTTCCACACTAATACATGTGTAAAAGTGGTGTCCTGCACCAACACGTGCGAAAAGTGGTTTTTCCACACTATCACAAGTGCAAAAAGTGTTTTTTCCACACTAATACAAGTGCAAAAGTGGTTTGCTGCACCAACACAAGTGCGAAAAGCGGTTTTTCAACACTAACACAAGTGCAAAAAGTGTTTTTTCCACACTAATACAAGTGCAAAAGTGGTTTCCTGCACCAACACAAGTGCGAAAAGTGGTTTTTCAACACTAACACAAGTGCGAAAAGTGGTTTTTCGACACTAATACAAGTGCAAAAGTGGTTTCCTGCACCAACAAAAGTGCGAAAAGTGGTTTTTCAACACTAACACAAGTGCGAAAAGTGGTTTTTCAACACTAACACAAGTGCGAAAAGTGGTTTTTCAACACTAACACAAGTGCGAAAAGTGGTTTTTCAACACTAACACAAGTGCGAAAAGTGGTTTTTCCACACTAATACAAGTGCAAAAGTGGTTTCCTGCACCAACACAAGTGTGAAAAGTGGTTTTTCAACACTAACACGGGTGCGAAAAGTGGTTTTTCAACACTAACACAAGTGCGAAAAGTGGTTTTTCAACACTAACACAAGTGCGAAAAGTGTTTTTCCCACACTAATACAAGTGCAAAAGTGGTTTCCTGCACTAACACAAGTGCGAAAAGTGTTTTTCAACACTAACACAAGTGCGAAAAGTGGTTTTTCAACACTATCACAAGTGCAAAAAGTGTTTTTTCCACACTAATACAAGTGCAAAACTGGTTTCCTGCACCAACACAAGTGCGAAAAGTGGTTTTTCAACACTAACACAAGTGCGAAAAGTGGTTTTTCCACACTAATACAAGTGCAAAAGTGGTTTCCTGCACCAACACAAGTGCGAAAAGTGGTTTTTCAAGACTAACACAAGTGCGAAAAGTGGTTTTTCAACACTAAAACAAGTGCGAAAAGTGGTTTTTCAACACTAACACAAGTGCGAAAAGTGGTTTTTCAACACTAACACAAGTGCGAAAAGTGGTTTTTCAACACTATCACAAGTGCAAAAAGTGTTTTTTCCACACTAATACAAGTGCAAAACTGGTTTCCTGCACCAACACAAGTGCGAAAAGTGGTTTTTCAACACTAATACAAGTGCAAAAAGTGGTTTTTCAACACTAACACAAGTGCGAAAAGTGGTTTTTCCACACTAATACAAGTGCAAAAGTGGTTTCCTGCACCAACACAAGTGCGAAAAGTGGTTTTTCAAGACTAACACAAGTGCGAAAAGTGGTTTTTCAACACTAAAACAAGTGCGAAAAGTGGATTTTCCACACTAATACAAGTGCAAAAGTGGTTTCCTGCACCAACACAAGTGCGAAAAGTGGTTTTTCAACACTAACACAAGTGCGAAAAGTGGTTTTTCAACACTAACACATGTGCGAAAAGTGGTTTTTCAACACTAACACAAGTGCGAAAAGTGGTTTTTCCACACTAATACAAGTGCAAAAGTGGTTTCCTGCACCAACACAAGTGCGAAAAGTGGTTTTTCAACACTAACACAAGTGCAAAAAGTGGTTTTTCAACACTATCACAAGTGCAAAATGTTTTTTCCACACTAATACATGTGTAAAAGTGGTGTCCTGCACCAACACGTGCGAAAAGTGGTTTTTCCACACTATCACAAGTGCAAAAAGTGTTTTTTCCACACTAATACAAGTGCAAAAGTGGTTTCCTGCACCAACACAAGTGCGAAAAGCGGTTTTTCAACACTAACACAAGTGCGAAAAGTGGTTTTTCAACACTACCACAAGTGCAAAAAGTGTTTTTTCCACACTAATACAAGTGCAAAAGTGGTTTCCTGCACCAACACAAGTGCGAAAAGTGGTTTTTCAACACTAACACAAGTGCGAAAAGTGGTTTTTCGACACTAATACAAGTGCAAAAGTGGTTTCCTGCACCAACAAAAGTGCGAAAAGTGGTTTTTCAACACTAACACAAGTGCGAAAAGTGGTTTTTCAACACTAACACAAGTGCGAAAAGTGGTTTTTCAACACTAACACAAGTGCGAAAAGTGGTTTTTCAACACTAACACAAGTGCGAAAAGTGGTTTTTCCACACTAATACAAGTGCAAAAGTGGTTTCCTGCACCAACACAAGTGTGAAAAGTGGTTTTTCAACACTAACACAGGTGCGAAAAGTGGTTTTTCAACACTAACACAAGTGCGAAAAGTGGTTTTTCAACACTAACACAAGTGCGAAAAGTGGTTTCTCGACACTAATACAAGTGCAAAAGTGGTTTACTGCACCAACAAAAGTGCGAAAAGTGGTTTTTCAACACTAACACAAGTGCGAAAAGTGGTTTTTCAACACTAACACAAGTGTGAAAAGTGGTTTTTCAACACTAACACAAGTGCGAAAAGTGGTTTTTCAACACTATCACAAGTGCAAAAAGTGTTTTTCCACACTAATACAAGTGCAAAAGTGGTTTCCTGCACCAACACAAGTGCGAAAAGTGGTTTTTCAACACTAACACAAGTGCGAAAAGTGGTTTTTCAACACTAACACATGTGCGAAAAGTGTTTTTCCCACACTAATACAAGTGCAAAAGTGGTTTCCTGCACTAACACAAGTGCGAAAAGTGGTTTTTCAACACTAACACAAGTGCGAAAAGTGGTTTTTCAACACTATCACAAGTGCAAAAAGTGTTTTTTCCACACTAATACAAGTGCAAAACTGGTTTCCTGCACCAACACAAGTGCGAAAAGTGGTTTTTCAACACTAACACAAGTGCGAAAAGTGGTTTTTCCACACTAATACAAGTGCAAAAGTGGTTTCCTGCACCAACACAAGTGCGAAAAGTGGTTTTTCAAGACTAACACAAGTGCGAAAAGTGGTTTTTCAACACTAAAACAAGTGCGAAAAGTGGTTTTTCAACACTAACACAAGTGCGAAAAGTGGTTTTTCAACACTAACACAAGTGCGAAAAGTGGTTTTTCAACACTATCACAAGTGCAAAAAGTGTTTTTTCCACACTAATACAAGTGCAAAACTGGTTTCCTGCACCAACACAAGTGCGAAAAGTGGTTTTTCAACACTAATACAAGTGCAAAAAGTGGTTTTTCAACACTAACACAAGTGCGAAAAGTGGTTTTTCCACACTAATACAAGTGCAAAAGTGGTTTCCTGCACCAACACAAGTGCGAAAAGTGGTTTTTCAAGACTAACACAAGTGCGAAAAGTGGTTTTTCAACACTAAAACAAGTGCGAAAAGTGGTTTTTCAACACTAACACAAGTGCGAAAAGTGGTTTTTCAACACTAACACAAGTGCGAAAAGTGGTTTTTCCACAGTAATACAAGTGCAAAAGTGGTTTCCTGCACCAACTCAAGTGCGAAAAGTGGTTTTTCAACACTAACACAAGTGCGAAAAGTGGTTTTTCAACACTATCACAAGTGCAAAAAGTGTTTTTTCCACACTAATACAAGTGCAAAAGTGATTTCCTGCACCAACACAAGTGCGAAAAGTGGTTTTTCAACACTAACACAAGTGCGAAAAGTGCTTTTTCAACACTAACACAAGTGCGAAAAGTGTTTTTTCCACACTAATACAAGTGCAAAAGTGCTTTACTGCAACAACACAAGTGCGAAAAGTAGTTTTTCAACACTATCACAAGTGCAAAAAGTGTTTTTTCCACACTAATACAATTGCAAAAGTGGTTTCCTGCACCAACACAAGTGTGAAAAGTGGTTTTTCAACACTAACACAAGTGCGAAAAGTGGTTTTTCAACACTAACACAAGTGCGAAAAGTGGTTTTTCAACACTATCACAAGTGCAAAAAGTGTTTTTTCCACACTAATACAAGTGCAAAAGTGGTTTCCTGCACCAACACAAGTGTGAAAAGTGGTTTTTCAACACTAACACAAGTGCGAAAAGTGGTTTTTCAACACTAACACAAGTGCGAAAAGTGGTTTTTCGACACTAATACAAGTGCAAAAGTCGTTTCCTGCACCAACAAAAGTGCGAAAAGTGGTTTTTCAACACTAACACAAGTGCGAAAAGTGGTTTTTCAACACTAACACAAGTGTGAAAAGTGGTTTTTCAACACTAACACAAGTGCGAAAAGTGGTTTTTCAACACTATCACAAGTGCAAAAAGTGTTTTTTCCACACTAATACAAGTGCAAAAGTGGTTTCCTGCACCAACACAAGTGCGAAAAGTGGTTTTTCAACACTAACACAAGTGCGAAAAGTGGTTTTTCAACATTAACACATGTGCGAAAAGTGTTTTTTCCACACTAATACAAGTGCAAAAGTGGTTTCCTGCACTAACACAAGTGCGAAAAGTGGTTTTTCAACACTAATACAAGTGCGAAAAGTCGTTTTTCAACACTATCACAAGTGCAAAAAGTGTTTTTTCCACACTAATACAAGTGCAAAACTGGTTTCCTGCACCAACACGAGTGTGAAAAGTGGTTTTTCAACATTAACACAAGTGCGAAAAGTGGTTTTTCAACAATAACACAAGTGCAAAAAGTGGTTTTTCAACACTATCACAAGTGCAAAAAGTGTTTTTGCCACACTAATACAAGTGCAAAATAGGTTTCCTGCACCAACACAAGTGCGAAAAGTGGTTTTTCAACACTAACACAAGTGCGAAAAGTGGTTTTTCCACACTAATACAAGTGCAAAAGTGGTTTCCTGTACCAACACAAGTGCGAAAAGTGGTTTTTCAACACTATCACAAGTGCAAAATGTTTTTTCCACACTAATACAAGTGTAAAAGTGGTGTCCTGCACCAACACGTGCGAAAAGTGGTTTTTCAACACTAACACAAGTGAGAAAAGTGGTTTTTCAACACTATCACAAGTGCAAAAAGTGTTTTTTCCACACTAATACAAGTGCAAAAGTGGTTTCCTGCACCAACACAAGTGCGAAAAGTGGTTTTTCAACACTAACACAAGTGAGAAAAGTGGTTTTTCAACACTAACACAAGTGCGAAAAGTGGTTTTTCAACACTAACACAAGTGCGAAAAGTGTTTTTTCCACAGTAATACAAGTGCAAAAGTGGTTTCCTGCACTAACACAAGTGCGAAAAGTGGTTTTTCAACACTAACACAAGTGCGAAAAGTGGTTTTTCAACACTAACACATGTGCGAAAAGTGTTTTTTCAACACTAACACAAGTGCGAAAAGTGGTTTTTCAACACTAACACAAGTGCGAAAAGTGGTTTTTCCACACTAATACAAGTGCAAAAGTGGTTTCCTGCACCAACACAAGTGCGAAAAGTGGTTTTTCAACACTAACACAAGTGCGAAAAGTGGTTTTTCAACACTAACACAAGTGCGAAAAGTGTTTTTTCCACACTAATTCAAGTGCAAAAGTGGTTTCCTGCACCAACACAAGTGCAAAAAGTGGTTTTTCAACACTAACACAAGTGCAAAAAGTGGTTTTTCAACACTATCACAAGTGCAAAATGTTTTTTCCACACTAATACATGTGTAAAAGTGGTGTCCTGCACCAACACGTGCGAAAAGTGGTTTTTCCACACTATCACAAGTGCAAAAAGTGTTTTTTCCACACTAATACAAGTGCAAAAGTGGTTTCCTGCACCAACACAAGTGCGAAAAGCGGTTTTTCAACACTAACACAAGTGCGAAAAGTGGTTTTTCAACACTACCACAAGTGCAAAAAGTGTTTTTTCCACACTAATACAAGTGCAAAAGTGGTTTCCTGCACCAACACAAGTGCGAAAAGTGGTTTTTCAACACTAACACAAGTGCGAAAAGTGGTTTTTCGACACTAATACAAGTGCAAAAGTGGTTTCCTGCACCAACAAAAGTGCGAAAAGTGGTTTTTCAACACTAACACAAGTGCGAAAAGTGGTTTTTCAACACTAACACAAGTGCGAAAAGTGGTTTTTCAACACTAACACAAGTGTGAAAAGTGGTTTTTCAACACTAACACACGTGCGAAAAGTGGTTTTTCAACACTAACACAAGTGCGAAAAGTGGTTTTTCAACACTAACACAAGTGCGAAAAGTGGTTTCTCGACACTAATACAAGTGCAAAAGTGGTTTCCTGCACCAACAAAAGTGCGAAAAGTGGTTTTTCAACACTAACACAAGTGCGAAAAGTGGTTTTTCAACACTAACACAAGTGTGAAAAGTGGTTTTTCAACACTAACACAAGTGCGAAAAGTGGTTTTTCAACACTAACACAAGTGTGAAAAGTGGTTTCCTGCACCAACAAAAGTGCGAAAAGTGGTTTTTCAACACTAACACAAGTGCGAAAAGTGGTTTTTCAACACTAACACAAGTGCGAAAAGTGGTTTCTTGACACTAATACAAGTGCAAAAGTGGTTTCCTGCACCAACAAAAGTGCGAAAAGTGGTTTTTCAACACTAATACAAGTGCAAAAGTGGTTTCCTGCACCAACACAAGTGCGAAAAGTGGTTTTTCAAGACTAACACAAGTGCGAAAAGTGGTTTTTCAACACTAAAACAAGTGCGAAAAGTGGTTTTTCAACACTAACACAAGTGCGAAAAGTGGTTTTTCAACACTAACACAAGTGCGAAAAGTGGTTTTTCAACACTATCACAAGTGCAAAAAGTGTTTTTTCCACACTAATACAAGTGCAAAACTGGTTTCCTGCACCAACACAAGTGCGAAAAGTGGTTTTTCAACACTAATACAAGTGCAAAAAGTGTTTTTTCAACACTAACACAAGTGCGAAAAGTGGTTTTTCCACACTAATACAAGTGCAAAAGTGGTTTCCTGCACCAACACAAGTGCGAAAAGTGGTTTTTCAAGACTAACACAAGTGCGAAAAGTGGTTTTTCAACACTAAAACAAGTGCGAAAAGTGGTTTTTCAACACTAACACAAGTGCGAAAAGTGGTTTTTCAACACTAACACAAGTGCGAAAAGTGGTTTTTCCACAGTAATACAAGTGCAAAAGTGGTTTCCTGCACCAACTCAAGTGCGAAAAGTGGTTTTTCAACACTAACACAAGTGCGAAAAGTGGTTTTTCAACACTATCACAAGTGCAAAAAGTGTTTTTTCCACACTAATACAAGTGCAAAAGTGATTTCCTGCACCAACACAAGTGTGAATAGTGGTTTTTCAACACTAACACAAGTGCAAAAAGTGTTTTTTCCACACTAATACAAGTGCAAAAGTGGTTTCCTGCACCAACACAAGTGCGAAAAGTGGTTTTTCAACACTAACACAAGTGCGAAAAGTGCTTTTTCAACACTAACACAAGTGCGAAAAGTGTTTTTTCCACACTAATACAAGTGCAAAAGTGCTTTACTGCAACAACACAAGTGCGAAAAGTAGTTTTTCAACACTATCACAAGTGCAAAAAGTGTTTTTTCCACACTAATATAATTGCAAAAGTGGTTTCCTGCACCAACACAAGTGTGAAAAGTGGTTTTTCAACACTAACACAAGTGCGAAACGTGGTTTTTCAACACTAACACAAGTGCGAAAAGTGGTTTTTCAACACTATCACAAGTGCAAAAAGTGTTTTTTCCACACTAATACAAGTGCAAAAGTGGTTTCCTGCACCAACACAAGTGTGAAAAGTGGTTTTTCAACACTAACACAAGTGCGAAAAGTGGTTTTTCAACACTAACACAAGTGCGAAAAGTGGTTTTTCGACACTAATACAAGTGCAAAAGTCGTTTCCTGCACCAACAAAAGTGCGAAAAGTGGTTTTTCAACACTAACACAAGTGCGAAAAGTGGTTTTTCAACACTAACACAAGTGTGAAAAGTGGTTTTTCAACACTAACACAAGTGCGAAAAGTGGTTTTTCAACACTATCACAAGTGCAAAAAGTGTTTTTTCCACACTAATACAAGTGCAAAAGTGGTTTCCTGCACCAACACAAGTGCGAAAAGTGGTTTTTCAACACTAACACAAGTGCGAAAAGTGGTTTTTCAACATTAACACATGTGCGAAAAGTGTTTTTTCCACACTAATACAAGTGCAAAAGTGGTTTCCTGCACTAACACAAGTGCGAAAAGTGGTTTTTCAACACTAATACAAGTGCGAAAAGTCGTTTTTCAACACTATCACAAGTGCAAAAAGTGTTTTTTCCACACTAATACAAGTGCAAAACTGGTTTCCTGCACCAACACGAGTGTGAAAAGTGGTTTTTCAACATTAACACAAGTGCGAAAAGTGGTTTTTCAACAATAACACAAGTGCAAAAAGTGGTTTTTCAACACTATCACAAGTGCAAAAAGTGTTTTTGCCACACTAATACAAGTGCAAAATTGGTTTCCTGCACCAACACAAGTGCGAAAAGTGGTTTTTCAACACTAACACAAGTGCGAAAAGTGGTTTTTCCACACTAATACAAGTGCAAAAGTGGTTTCCTGCACCAACACAAGTGCGAAAAGTGGTTTTTCAACACTATCACAAGTGCAAAATGTTTTTTCCACACTAATACAAGTGTAAAAGTGGTGTCCTGCACCAACACGTGCGAAAAGTGGTTTTTCAACACTAACACAAGTGAGAAAAGTGGTTTTTCAACACTATCACAAGTGCAAAAAGTGTTTTTTCCACACTAATACAAGTGCAAAAGTGGTTTCCTGCACCAACACAAGTGCGAAAAGTGGTTTTTCAACACTAACACAAGTGAGAAAAGTGGTTTTTCAACACTAACACAAGTGCGAAAAGTGGTTTTTCAACACTAACACAAGTGCGAAAAGTGTTTTTTCCACAGTAATACAAGTGCAAAAGTGGTTTCCTGCACTAACACAAGTGCGAAAAGTGGTTTTTCAACACTAACACAAGTGCGAAAAGTGGTTTTTCAACACTAACACATGTGCGAAAAGTGTTTTTTCAACACTAACACAAGTGCGAAAAGTGGTTTTTCAACACTAACACAAGTGCGAAAAGTGGTTTTTCCACACTAATACAAGTGCAAAAGTGGTTTCCTGCACCAACACAAGTGCGAAAAGTGGTTTTTCAACACTAACACAAGTGCGAAAAGTGGTTTTTCAACACTAACACAAGTGCGAAAAGTGTTTTTTCCACACTAATTCAAGTGCAAAAGTGGTTTCCTGCACCAACACAAGTGCAAAAAGTGGTTTTTCAACACTAACACAAGTGCAAAAAGTGGTTTTTCAACACTATCACAAGTGCAAAATGTTTTTTCCACACTAATACATGTGTAAAAGTGGTGTCCTGCACCAACACGTGCGAAAAGTGGTTTTTCCACACTATCACAAGTGCAAAAAGTGTTTTTTCCACACTAATACAAGTGCAAAAGTGGTTTCCTGCACCAACACAAGTGCGAAAAGCGGTTTTTCAATACTAACACAAGTGCGAAAAGTGGTTTTTCTACACTACCACAAGTGCAAAAAGTGTTTTTTCCACACTAATACAAGTGCAAAAGTGGTTTCCTGCACCAACACAAGTGCGAAAAGTGGTTTTTCAACACTAACACAAGTGCGAAAAGTGGTTTTTCGACACTAATACAAGTGCAAAAGTGGTTTCCTGCACCAACAAAAGTGCGAAAAGTGGTTTTTCAACACTAACACAAGTGCGAAAAGTGGTTTTTCAACACTAACACAAGTGCGAAAAGTGGTTTTTCAACACTAACACAAGTGCGAAAAGTGGTTTTTCAACACTAACACAAGTGTGAAAAGTGGTTTTTCAACACTAACACACGTGCGAAAAGTGGTTTTTCAACACTAACACAAGTGCGAAAAGTGGTTTTTCAACACTAACACAAGTGCGAAAAGTGGTTTCTCGACACTAATACAAGTGCAAAAGTGGTTTCCTGCACCAACAAAAGTGCGAAAAGTGGTTTTTCAACACTAACACAAGTGCGAAAAGTGGTTTTTCAACACTAACACAAGTGTGAAAAGTGGTTTTTCAACACTAACACAAGTGCGAAAAGTGGTTTTTCAACACTAACACAAGTGTGAAAAGTGGTTTCCTGCACCAACAAAAGTGCGAAAAGTGGTTTTTCAACACTAACACAAGTGCGAAAAGTGGTTTTTCAACACTAACACAAGTGCGAAAAGTGGTTTCTCGACACTAATACAAGTGCAAAAGTGGTTTCCTGCACCAACAAAAGTGCGAAAAGTGGTTTTTCAACACTAACACAAGTGCGAAAAGTGGTTTTTCAACACTAACACAAGTGCGAAAAGTGGTTTTTCAACACTAACACAAGTGCGAAAAGTGGTTTTTCAACACTAACACATGTGCGAAAAGTGTTTTTCCCACACTAATACAAGTGCAAAAGTGGTTTCCTGCACTAACACAAGTGCGAAAAGTGGTTTTTCAACACTAACACAAGTGCGAAAAGTGGTTTTTCAACACTATCACAAGTGCAAAAAGTGTTTTTTCTACACTAATACAAGTGCGAAAAGTGGTTTCCTGCCCCAACACAAGTGCGAAAAGTGGTTTTTCAACACTATCACAAGTGCAAAAAGTGTTTTTTCCACACTAATACAAGTGCAAAACTGGTTTCCTGCACCAACACAAGTGCGAAAAGTGGTTTTTCAACACTAATACAAGTGCAAAAAGTGGTTTTTCAACACTAACACAAGTGCGAAAAGTGGTTTTTCCACACTAATACAAGTGCAAAAGTGGTTTCCTGCACCAACACAAGTGCGAAAAGTGGTTTTTCAAGACTAACACAAGTGCGAAAAGTGGTTTTTCAACACTAAAACAAGTGCGAAAAGTGGTTTTTCAACACTAACACAAGTGCGAAAAGTGGTTTTTCAACACTAACACAAGTGCGAAAAGTGGTTTTTCCACAGTAATACAAGTGCAAAAGTGGTTTCCTGCACCAACTCAAGTGCGAAAAGTGGTTTTTCAACACTAACACAAGTGCGAAAAGTGGTTTTTCAACACTATCACAAGTGCAAAAAGTGTTTTTTCCACACTAATACAAGTGCAAAAGTGATTTCCTGCACCAACACAAGTGTGAATAGTGGTTTTTCAACACTAACACAAGTGCAAAAAGTGTTTTTTCCACACTAATACAAGTGCAAAAGTGGTTTCCTGCACCAACACAAGTGCGAAAAGTGGTTTTTCAACACTAACACAAGTGCGAAAAGTGCTTTTTCAACACTAACACAAGTGCGAAAAGTGTTTTTTCCACACTAATACAAGTGCAAAAGTGCTTTACTGCAACAACACAAGTGCGAAAAGTAGTTTTTCAACACTATAACAAGTGCAAAAAGTGTTTTTTCCACACTAATACAATTGCAAAAGTGGTTTCCTGCACCAACACAAGTGTGAAAAGTGGTTTTTCAACACTAACACAAGTGCGAAAAGTGGTTTTTCAACACTAACACAAGTGCGAAAAGTGGTTTTTCAACACTATCACAAGTGCAAAAAGTGTTTTTTCCACACTAATACAAGTGCAAAAGTGGTTTCCTGCACCAACACAAGTGTGAAAAGTGGTTTTTCAACACTAACACAAGTGCGAAAAGTGGTTTTTCAACACTAACACAAGTGCGAAAAGTGGTTTTTCGACACTAATACAAGTGCAAAAGTGGTTTCCTGCACCAACAAAAGTGCGAAAAGTGGTTTTTCAACACTAACACAAGTGCGAAAAGTGGTTTTTCAACACTAACACAAGTGTGAAAAGTGGTTTTTCAACACTAACACAAGTGCGAAAAGTGGTTTTTCAACACTATCACAAGTGCAAAAAGTGTTTTTTCCACACTAATACAAGTGCAAAAGTGGTTTCCTGCACCAACACAAGTGCGAAAAGTGGTTTTTCAACACTAACACAAGTGCGAAAAGTGGTTTTTCAACATTAACACATGTGCGAAAAGTGTTTTTTCCACACTAATACAAGTGCAAAAGTGGTTTCCTGCACTAACACAAGTGCGAAAAGTGGTTTTTCAACACTAATACAAGTGCGAAAAGTCGTTTTTCAACACTATCACAAGTGCAAAAAGTGTTTTTTCCACACTAATACAAGTGCAAAACTGGTTTCCTGCACCAACACGAGTGTGAAAAGTGGTTTTTCAACATTAACACAAGTGCGAAAAGTGGTTTTTCAACAATAACACAAGTGCAAAAAGTGGTTTTTCAACACTATCACAAGTGCAAAAAGTGTTTTTGCCACACTAATACAAGTGCAAAATTGGTTTCCTGCACCAACACAAGTGCGAAAAGTGGTTTTTCAACACTAACACAAGTGCGAAAAGTGGTTTTTCCACACTAATACAAGTGCAAAAGTGGTTTCCTGCACCAACACAAGTGCGAAAAGTGGTTTTTCAACACTATCACAAGTGCAAAATGTTTTTTCCACACTAATACAAGTGTAAAAGTGGTGTCCTGCACCAACACGTGCGAAAAGTGGTTTTTCAACACTAACACAAGTGAGAAAAGTGGTTTTTCAACACTATCACAAGTGCAAAAAGTGTTTTTTCCACACTAATACAAGTGCAAAAGTGGTTTCCTGCACCAACACAAGTGCGAAAAGTGGTTTTTCAACACTAACACAAGTGAGAAAAGTGGTTTTTCAACACTAACACAAGTGCGAAAAGTGGTTTTTCAACACTAACACAAGTGCGAAAAGTGTTTTTTCCACAGTAATACAAGTGCAAAAGTGGTTTCCTGCACTAACACAAGTGCGAAAAGTGGTTTTTCAACACTAACACAAGTGCGAAAAGTGGTTTTTCAACACTAACACATGTGCGAAAAGTGTTTTTTCAACACTAACACAAGTGCGAAAAGTGGTTTTTCAACACTAACACAAGTGCGAAAAGTGGTTTTTCCACACTAATACAAGTGCAAAAGTGGTTTCCTGCACCAACACAAGTGCGAAAAGTGGTTTTTCAACACTAACACAAGTGCGAAAAGTGGTTTTTCAACACTAACACAAGTGCGAAAAGTGTTTTTTCCACACCAATTCAAGTGCAAAAGTGGTTTCCTGCACCAACACAAGTGCAAAAAGTGGTTTTTCAACACTAACACAAGTGCAAAAAGTGGTTTTTCAACACTATCACAAGTGCAAAATGTTTTTTCCACACTAATACATGTGTAAAAGTGGTGTCCTGCACCAACACGTGCGAAAAGTGGTTTTTCCACACTATCACAAGTGCAAAAAGTGTTTTTTCCACACTAATACAAGTGCAAAAGTGGTTTCCTGCACCAACACAAGTGCGAAAAGCGGTTTTTCAACACTAACACAAGTGCGAAAAGTGGTTTTTCAACACTACCACAAGTGCAAAAAGTGTTTTTTCCACACTAATACAAGTGCAAAAGTGGTTTCCTGCACCAACACAAGTGCGAAAAGTGGTTTTTCAACACTAACACAAGTGCAAAAAGTGGTTTTTCGACACTAATACAAGTGCAAAAGTGGTTTCCTGCACCAACAAAAGTGCGAAAAGTGGTTTTTCAACACTAACACAAGTGCGAAAAGTGGTTTTTCAACACTAACACAAGTGCGAAAAGTGGTTTTTCAACACTAACACAAGTGTGAAAAGTGGTTTTTCAACACTAACACACGTGCGAAAAGTGGTTTTTCAACACTAACACAAGTGCGAAAAGTGGTTTTTCAACACTAACACAAGTGCGAAAAGTGGTTTCTCGACACTAATACAAGTGCAAAAGTGGTTTCCTGCACCAACAAAAGTGCGAAAAGTGGTTTTTCAACACTAACACAAGTGCGAAAAGTGGTTTTTCAACACTAACACAAGTGTGAAAAGTGGTTTTTCAACACTAACACAAGTGCGAAAAGTGGTTTTTCAACACTAACACAAGTGTGAAAAGTGGTTTCCTGCACCAACAAAAGTGCGAAAAGTGGTTTTTCAACACTAACACAAGTGCGAAAAGTGGTTTTTCAACACTAACACAAGTGCGAAAAGTGGTTTCTCGACACTAATACAAGTGCAAAAGTGGTTTCCTGCACCAACAAAAGTGCGAAAAGTGGTTTTTCAACACTAACACAAGTGCGAAAAGTGGTTTTTCAACACTAACACAAGTGCGAAAAGTGGTTTTTCAACACTAACACAAGTGCGAAAAGTGGTTTTTCAACACTAACACATGTGCGAAAAGTGTTTTTCCCACACTAATACAAGTGCAAAAGTGGTTTCCTGCACTAACACAAGTGCGAAAAGTGGTTTTTCAACACTAACACAAGTGCGAAAAGTGGTTTTTCAACACTATCACAAGTGCAAAAAGTGTTTTTTCTACACTAATACAAGTGCAAAACTGGTTTCCTGCACCAACACAAGTGCGAAAAGTGGTTTTTCAACACTAATACAAGTGCAAAAAGTGGTTTTTCAACACTAACACAAGTGCGAAAAGTGGTTTTTCCACACTAATACAAGTGCAAAATTGGTTTCCTGCACCAACACAAGTGCGAAAAGTGGTTTTTCAAGACTAACACAAGTGCGAAAAGTGGTTTTTCAACACTAAAACAAGTGCGAAAAGTGGTTTTTCAACACTAACACAAGTGCGAAAAGTGGTTTTTCCACAGTAATACAAGTGCAAAAGTGGTTTCCTGCACCAACACAAGTGCGAAAAGTGGTTTTTCAACACTAACACAAGTGCGAAAAGTGGTTTTTCAACACTATCACAAGTGCAAAAAGTGTTTTTTCCACACTAATACAAGTGCAAAAGTGGTTTCCTGCACCAACACAAGTGCGAAAAGTGGTTTTTCAACACTACCACAAGTGCAAAAAGTGTTTTTTCCACACTAATACAAGTGCAAAAGTGGTTTCCTGCACCAACACAAGTGCGAAAAGTGGTTTTTCAACACTAACACAAGTGCGAAAAGTGCTTTTTCAACACTAACACAAGTGCGAAAAGTGTTTTTTCCACACTAATACAAGTGCAAAAGTGGTTTACTGCAACAACACAAGTGCGAAAAGTGGTTTTTCAACACTATCACAAGTGCAAAAAGTGTTTTTTCCACACTAATACAATTGCAAAAGTGGTTTCCTGCACCAACACAAGTGTGAAAAGTGGTTTTTCAACACTAACACAAGTGCGAAAAGTGGTTTTTCAACACTAACACAAGTGCAAAAAGTGGTTTTTCAACACTATCACAAGTGCAAAAAGTGTTTTTTCCACACTAATACAAGTGCAAAAGTAGTTTCCTGCACCAACACAAGTGTGAAAAGTGGTTTTTCAACACCAACACAAGTGCGAAAAGTGGTTTTTCCACACTAATACAAGTGCAAAAGTGGTTTCCTGCACCAACACAAGTGCAAAAAGTGGTTTTTCAACACTAACACAAGTGCGAAAAGTTGTTTTTCAACACTATCACAAGTGCAAAAAGTGTTTTTTCCACACTAATACAAGTGCAAAAGTGGTTTCCTGCACCAACACAAGTGCGAAAAGTGGTTTTTCCAACACTAACACAAGTGCGAAAAGTGGTTTTTCAACACTAACACAAGTGCGAAAAGTGGTTTTTCGACACTAATACAAGTGCAAAAGTGGTTTCCTGCACCAACAAAAGTGCGAAAAGTGGTTTTTCAACACTAACACAAGTGCGAAAAGTGGTTTTTCAACACTAACACAAGTGTGAAAAGTGGTTTTTCAACACTAACACAAGTGCGAAAAGTGGTTTTTCAACACTATCACAAGTGCAAAAAGTGTTTTTTCCACACTAATACAAGTGCAAAAGTGGTTTCCTGCACCAATACAAGTGCGAAAAGTGGTTTTTCAACACTAACACAAGTGCAAAATGTTTTTTCCACACTAATACAAGTGTAAAAGTGGTGTCCTGCACCAACACGTGCGAAAAGTGGTTTTTCAACACTAACACAAGTGAGAAAAGTGGTTTTTCAACACTATCACAAGTGCAAAAAGTGTTTTTTCCACACTAATACAAGTGCAAAAGTGGTTTCCTGCACCAACACAAGTGCGAAAAGTGGTTTTTCAACACTAACACAAGTGAGAAAAGTGGTTTTTCAACACTAACACAAGTGCGAAAAGTGGTTTTTCAACACTAACACAAGTGCGAAAAGTGTTTTTCCACACTAATACAAGTGCAAAAGTGGTTTCCTGCACTAACACAAGTGCGAAAAGTGGTTTTTCAACACTAACACAAGTGCGAAAAGTGGTTTTTCAACACTATCACAAGTGCAAAAAGTGTTTTTTCCACACTAATACAAGTGCAAAAGTGGTTTCCTCCACCAACACAAGTGCGAAAAGTGGTTTTTCAACACTAACACAAGTGCGAAAAGTGGTTTTTCAACACTAACACAAGTGTGAAAAGTGGTTTTTCAACACTAACACAAGTGCGAAAAGTGTTTTTTCCACACGAATACAAGTGCAAAAGTGGTTTCCTGCACCAACACAAGTGCGAAAAGTGGTTTTTCAACACTAACACAAGTGCGAAAAGTGGTTTTTCAGCACTAACACAAGTGCAAAAAGTGTTTTTACCACACGAATACAAGTGCAAAAGTGGTTTCCTGCACCAACAAAAGTGCGAAAAGTGGTTTTTCAACACTAACACAAGTGCGAAAAGTGGTTTTTCAACACTAATACAAGTGCAAAAAGTGGTTTTTCAACACTAACACAAGTGCGAAAAGTGGTTTTTCAACACTAACACAAGTGCGAAAAGTGTTTTTACCACACTAATACAAGTGCAAAAGTGGTTTCCTGCACCAACACAAGTGCGAAAAGTGGTTTCTCAACACTAACACAAGTGCGAAAAGTGATTTTTCAACACTAACACAAGTGCGAAAAGTGGTTTTCCACACTAATACAAGTGCAAAAGTGGTTTCCTGCACCAACACAAGTGCGAAAAGTGGTTTTTCAACACTAACACAAGTGCGAAAAGTGGTTTTTCCACACTAATACAAGTGCAAAAGTGGTTTCCTGCACCAACACAAGTGCGAAAAGTGGTTTTTCAACACTAACACAAGTGCGAAAAGTGGTTTTTCAACACTAACACAAGTGCGAAAAGTGGTTTTTCAACACTAACACAAGTGCGAAAAGTGGTTTTTCCACACTAATACAAGTGCAAAAGTGGTTTCCTGCACCACCACAAGTGCGAAAAGTGGTTTTTCAACACTAACACAAGTGCGAAAAGGGGTTTTTCAACACTAACACAAGTGCGAAAAGTGGTTTTTCCACACTAATACAAGTGCGAAAAGTGGTTTTTCAACACTAACACAAGTGCGAAAAGTGGTTTTTCCACACTAATACAAGTGCAAAAGTGGTTTCCTGCACCAACACAAGTGCGAAAAGTGGTTTTTCAACACTAACACAAGTGAGAAAAGTGGTTTTTCCACACTAATACAAGTGCAAAAGTGGTTTCCTGCACCAACAAAAGTGCGAAAAGTGGTTTTTCAACACTAACACAAGTGCGAAAAGTGGTTTTTCAACACTAACACAAGTGCGAAAAGTGGTTTTTCAACACTAACACAAGTGCGAAAAGTGGTTTTTCAACACTAACACAAGTGCGAAAAGTGGTTTTTCCACACTAATACAAGTGCAAAAGTGGTTTCCTGCACCAACACAAGTGTGAAAAGTGGTTTTTCAACACTAACACAGGTGCGAAAGGTGGTTTTTCCACACTAATACAAGTGCAAAAGTGGTTTCCTGCACCAACACAAGTGCGAAAAGTGGTTTTTCAACACTATCACAAGTGCAAAATGTTTTTTCCACACTAATACAAGTGTAAAAGTGGTGTCCTGCACCAACACGTGCGAAAAGTGGTTTTTCAACACTAACACAAGTGAGAAAAGTGGTTTTTCAACACTATCACAAGTGCAAAAAGTGTTTTTTCCACACTAATACAAGTGCAAAAGTGGTTTCCTGCACCAACACAAGTGCGAAAAGTGGTTTTTCAACACTAACACAAGTGAGAAAAGTGGTTTTTCAACACTAACACAAGTGCGAAAAGTGGTTTTTCAACACTAACACAAGTGCGAAAAGTGTTTTTTCCACAGTAATACAAGTGCAAAAGTGGTTTCCTGCACTAACACAAGTGCGAAAAGTGGTTTTTCAACACTAACACAAGTGCGAAAAGTGGTTTTTCAACACTAACACATGTGCGAAAAGTGTTTTTTCAACACTAACACAAGTGCGAAAAGTGGTTTTTCAACACTAACACAAGTGCGAAAAGTGGTTTTTCCACACTAATACAAGTGCAAAAGTGGTTTCCTGCACCAACACAAGTGCGAAAAGTGGTTTTTCAACACTAACACAAGTGCGAAAAGTGGTTTTTCAACACTAACACAAGTGCGAAAAGTGTTTTTTCCACACTAATTCAAGTGCAAAAGTGGTTTCCTGCACCAACACAAGTGCAAAAAGTGGTTTTTCAACACTAACACAAGTGCAAAAAGTGGTTTTTCAACACTATCACAAGTGCAAAATGTTTTTTCCACACTAATACATGTGTAAAAGTGGTGTCCTGCACCAACACGTGCGAAAAGTGGTTTTTCCACACTATCACAAGTGCAAAAAGTGTTTTTTCCACACTAATACAAGTGCAAAAGTGGTTTCCTGCACCAACACAAGTGCGAAAAGCGGTTTTTCAACACTAACACAAGTGCGAAAAGTGGTTTTTCAACACTACCACAAGTGCAAAAAGTGTTTTTTCCACACTAATACAAGTGCAAAAGTGGTTTCCTGCACCAACACAAGTGCGAAAAGTGGTTTTTCAACACTAACACAAGTGCGAAAAGTGGTTTTTCGACACTAATACAAGTGCAAAAGTGGTTTCCTGCACCAACAAAAGTGCGAAAAGTGGTTTTTCAACACTAACACAAGTGCGAAAAGTGGTTTTTCAACACTAACACAAGTGCGAAAAGTGGTTTTTCAACACTAACACAAGTGTGAAAAGTGGTTTTTCAACACTAACACACGTGCGAAAAGTGGTTTTTCAACACTAACACAAGTGCGAAAAGTGGTTTTTCAACACTAACACAAGTGCGAAAAGTGGTTTCTCGACACTAATACAAGTGCAAAAGTGGTTTCCTGCACCAACAAAAGTGCGAAAAGTGGTTTTTCAACACTAACACAAGTGCGAAAAGTGGTTTTTCAACACTAACACAAGTGTGAAAAGTGGTTTTTCAACACTAACACAAGTGCGAAAAGTGGTTTTTCAACACTAACACAAGTGTGAAAAGTGGTTTCCTGCACCAACAAAAGTGCGAAAAGTGGTTTTTCAACACTAACACAAGTGCGAAAAGTGGTTTTTCAACACTAACACAAGTGCGAAAAGTGGTTTCTTGACACTAATACAAGTGCAAAAGTGGTTTCCTGCACCAACAAAAGTGCGAAAAGTGGTTTTTCAACACTAACACAAGTGCGAAAAGTGGTTTTTCAACACTAACACAAGTGCGAAAAGTGGTTTTTCAACACTAACACAAGTGCGAAAAGTGGTTTTTCAACACTAACACATGTGCGAAAAGTGTTTTTCCCACACTAATACAAGTGCAAAAGTGGTTTCCTGCACTAACACAAGTGTGAAAAGTGGTTTTTCAACACTAACACAAGTGCGAAAAGTGGTTTTTCAACACTATCACAAGTGCAAAAAGTGTTTTTTCTACACTAATACAAGTGCAAAACTGGTTTCCTGCACCAACACAAGTGCGAAAAGTGGTTTTTCAACACTAATACAAGTGCAAAAAGTGGTTTTTCAACACTAACACAAGTGCGAAAAGTGGTTTTTCCACACTAATACAAGTGCAAAATTGGTTTCCTGCACCAACACAAGTGCGAAAAGTGGTTTTTCAAGACTAACACAAGTGCGAAAAGTGGTTTTTCAACACTAAAACAAGTGCGAAAAGTGGTTTTTCAACACTAACACAAGTGCGAAAAGTGGTTTTTCCACAGTAATACAAGTGCAAAAGTGGTTTCCTGCACCAACACAAGTGCGAAAAGTGGTTTTTCAACACTAACACAAGTGCGAAAAGTGGTTTTTCAACACTATCACAAGTGCAAAAAGTGTTTTTTCCACACTAATACAAGTGCAAAAGTGGTTTCCTGCACCAACACAAGTGCGAAAAGTGGTTTTTCAACACTACCACAAGTGCAAAAAGTGTTTTTTCCACACTAATACAAGTGCAAAAGTGGTTTCCTGCACCAACACAAGTGCGAAAAGTGGTTTTTCAACACTAACACAAGTGCGAAAAGTGCTTTTTCAACACTAACACAAGTGCGAAAAGTGTTTTTTCCACACTAATACAAGTGCAAAAGTGGTTTACTGCAACAACACAAGTGCGAAAAGTGGTTTTTCAACACTATCACAAGTGCAAAAAGTGTTTTTTCCACACTAATACAATTGCAAAAGTGGTTTCCTGCACCAACACAAGTGTGAAAAGTGGTTTTTCAACACTAACACAAGTGCGAAAAGTGGTTTTTCAACACTAACACAAGTGCAAAAAGTGGTTTTTCAACACTATCACAAGTGCAAAAAGTGTTTTTTCCACACTAATACAAGTGCAAAAGTAGTTTCCTGCACCAACACAAGTGTGAAAAGTGGTTTTTCAACACCAACACAAGTGCGAAAAGTGGTTTTTCCACACTAATACAAGTGCAAAAGTGGTTTCCTGCACCAACACAAGTGCAAAAAGTGGTTTTTCAACACTAACACAAGTGCGAAAAGTTGTTTTTCAACACTATCACAAGTGCAAAAAGTGTTTTTTCCACACTAATACAAGTGCAAAAGTGGTTTCCTGCACCAACACAAGTGCGAAAAGTGGTTTTTCCAACACTAACACAAGTGCGAAAAGTGGTTTTTCAACACTAACACAAGTGCGAAAAGTGGTTTTTCGACACTAATACAAGTGCAAAAGTGGTTTCCTGCACCAACAAAAGTGCGAAAAGTGGTTTTTCAACACTAACACAAGTGCGAAAAGTGGTTTTTCAACACTAACACAAGTGTGAAAAGTGGTTTTTCAACACTAACACAAGTGCGAAAAGTGGTTTTTCAACACTATCACAAGTGCAAAAAGTGTTTTTTCCACACTAATACAAGTGCAAAAGTGGTTTCCTGCACCAATACAAGTGCGAAAAGTGGTTTTTCAACACTAACACAAGTGCAAAATGTTTTTTCCACACTAATACAAGTGTAAAAGTGGTGTCCTGCACCAACACGTGCGAAAAGTGGTTTTTCAACACTAACACAAGTGAGAAAAGTGGTTTTTCAACACTATCACAAGTGCAAAAAGTGTTTTTTCCACACTAATACAAGTGCAAAAGTGGTTTCCTGCACCAACACAAGTGCGAAAAGTGGTTTTTCAACACTAACACAAGTGAGAAAAGTGGTTTTTCAACACTAACACAAGTGCGAAAAGTGGTTTTTCAACACTAACACAAGTGCGAAAAGTGTTTTTCCACACTAATACAAGTGCAAAAGTGGTTTCCTGCACTAACACAAGTGCGAAAAGTGGTTTTTCAACACTAACACAAGTGCGAAAAGTGGTTTTTCAACACTATCACAAGTGCAAAAAGTGTTTTTTCCACACTAATACAAGTGCAAAAGTGGTTTCCTCCACCAACACAAGTGCGAAAAGTGGTTTTTCAACACTAACACAAGTGCGAAAAGTGGTTTTTCAACACTAACACAAGTGTGAAAAGTGGTTTTTCAACACTAACACAAGTGCGAAAAGTGTTTTTTCCACACGAATACAAGTGCAAAAGTGGTTTCCTGCACCAACACAAGTGCGAAAAGTGGTTTTTCAACACTAACACAAGTGCGAAAAGTGGTTTTTCAGCACTATCACAAGTGCAAAAAGTGTTTTTACCACACGAATACAAGTGCAAAAGTGGTTTCCTGCACCAACACAAGTGCGAAAAGTGGTTTTTCAACACTAACACAAGTGCGAAAAGTGGTTTTTCAACACTAATACAAGTGCAAAAAGTGGTTTTTCAACACTAACACAAGTGCGAAAAGTGGTTTTTCAACACTAACACAAGTGCGAAAAGTGTTTTTACCACACTAATACAAGTGCAAAAGTGGTTTCCTGCACCAACACAAGTGCGAAAAGTGGTTTCTCAACACTAACACAAGTGCGAAAAGTGATTTTTCAACACTAACACAAGTGCGAAAAGTGGTTTTCCACACTAATACAAGTGCAAAAGTGGTTTCCTGCACCAACACAAGTGCGAAAAGTGGTTTTTCAACACTAACACAAGTGCGAAAAGTGGTTTTTCCACACTAATACAAGTGCAAAAGTGGTTTCCTGCACCAACACAAGTGCGAAAAGTGGTTTTTCAACACTAACACAAGTGCGAAAAGTGGTTTTTCAACACTAACACAAGTGCGAAAAGTGGTTTTTCAACACTAACACAAGTGCGAAAAGTGGTTTTTCCACACTAATACAAGTGCAAAAGTGGTTTCCTGCACCACCACAAGTGCGAAAAGTGGTTTTTCAACACTAACACAAGTGCGAAAAGGGGTTTTTCAACACTAACACAAGTGTGAAAAGTGGTTTTTCAACACTAACACAGGTGCGAAAGGTGGTTTTTCCACACTAATACAAGTGCAAAAGTGGTTTCCTGCACCAACACAAGTGCGAAAAGCGGTTTTTCAACACTAACACAAGTGCGAAAAGTGGTTTTTCAACACTACCACAAGTGCAAAAAGTGTTTTTTCCACACTAATACATGTGTAAAAGTGGTGTCCTGCACCAACACGTGCGAAAAGTGGTTTTTCCACACTATCACAAGTGCAAAAAGTGTTTTTTCCACACTAATACAAGTGCAAAAGTGGTTTCCTGCACCAACACAAGTGCGAAAAGCGGTTTTTCAACACTAACACAAGTGCGAAAAGTGGTTTTTCAACACTACCACAAGTGCAAAAAGTGTTTTTTCCACACTAATACAAGTGCAAAAGTGGTTTCCTGCACCAACACAAGTGCGAAAAGTGGTTTTTCAACACTAACACAAGTGCGAAAAGTGGTTTTTCGACACTAATACAAGTGCAAAAGTGGTTTCCTGCACCAACAAAAGTGCGAAAAGTGGTTTTTCAACACTAACACAAGTGCGAAAAGTGGTTTTTCAACACTAACACAAGTGCGAAAAGTGGTTTTTCAACACTAACACAAGTGTGAAAAGTGGTTTTTCAACACTAACACACGTGCGAAAAGTGGTTTTTCAACACTAACACAAGTGCGAAAAGTGGTTTTTCAACACTAACACAAGTGCGAAAAGTGGTTTCTCAACACTAATACAAGTGCAAAAGTGGTTTCCTGCACCAACAAAAGTGCGAAAAGTGGTTTTTCAACACTAACACAAGTGCGAAAAGTGGTTTTTCAACACTAACACAAGTGTGAAAAGTGGTTTTTCAACACTAACACAAGTGCGAAAAGTGGTTTTTCAACACTAACACAAGTGTGAAAAGTGGTTTCCTGCACCAACAAAAGTGCGAAAAGTGGTTTTTCAACACTAACACAAGTGCGAAAAGTGGTTTTTCAACACTAACACAAGTGCGAAAAGTGGTTTCTTGACACTAATACAAGTGCAAAAGTGGTTTCCTGCACCAACAAAAGTGCGAAAAGTGGTTTTTCAACACTAACACAAGTGCGAAAAGTGGTTTTTCAACACTAACACAAGTGCGAAAAGTGGTTTTTCAACACTAACACAAGTGCGAAAAGTGGTTTTTCAACACTAACACATGTGCGAAAAGTGTTTTTCCCACACTAATACAAGTGCAAAAGTGGTTTCCTGCACTAACACAAGTGCGAAAAGTGGTTTTTCAACACTAACACAAGTGCGAAAAGTGGTTTTTCAACACTATCACAAGTGCAAAAAGTGTTTTTTCTACACTAATACAAGTGCAAAACTGGTTTCCTGCACCAACACAAGTGCGAAAAGTGGTTTTTCAACACTAATACAAGTGCAAAAAGTGGTTTTTCAACACTAACACAAGTGCGAAAAGTGGTTTTTCCACACTAATACAAGTGCAAAATTGGTTTCCTGCACCAACACAAGTGCGAAAAGTGGTTTTTCAAGACTAACACAAGTGCGAAAAGTGGTTTTTCAACACTAAAACAAGTGCGAAAAGTGGTTTTTCAACACTAACACAAGTGCGAAAAGTGGTTTTTCCACAGTAATACAAGTGCAAAAGTGGTTTCCTGCACCAACACAAGTGCGAAAAGTGGTTTTTCAACACTAACACAAGTGCGAAAAGTGGTTTTTCAACACTATCACAAGTGCAAAAAGTGTTTTTTCCACACTAATACAAGTGCAAAAGTGGTTTCCTGCACCAACACAAGTGCGAAAAGTGGTTTTTCAACACTACCACAAGTGCAAAAAGTGTTTTTTCCACACTAATACAAGTGCAAAAGTGGTTTCCTGCACCAACACAAGTGCGAAAAGTGGTTTTTCAACACTAACACAAGTGCGAAAAGTGCTTTTTCAACACTAACACAAGTGCGAAAAGTGTTTTTTCCACACTAATACAAGTGCAAAAGTGGTTTACTGCAACAACACAAGTGCGAAAAGTGGTTTTTCAACACTATCACAAGTGCAAAAAGTGTTTTTTCCACACTAATACAATTGCAAAAGTGGTTTCCTGCACAAACACAAGTGTGAAAAGTGGTTTTTCAACACTAACACAAGTGCGAAAAGTGGTTTTTCAACACTAACACAAGTGCAAAAAGTGGTTTTTCAACACTATCACAAGTGCAAAAAGTGTTTTTTCCACACTAATACAAGTGCAAAAGTAGTTTCCTGCACCAACACAAGTGTGAAAAGTGGTTTTTCAACACCAACACAAGTGCGAAAAGTGGTTTTTCCACACTAATACAAGTGCAAAAGTGGTTTCCTGCACCAACACAAGTGCAAAAAGTGGTTTTTCAACACTAACACAAGTGCGAAAAGTTGTTTTTCAACACTATCACAAGTGCAAAAAGTGTTTTTTCCACACTAATACAAGTGCAAAAGTGGTTTCCTGCACCAACACAAGTGCGAAAAGTGGTTTTTCCAACACTAACACAAGTGCGAAAAGTGGTTTTTCAACACTAACACAAGTGCGAAAAGTGGTTTTTCGACACTAATACAAGTGCAAAAGTGGTTTCCTGCACCAACAAAAGTGCGAAAAGTGGTTTTTCAACACTAACACAAGTGCGAAAAGTGGTTTTTCAACACTAACACAAGTGTGAAAAGTGGTTTTTCAACACTAACACAAGTGCGAAAAGTGGTTTTTCAACACTATCACAAGTGCAAAAAGTGTTTTTTCCACACTAATACAAGTGCAAAAGTGGTTTCCTGCACCAATACAAGTGCGAAAAGTGGTTTTTCAACACTAACACAAGTGCAAAATGTTTTTTCCACACTAATACAAGTGTAAAAGTGGTGTCCTGCACCAACACGTGCGAAAAGTGGTTTTTCAACACTAACACAAGTGAGAAAAGTGGTTTTTCAACACTATCACAAGTGCAAAAAGTGTTTTTTCCACACTAATACAAGTGCAAAAGTGGTTTCCTGCACCAACACAAGTGCGAAAAGTGGTTTTTCAACACTAACACAAGTGAGAAAAGTGGTTTTTCAACACTAACACAAGTGCGAAAAGTGGTTTTTCAACACTAACACAAGTGCGAAAAGTGTTTTTCCACACTAATACAAGTGCAAAAGTGGTTTCCTGCACTAACACAAGTGCGAAAAGTGGTTTTTCAACACTAACACAAGTGCGAAAAGTGGTTTTTCAACACTATCACAAGTGCAAAAAGTGTTTTTTCCACACTAATACAAGTGCAAAAGTGGTTTCCTCCACCAACACAAGTGCGAAAAGTGGTTTTTCAACACTAACACAAGTGCGAAAAGTGGTTTTTCAACACTAACACAAGTGTGAAAAGTGGTTTTTCAACACTAACACAAGTGCGAAAAGTGTTTTTTCCACACGAATACAAGTGCAAAAGTGGTTTCCTGCACCAACACAAGTGCGAAAAGTGGTTTTTCAACACTAACACAAGTGCGAAAAGTGGTTTTTCAGCACTATCACAAGTGCAAAAAGTGTTTTTACCACACGAATACAAGTGCAAAAGTGGTTTCCTGCACCAACACAAGTGCGAAAAGTGGTTTTTCAACACTAACACAAGTGCGAAAAGTGGTTTTTCAACACTAATACAAGTGCAAAAAGTGGTTTTTCAACACTAACACAAGTGCGAAAAGTGGTTTTTCAACACTAACACAAGTGCGAAAAGTGTTTTTACCACACTAATACAAGTGCAAAAGTGGTTTCCTGCACCAACACAAGTGCGAAAAGTGGTTTCTCAACACTAACACAAGTGCGAAAAGTGATTTTTCAACACTAACACAAGTGCGAAAAGTGGTTTTCCACACTAATACAAGTGCAAAAGTGGTTTCCTGCACCAACACAAGTGCGAAAAGTGGTTTTTCAACACTAACACAAGTGCGAAAAGTGGTTTTTCCACACTAATACAAGTGCAAAAGTGGTTTCCTGCACCAACACAAGTGCGAAAAGTGGTTTTTCAACACTAACACAAGTGCGAAAAGTGGTTTTTCAACACTAACACAAGTGCGAAAAGTGGTTTTTCAACACTAACACAAGTGCGAAAAGTGGTTTTTCCACACTAATACAAGTGCAAAAGTGGTTTCCTGCACCACCACAAGTGCGAAAAGTGGTTTTTCAACACTAACACAAGTGCGAAAAGGGGTTTTTCAACACTAACACAAGTGCGAAAAGTGGTTTTTCCACACTAATACAAGTGCGAAAAGTGGTTTTTCAACACTAACACAAGTGCGAAAAGTGGTTTTTCCACACTAATACAAGTGCAAAAGTGGTTTCCTGCACCAACACAAGTGCGAAAAGTGGTTTTTCAACACTAACACAAGTGCGAAAAGTGGTTTTTCCACACTAATACAAGTGCAAAAGTGGTTTCCTGCACCAACAAAAGTGCGAAAAGTGGTTTTTCAACACTAACACAAGTGCGAAAAGTGGTTTTTCAACACTAACACAAGTGCGAAAAGTGGTTTTTCAACACTAACACAAGTGCGAAAAGTGGTTTTTCAACACTAACACAAGTGCGAAAAGTGGTTTTTCAACACTAACACAAGTGCGAAAAGTGGTTTCTCGACACTAATACAAGTGCAAAAGTGGTTTCCTGCACCAACAAAAGTGCGAAAAGTGGTTTTTCAACACTAACACAAGTGCGAAAAGTGGTTTTTCAACACTAACACAAGTGTGAAAAGTGGTTTTTCAACACTAACACAAGTGCGAAAAGTGGTTTTTCAACACTAACACAAGTGCGAAAAGTGGTTTCTCGACACTAATACAAGTGCAACAGTGGTTTCCTGCACCAACACAAGTGCGAAAAGTGGTTTTTCAACACTAACACAAGTGCGAAAAGTGGTTTTTCAACACTAACACATGTGCGAAAAGTGTTTTTCCCACACTAATACAAGTGCAAAAGTGGTTTCCTGCACTAACACAAGTGCGAAAAGTGGTTTTTCAACACTAACACAAGTGCGAAAAGTGGTTTTTCAACACTATCACAAGTGCAAAAAGTGTTTTTTCCACACTAATACAAGTGCAAAACTGGTTTCCTGCACCAACACAAGTGCGAAAAGTGGTTTTTCAACACTAATACAAGTGCAAAAAGTGGTTTTTCAACACTAACACAAGTGCGAAAAGTGGTTTTTCCACACTAATACAAGTGCAAAAGTGGTTTCCTGCACCAACACAAGTGCGAAAAGTGGTTTTTCAAGACTAACACAAGTGCGAAAAGTGGTTTTTCAACACTAAAACAAGTGCGAAAAGTGGTTTTTCAACACTAACACAAGTGCGAAAAGTGGTTTTTCAACACTAACACAAGTGCGAAAAGTGGTTTTTCAACACTATCACAAGTGCAAAAAGTGTTTTTTCCACACTAATACAAGTGCAAAACTGGTTTCCTGCACCAACACAAGTGCGAAAAGTGGTTTTTCAACACTAATACAAGTGCAAAAAGTGGTTTTTCAACACTAACATAAGTGCGAAAAGTGGTTTTTCCACACTAATACAAGTGCAAAAGTGGTTTCCTGCACCAACACAAGTGCAAAAGTGATTTCCTGCACCAACACAAGTGCGAAAAGTGGTTTTTCAAGACTAACACAAGTGCGAAAAGTGGTTTTTCAACACTAAAACAAGTGCGAAAAGTCGTTTTTCAACACTAACACAAGTGCGAAAAGTGGTTTTTCAACACTAACACAAGTGCGAAAAGTGGTTTTTCCACAGTGCGAAAGTGCGAAAAGTGCTTTTTCAACACTAACACAAGTGCGAAAAGTGTTTTTTCCACACTAATACAAGTGCAAAAGTGCTTTACTGCAACAACACAAGTGCGAAAAGTGGTTTTTCAACACTATCACAAGTGCAAAAAGTGTTTTTTCCACACTAATACAATTGCAAAAGTGGTTTCCTGCACCAACACAAGTGTGAAAAGTGGTTTTTCAACACTAACACAAGTGCGAAAAGTGGTTTTTCAACACTAACACAAGTGCGAAAAGTGGTTTTTCAACACTATCACAAGTGCAAAAAGTGTTTTTTCCACACTAATACAAGTGCAAAAGTGGTTTCCTGCACCAACACAAGTGTGAAAAGTGGTTTTTCAACACTAACACAAGTGCGAAAAGTGGTTTTTCAACACTAACACAAGTGCGAAAAGTGGTTTTTCGACACTAATACAAGTGCAAAAGTGGTTTCCTGCACCAACAAAAGTGCGAAAAGTGGTTTTTCAACACTAACACAAGTGCGAAAAGTGGTTTTTCAACACTAACACAAGTGTGAAAAGTGGTTTTTCAACACTAACACAAGTGCGAAAAGTGGTTTTTCAACACTATCACAAGTGCAAAAAGTGTTTTTTCCACACTAATACAAGTGCAAAAGTGGTTTCCTGCACCAACACAAGTGCGAAAAGTGGTTTTTCAACACTAACACAAGTGCGAAAAGTGGTTTTTCAACACTAACACATGTGCGAAAAGTGTTTTTCCCACACTAATACAAGTGCAAAAGTGGTTTCCTGCACTAACACAAGTGCGAAAAGTGGTTTTTCAACACTAACACAAGTGCGAAAAGTGGTTTTTCAACACTATCACAAGTGCAAAAAGTGTTTTTTCCACACTAATACAAGTGCAAAACTGGTTTCCTGCACCAACACAAGTGCGAAAAGTGGTTTTTCAACACTAATACAAGTGCAAAAAGTGGTTTTTCAACACTAACACAAGTGTAAAAAGTGGTTTTTCCACACTAATACAAGTGCAAAAGTGGTTTCCTGCACCAACACAAGTGCGAAAAGTGGTTTTTCAAGACTAACACAAGTGCGAAAAGTGGTTTTTCAACACTAAAACAAGTGCGAAAAGTGGTTTTTCAACACTAACACAAGTGCGAAAAGTGGTTTTTCAACACTAACACAAGTGCGAAAAGTGGTTTTTCAACACTATCACAAGTGCAAAAAGTGTTTTTTCCACACTAATACAAGTGCAAAACTGGTTTCCTGCACCAACACAAGTGCGAAAAGTGGTTTTTCAACACTAATACAAGTGCAAAAAGTGGTTTTTCAACACTAACACAAGTGCGAAAAGTGGTTTTTCCACACTAATACAAGTGCAAAAGTGGTTTCCTGCACCAACACAAGTGCGAAAAGTGGTTTTTCAAGACTAACACAAGTGCGAAAAGTGGTTTTTCAACACTAAAACAAGTGCGAAAAGTCGTTTTTCAACACTAACACAAGTGCGAAAAGTGGTTTTTCAACACTAACACAAGTGCGAAAAGTGGTTTTTCCACAGTAATACAAGTGCAAAAGTGGTTTCCTGCACCAACACAAGTGCGAAAAGTGGTTTTTCAACACTAACACAAGTGCGAAAAGTGGTTTTTCAACACTATCACAAGTGCAAAAAGTGTTTTTTCCACACTAATACAAGTGCAAAAGTGATTTCCTGCACCAACACAAGTGTGAATAGTGGTTTTTCAACACTAACACAAGTGCAAAAAGTGTTTTTTCCACACTAATACAAGTGCAAAAGTGGTTTCCTGCACCAACACAAGTGCGAAAAGTGGTTTTTCAACACTAACACAAGTGCGAAAAGTGCTTTTTCAACACTAACACAAGTGCGAAAAGTGTTTTTTCCACACTAATACAAGTGCAAAAGTGCTTTACTGCAACAACACAAGTGCGAAAAGTGGTTTTTCAACACTATCACAAGTGCAAAAAGTGTTTTTTCCACACTAATACAATTGCAAAAGTGGTTTCCTGCACCAACACAAGTGTGAAAAGTGGTTTTTCAACACTAACACAAGTGCGAAAAGTGGTTTTTCAACACTAACACAAGTGCGAAAAGTGGTTTTTCAACACTATCACAAGTGCAAAAAGTGTTTTTTCCACACTAATACAAGTGCAAAAGTGGTTTCCTGCACCAACACAAGTGTGAAAAGTGGTTTTTCAACACTAACACAAGTGCGAAAAGTGGTTCTTCAACACTAACACAAGTGCGAAAAGTGGTTTTTCGACACTAATACAAGTGCAAAAGTGGTTTCCTGCACCAACAAAAGTGCGAAAAGTGGTTTTTCAACACTAACACAAGTGCGAAAAGTGGTTTTTCAACACTAACACAAGTGTGAAAAGTGGTTTTTCAACACTAACGCAAGTGCGAAAAGTGGTTTTTCAACACTATCACAAGTGCAAAAAGTGTTTTTTCCACACTAATACAAGTGCAAAAGTGGTTTCCTGCACCAACACAAGTGCGAAAAGTGGTTTTTCAACACTAACACAAGTGCGAAAAGTGGTTTTTCAACACTAACACATGTGCGAAAAGTGTTTTTTCCACACTAATACAAGTGCAAAAGTGGTTTCCTGCACTAACACAAGTGCGAAAAGTGGTTTTTCAACACTAATACAAGTGCGAAAAGTCGTTTTTCAACACTATCACAAGTGCAAAAAGTGTTTTTTCCACACTAATACAAGTGCAAAACTGGTTTCCTGCACCAACACGAGTGTGAAAAGTGGTTTTTCAACATTAACACAAGTGCGAAAAGTGGTTTTTCAACAATAACACAAGTGCAAAAAGTGGTTTTTCAACACTATCACAAGTGCAAAAAGTGTTTTTGCCACACTAATACAAGTGCAAAATTGGTTTCCTGCACCAACACAAGTGCGAAAAGTGGTTTTTCAACACTAACACAAGTGCGAAAAGTGGTTTTTCAACACTAACACAAGTGCGAAAAGTGGTTTTTCCACACTAATACAAGTGCAAAAGTGGTTTCCTGCACCAACACAAGTGCGAAAAGTGGTTTTTCAACACTATCACAAGTGCAAAATGTTTTTTCCACACTAATACAAGTGTAAAAGTGGTGTCCTGCACCAACACGTGCGAAAAGTGGTTTTTCAACACTAACACAAGTGAGAAAAGTGGTTTTTCAACACTATCACAAGTGCAAAAAGTGTTTTTTCCACACTAATACAAGTGCAAAAGTGGTTTCCTGCACCAACACAAGTGCGAAAAGTGGTTTTTCAACACTAACACAAGTGAGAAAAGTGGTTTTTCAACACTAACACAAGTGCGAAAAGTGGTTTTTCAACACTAACACAAGTGCGAAAAGTGTTTTTTCCACAGTAATACAAGTGCAAAAGTGGTTTCCTGCACTAACACAAGTGCGAAAAGTGGTTTTTCAACACTAACACAAGTGCAAAAAGTGGTTTTTCAACACTAACACATGTGCGAAAAGTGTTTTTTCAACACTAACACAAGTGCGAAAAGTGGTTTTTCAACACTAACACAAGTGCGAAAAGTGGTTTTTCCACACTAATACAAGTGCAAAAGTGGTTTCCTGCACCAACACAAGTGCGAAAAGTGGTTTTTCAACACTAACACAAGTGCGAAAAGTGGTTTTTCAACACTAACACAAGTGCGAAAAGTGTTTTTTCCACACTAATTCAAGTGCAAAAGTGGTTTCCTGCACCAACACAAGTGCGAAAAGTGGTTTTTCAACACGAACACAAGTGCAAAAAGTGGTTTTTCAACACTATCACAAGTGCAAAATGTTTTTTCCACACTAATACATGTGTAAAAGTGGTGTCCTGCACCAACACGTGCGAAAAGTGGTTTTTCCACACTATCACAAGTGCAAAAAGTGTTTTTTCCACACTAATACAAGTGCAAAAGTGGTTTCCTGCACCAACACAAGTGCGAAAAGCGGTTTTTCAACACTAACACAAGTGCAAAAAGTGGTTTTTCAACACTACCACAAGTGCAAAAAGTGTTTTTTCCACACTAATACAAGTGCAAAAGTGGTTTCCTGCACCAACACAAGTGCGAAAAGTGGTTTTTCAACACTAACACAAGTGCGAAAAGTGGTTTTTCGACACTAATACAAGTGCAAAAGTGGTTTCCTGCACCAACAAAAGTGCGAAAAGTGGTTTTTCAACACTAACACAAGTGCGAAAAGTGGTTTTTCAACACTAACACAAGTGCGAAAAGTGGTTTTTCAACACTAACACAAGTGCGAAAATGGTTTTTCAACACTAACACAAGTGTGAAAAGTGGTTTTTCCACACTAATACAAGTGCAAAAGTGGTTTCCTGCACCAACACAAGTGTGAAAAGTGGTTTTTCAACACTAACACAGGTGCGAAAAGTGGTTTTTCAACACTAACACAAGTGCGAAAAGTGGTTTTTCAACACTAACACAAGTGCGAAAAGTGGTTTCTCGACACTAACACAAGTGCAAAAGTGGTTTCCTGCACCAACAAAAGTGCGAAAAGTGGTTTTTCAACACTAACACAAGTGCGAAAAGTGGTTTTTCAACACTAACACAAGTGTGAAAAGTGGTTTTTCAACACTAACACAAGTGCGAAAAGTGGTTTTTCAACACTATCACAAGTGCAAAAAGTGTTTTTCCACACTAATACAAGTGCAAAAGTGGTTTCCTGCACCAACACAAGTGCGAAAAGTGGTTTTTCAACACTAACACAAGTGCGAAAAGTGGTTTTTCAACACTAACACATGTGCGAAAAGTGTTTTTCCCACACTAATACAAGTGCAAAAGTGGTTTCCTGCACTAACACAAGTGCGAAAAGTGGTTTTTCAACACTAACACAAGTGCGAAAAGTGGTTTTTCAACACTATCACAAGTGCAAAAAGTGTTTTTTCCACACGAATACAAGTGCAAAACTGGTTTCCTGCACCAACACAAGTGCGAAAAGTGGTTTTTCAACACTAATACAAGTGCAAAAAGTGGTTTTTCAACACTAACACAAGTGCGAAAAGTGGTTTTTCCACACTAATACAAGTGCAAAAGTGGTTTCCTGCACCAACACAAGTGCGAAAAGTGGTTTTTCAAGACTAACACAAGTGCGAAAAGTGGTTTTTCAACACTAAAACAAGTGCGAAAAGTGGTTTTTCAACACTAACACAAGTGCGAAAAGTGGTTTTTCCACAGTAATACAAGTGCAAAAGTGGTTTCCTGCACCAACACAAGTGCGAAAAGTGGTTTTTCAACACTAACACAAGTGCGAAAAGTGGTTTTTCAACACTATCACAAGTGCAAAAAGTGTTTTTTCTACACTAATACAAGTGCAAAAGTGGTTTCCTGCACCAACACAAGTGCGAAAAGTGGTTTTTCAACACTACCACAAGTGCAAAAAGTGTTTTTTCCACACTAATACAAGTGCAAAAGTGGTTTCCTGCACCAACACAAGTGCGAAAAGTGGTTTTTCAACACTAACACAAGTGCGAAAAGTGCTTTTTCAACACTAACACAAGTGCGAAAAGTGTTTTTTCCACACTAATACAAGTGCAAAAGTGGTTTACTGCAACAACACAAGTGCGAAAAGTGGTTTTTCAACACTATCACAAGTGCAAAAAGTGTTTTTTCCACACTAATACAATTGCAAAAGTGGTTTCCTGCACCAACACAAGTGTGAAAAGTGGTTTTTCAACACTAACACAAGTGCGAAAAGTGGTTTTTCAACACTATCACAAGTGCAAAAAGTGTTTTTTCCACACTAATACAAGTGCAAAAGTGGTTTCCTGCACCAACACAAGTGCGAAAAGTGGTTTTTCAACACTAACACAAGTGCGAAAAGTGGTTTTTCAACACTATCACAAGTGCAAAAAGTGTTTTTTCCACACTAATACAAGTGCAAAAGTGGTTTCCTGCACCAACACAAGTGCAAAAAGTGGTTTTTCAACACTAACACAAGTGCGAAAAGTTGTTTTTCAACACTATCACAAGTGCAAAAAGTGTTTTTTCCACACTAATACAAGTGCAAAAGTGGTTTCCTGCACCAACACAAGTGCAAAAAGTGGTTTTTCAACACTAACACAAGTGCGAAAAGTGGTTTTTCAACACTATCACAAGTGCAAAAAGTGTTTTTTCCACACTAATACAAGTGCAAAAGTGGTTTCCTGCACCAACACAAGTGCGAAAAGTGGTTTTTCCAACACTAACACAAGTGCGAAAAGTGGTTTTTCAACACTAACACAAGTGCGAAAAGTGGTTTTTCGACACTAATACAAGTGCAAAAGTGGTTTCCTGCACCAACAAAAGTGCGAAAAGTGGTTTTTCAACACTAACACAAGTGCGAAAAGTGGTTTTTCAACACTAACACAAGTGTGAAAAGTGGTTTTTCAACACTAACACAAGTGCGAAAAGTGGTTTTTCAACACTATCACAAGTGCAAAAAGTGTTTTTTCCACACTAATACAAGTGCAAAAGTGGTTTCCTGCACCAACACAAGTGCGAAAAGTGGTTTTTCAACACTAACACAAGTGCGAAAAGTGGTTTTTCAACACTAACACATGTGCGAAAAGTGTTTTTTCCACACTAATACAAGTGCAAAAGTGGTTTCCTGCACTAACACAAGTGCGAAAAGTGGTTTTTCAACACTAACACAAGTGCGAAAAGTGGTTTTTCAACACTATCACAAGTGCAAAAAGTGTTTTTTCCACACTAATACAAGTGCAAAACTGGTTTCCTGCACCAACACAAGTGTGAAAAGTGGTTTTTCAACATTAACACAAGTGCGAAAAGTGGTTTTTCAACAATAACACAAGTGCAAAAAGTGGTTTTTCAACACTATCACAAGTGCAAAAAGTGTTTTTGCCACACTAATACAAGTGCAAAATTGGTTTCCTGCACCAACACAAGTGCGAAAAGTGGTTTTTCAACACTAACACAAGTGCGAAAAGTGGTTTTTCAACACTAACACAAGTGCGAAAAGTGGTTTTTCCACACTAATACAAGTGCAAAAGTGGTTTCCTGTATCAACACAAGTGCGAAAAGTGGTTTTTCAACACTATCACAAGTGCAAAATGTTTTTTCCACACTAATACAAGTGTAAAAGTGGTGTCCTGCACCAACACGTGCGAAAAGTGGTTTTTCAACACTAACACAAGTGAGAAAAGTGGTTTTTCAACACTATCACAAGTGCAAAAAGTGTTTTTTCCACACTAATACAAGTGCAAAAGTGGTTTCCTGCACCAACACAAGTGCGAAAAGTGGTTTTTCAACACTAACACAAGTGAGAAAAGTGGTTTTTCAACACTAACACAAGTGCGAAAAGTGGTTTTTCAACACTAACACAAGTGCGAAAAGTGTTTTTTCCACACTAATACAAGTGCAAAAGTGGTTTCCTGCACTAACACAAGTGCGAAAAGTGGGTTTTCAACACTAACACAAGTGCGAAAAGTGGTTTTTCAACACTATCACAAGTGCAAAAAGTGTTTTTTCCACACTAATACAAGTGCAAAAGTGGTTTCCTCCACCAACACAAGTGCGAAAAGTGGTTTTTCAACACTAACACAAGTGCGAAAAGTGGTTTTTCAACACTAACACAAGTGTGAAAAGTGGTTTTTCAACACTAACACAAGTGCGAAAAGTGTTTTTTCCACACGAATACAAGTGCAAAAGTGGTTTCCTGCACCAACACAAGTGCGAAAAGTGGTTTTTCAGCACTATCACAAGTGCAAAAAGTGTTTTTACCACACGAATACAAGTGCAAAAGTGGTTTCCTGCACCAACACAAGTGCGAAAAGTGGTTTTTCAACACTAACACAAGTGCGAAAAGTGGTTTTTCAGCACTATCACAAGTGCAAAAAGTGTTTTTCCACACTAATACAAGTGCAAAAGTGGTTTCCTGCACCAACACAAGTGCGAAAAGTGGTTTTTCAACACTAACACAAGTGCGAAAAGTGGTTTTTCAACACTAACACATGTGCGAAAAGTGTTTTTCCCACACTAATACAAGTGCAAAAGTGGTTTCCTGCACTAACACAAGTGCGAAAAGTGGTTTTTCAACACTAACACAAGTGCGAAAAGTGGTTTTTCAACACTATCACAAGTGCAAAAAGTGTTTTTTCCACACGAATACAAGTGCAAAACTGGTTTCCTGCACCAACACAAGTGCGAAAAGTGGTTTTTCAACACTAATACAAGTGCAAAAAGTGGTTTTTCAACACTAACACAAGTGCGAAAAGTGGTTTTTCCACACTAATACAAGTGCAAAAGTGGTTTCCTGCACCAACACAAGTGCGAAAAGTGGTTTTTCAAGACTAACACAAGTGCGAAAAGTGGTTTTTCAACACTAAAACAAGTGCGAAAAGTGGTTTTTCAACACTAACACAAGTGCGAAAAGTGGTTTTTCCACAGTAATACAAGTGCAAAAGTGGTTTCCTGCACCAACACAAGTGCGAAAAGTGGTTTTTCAACACTAACACAAGTGCGAAAAGTGGTTTTTCAACACTATCACAAGTGCAAAAAGTGTTTTTTCTACACTAATACAAGTGCAAAAGTGGTTTCCTGCACCAACACAAGTGCGAAAAGTGGTTTTTCAACACTACCACAAGTGCAAAAAGTGTTTTTTCCACACTAATACAAGTGCAAAAGTGGTTTCCTGCACCAACACAAGTGCGAAAAGTGGTTTTTCAACACTAACACAAGTGCGAAAAGTGCTTTTTCAACACTAACACAAGTGCGAAAAGTGTTTTTTCCACACTAATACAAGTGCAAAAGTGGTTTACTGCAACAACACAAGTGCGAAAAGTGGTTTTTCAACACTATCACAAGTGCAAAAAGTGTTTTTTCCACACTAATACAATTGCAAAAGTGGTTTCCTGCACCAACACAAGTGTGAAAAGTGGTTTTTCAACACTAACACAAGTGCGAAAAGTGGTTTTTCAACACTATCACAAGTGCAAAAAGTGTTTTTTCCACACTAATACAAGTGCAAAAGTGGTTTCCTGCACCAACACAAGTGCGAAAAGTGGTTTTTCAACACTAACACAAGTGCGAAAAGTGGTTTTTCAACACTATCACAAGTGCAAAAAGTGTTTTTTCCACACTAATACAAGTGCAAAAGTGGTTTCCTGCACCAACACAAGTGCAAAAAGTGGTTTTTCAACACTAACACAAGTGCGAAAAGTTGTTTTTCAACACTATCACAAGTGCAAAAAGTGTTTTTTCCACACTAATACAAGTGCAAAAGTGGTTTCCTGCACCAACACAAGTGCAAAAAGTGGTTTTTCAACACTAACACAAGTGCGAAAAGTGGTTTTTCAACACTATCACAAGTGCAAAAAGTGTTTTTTCCACACTAATACAAGTGCAAAAGTGGTTTCCTGCACCAACACAAGTGCGAAAAGTGGTTTTTCCAACACTAACACAAGTGCGAAAAGTGGTTTTTCAACACTAACACAAGTGCGAAAAGTGGTTTTTCGACACTAATACAAGTGCAAAAGTGGTTTCCTGCACCAACAAAAGTGCGAAAAGTGGTTTTTCAACACTAACACAAGTGCGAAAAGTGGTTTTTCAACACTAACACAAGTGTGAAAAGTGGTTTTTCAACACTAACACAAGTGCGAAAAGTGGTTTTTCAACACTATCACAAGTGCAAAAAGTGTTTTTTCCACACTAATACAAGTGCAAAAGTGGTTTCCTGCACCAACACAAGTGCGAAAAGTGGTTTTTCAACACTAACACAAGTGCGAAAAGTGGTTTTTCAACACTAACACATGTGCGAAAAGTGTTTTTTCCACACTAATACAAGTGCAAAAGTGGTTTCCTGCACTAACACAAGTGCGAAAAGTGGTTTTTCAACACTAACACAAGTGCGAAAAGTGGTTTTTCAACACTATCACAAGTGCAAAAAGTGTTTTTTCCACACTAATACAAGTGCAAAACTGGTTTCCTGCACCAACACAAGTGTGAAAAGTGGTTTTTCAACATTAACACAAGTGCGAAAAGTGGTTTTTCAACAATAACACAAGTGCAAAAAGTGGTTTTTCAACACTATCACAAGTGCAAAAAGTGTTTTTGCCACACTAATACAAGTGCAAAATTGGTTTCCTGCACCAACACAAGTGCGAAAAGTGGTTTTTCAACACTAACACAAGTGCGAAAAGTGGTTTTTCAACACTAACACAAGTGCGAAAAGTGGTTTTTCCACACTAATACAAGTGCAAAAGTGGTTTCCTGTATCAACACAAGTGCGAAAAGTGGTTTTTCAACACTATCACAAGTGCAAAATGTTTTTTCCACACTAATACAAGTGTAAAAGTGGTGTCCTGCACCAACACGTGCGAAAAGTGGTTTTTCAACACTAACACAAGTGAGAAAAGTGGTTTTTCAACACTATCACAAGTGCAAAAAGTGTTTTTTCCACACTAATACAAGTGCAAAAGTGGTTTCCTGCACCAACACAAGTGCGAAAAGTGGTTTTTCAACACTAACACAAGTGAGAAAAGTGGTTTTTCAACACTAACACAAGTGCGAAAAGTGGTTTTTCAACACTAACACAAGTGCGAAAAGTGTTTTTTCCACACTAATACAAGTGCAAAAGTGGTTTCCTGCACTAACACAAGTGCGAAAAGTGGGTTTTCAACACTAACACAAGTGCGAAAAGTGGTTTTTCAACACTATCACAAGTGCAAAAAGTGTTTTTTCCACACTAATACAAGTGCAAAAGTGGTTTCCTCCACCAACACAAGTGCGAAAAGTGGTTTTTCAACACTAACACAAGTGCGAAAAGTGGTTTTTCAACACTAACACAAGTGTGAAAAGTGGTTTTTCAACACTAACACAAGTGCGAAAAGTGTTTTTTCCACACGAATACAAGTGCAAAAGTGGTTTCCTGCACCAACACAAGTGCGAAAAGTGGTTTTTCAGCACTATCACAAGTGCAAAAAGTGTTTTTACCACACGAATACAAGTGCAAAAGTGGTTTCCTGCACCAACACAAGTGCGAAAAGTGGTTTTTCAACACTAACACAAGTGCGAAAAGTGGTTTTTCAACACTAATACAAGTGCAAAAAGTGGTTTTTCAACACTAACACAAGTGCGAAAAGTGGTTTTTCAACACTAACACAAGTGCGAAAAGTGTTTTTACCACACTAATACAAGTGCAAAAGTGGTTTCCTGCACCAACACAAGTGCGAAAAGTGGTTTCTCAACACTAACACAAGTGCGAAAAGTGGTTTTTCAACACTAACACAAGTGCGAAAAGTGGTTTTCCACACTAATACAAGTGCAAAAGTGGTTTCCTGCACCAACACAAGTGCGAAAAGTGGTTTTTCAACACTAACACAAGTGCGAAAAGTGGTTTTTCCACACTAATACAAGTGCAAAAGTGGTTTCCTGCACCAACACAAGTGCGAAACGTGGTTTTTCAACACTAACACAAGTGCGAAAAGTGGTTTTTCAACACTAACACAAGTGCGAAAAGTGGTTTTTCAACACTAACACAAGTGCGAAAAGTGGTTTTTCCACACTAATACAAGTGCAAAAGTGGTTTCCTGCACCACCACAAGTGCGAAAAGTGGATTTTCAACACTAACACAAGTGCGAAAAGGGGTTTTTCAACACTAACACAAGTGCGAAAAGTGGTTTTTCCACACTAATACAAGTGCAAAAGTGGTTTCCTGCACCAACACAAGTGCGAAAAGTGGTTTTTCAAGACTAACACAAGTGCAAAAAGTGGTTTTTCAACACTAAAACAAGTGCGAAAAGTGGTTTTTCAACACTAACACAAGTGCGAAAAGTGGTTTTTCCACAGTAATACAACTGCAAAAGTGGTTTCCTGCACCAACACAAGTGCGAAAAGTGGTTTTTCAACACTAACACAAGTGCGAAAAGTGGTTTTTCAACACTATCACAAGTGCAAAAAGTGTTTTTTCCACACTAATACAAGTGCAAAAGTGGTTTCCTGCACCAACACAAGTGTGAATAGTGGTTTTTCAACACTAACACAAGTGCGAAAAGTGGTTTTTCAACACTACCACAAGTGCAAAAAGTGTTTTTTCCACACTAATACAAGTGCAAAAGTGGTTTCCTGCACCAACACAAGTGCGAAAAGTGGTTTTTCAACACTAACACAAGTGCGAAAAGTGGTTTTTCAACACGAACACAAGTGCAAAAAGTGGTTTTTCCACACTAACACAAGTGCAAAAGTGGTTTCCTGCACCAACACAAGTGCGAAAAGTGGTCTTTCAACACTAACACAAGTGCGAAAAGTGTTTTTTCCACACTAATACAAGTACAAAAGTGGTTTCCTGCACCAACACAAGTGCGAAAAGTGGTTTTTCAACACTAACACAAGTGCAAAAAGTGGTTTTTCAACACTAACACAAGTGCAAAGAGTGGTTTTTCAACACTAACACAAGTGCAAAAAGTGGTTTTTCAACACTATCACAAGTGCAAAAAGTGTTTTTTCCACACTAATACAAGTGCAAAAGTGGTTTCCTGCACCAACACAAGTGCGAAAAGTGGTTTTTCCACACTAACACAAGTGCGAAAAGTGGTTTTTCAACACTATCACAAGTGCAAAAAGTGTTTTTTCAACACTAACACAAGTGCGAAAAGTGGTTTTTCCACACTAATACAAGTGCAAAAGTGGTTTCCTGCACCAACACAAGTGCGAAAAGTGGTTTTTCAACACTAACACAAGTGCGAAAAGTGTTTTTTCCACACTAATACAAGTGCAAAAGTGGTTTCCTGCACCAACACAAGTGCAAAAAGTGGTTTTTCAACACTAACACAAGTGCGAAAAGTGGTTTTTCAACACTATCACAAGTGCAAAAAGTGTTTTTTCCACACTAATACAAGTGCAAAAGTGGTTTCCTGCACCAACACAAGTGCGAAAAGTGGTTTTTCAACACTAACACAAGTGCGAAAAGTGGTTTTTCAACACTAACACAAGTGCGAAAAGTGGTTTTTCAACACTAACACAAGTGCGAAAAGTGGTTTTTCCACACTAATACAAGTGCAAAAGTGGTTTCCTGCACCAACACAATTGCGAAAAGTGGTTTTTCAACACTATCACAAGTGCAAAAAGTGTTTTTTCCACACTAATACAAGTGCAAAAGTGGTTTCCTGCACCAACACAAGTGCGAAAAGTCATTTTTCAACACTAACACAAGTGCGTAAAGTGGTTTTTCAACACTAACACAAGTGCAAAAAGTGGTTTTTCCACACTAATACAAGTGCAAAAGTGGTTTCCTGCACCAACACAAGTGCGAAAAAAGGTTTTTCAACACTAACACAAGTGCGAAAAGTGGTTTTTCAACACTATCACAAGTGCAAAAAGTGTTTTTTCCACACTAATACAAGTGCGAAAAGTGGTTTTCCACACTAATACAAGTGCAAAAGTGGTTTCCTGCACCAACACAAGTGCGAAAAGTGGTTTTTCAACACTAACACAAGTGCGAAAAGTGTTTTTTCCACACTAATACAAGTGCAAAAGTGGTTTCCTGCACCAACACAAGTGCAAAAAGTGGTTTTTCAACACTAACACAAGTGCGAAAAGTGGTTTTTCAACACTATCACAAGTGCAAAAAGTGTTTTTTCCACACTAATACAAGTGCAAAAGTGGTTTCCTGCACCAACACAAGTGCGAAAAGTGGTTTTTCAACACTAACACAAGTGCGAAAAGTGGTTTTTCAACACTAACACAAGTGCGAAAAGTGGTTTTTCAACACTAACACAAGTGCGAAAAGTGGTTTTCCACACTAATACAAGTGCAAAAGTGGTTTCCTGCACCAACACAATTGCGAAAAGTGGTTTTTCAACACTATCACAAGTGCAAAAAGTGTTTTTTCCACACTAATACAAGTGCAAAAGTGGTTTCCTGCACCAACACAAGTGCGAAAAGTGGTTTTTCAACACTAACACAAGTGCGAAAAGTGGTTTTTCAACACTAACACAAGTGCAAAAAGTGGTTTTTCCACACTAATACAAGTGCAAAAGTGGTTTCCTGCACCAACACAAGTGCGAAAAGTGGTTTTTCAACACTAACACAAGTGCGAAAAGTGGTTTTTCAACACTATCACAAGTGCAAAAAGTGTTTTTTCCACACTAATACAAGTGCGAAAATTGGTTTTTCCACACTAATACAAGTGCGAGTGGTTTCCTGCACCAACACAAGTGCGAAACGTGGTTTTTCCACACTAATACAAGTGCAAAAGTGGTTTCCTGCACCAACACAAGTGCGAAAAGTGGTTTTTCAACACTAACACAAGTGCGAAAAGTGGTTTTTCAACACTATCACAAGTGCAAAAAGTGGTTTGTCCACACTAATACAAGTGCAAAAGTGGTTTTCTGCACCAACACAAGTGCGAAAAGTGGTTTTTCAACACTAACACAAGTGCGAAAAGTGGTTTTTCAACACTATCACAAGTGCAAAAAGTGTTTTTTCCACACTAAAACAAGTGAAAAAGTGGTTTCCTGCACCAACACAAGTGCGAAAAGTGGTTTTTCAACACTAACACAAGTGCGAAAAGTGGTTTTTCAACACTAACACAAGTGCGAAAAGTGGTTTTTCAACACCAACACAAGTGCGAAAAGTGGTTTTTCAACACTAACACAAGTGCGAAAAGTGGTTTTTCAACACTATCACAAGTGCAAAAAGTGTTTTTTCCACACTAATACAAGTGCAAAAGTGGTTTCCTGCACCAACACAAGTGCGAAAAGTGGTTTTTCAACACTAACACAAGTGCGAAAAGTGTTTTTTCAACACGAACACAAGTGCGAAAAGTGGTTTTTCCACACTAATACAAGTGCAAAAGTGGTTTCCTGCACCAACACAATTGCGAAAAGTGTTTTTTCAACACTAACACAAGTGCGCAAAAGTGGTTTTTCAACACTATCACAAGTGCAAAAAGTGTTTTTTCCACACTAATACAAGTGCAAAAGTGGTTTCCTGCACCAACACAAGTGCGAAAAGTGGTTTTTCAACACTAACACAAGTGCGAAAAGTGGTTTTTCAACACTAACACAAGTGCGAAAAGTGTTTTTTCCACACTAATACAAGTGCAAAAGTGGTTTCCTGCACCAACACAAGTGTGAAAAGTGGTTTTTCAACACTAACACAAGTGCAAAGAGTGGTTTTTCAACACTAACACAAGTGCAAAAAGTGGTTTTTCAACACTATCACAAGTGCAAAAAGTGTTTTTTCCACACTAATACAAGTGCAAGAGTGGTTTCCTGCACCAACACAAGTGAGAAAAGTGGTTTTTCCACACTAATACAAGTGCAAAAGTGGTTTCCTGCACCAACACAAGTGCGAAAAGTGGTTTTTCAACACTAACACAAGTGTGAAAAGTGGTTTTTAAACACTAACACAAGTGCGAAAAGTGGTTTTTCCACACTAATACAAGTGCAAAAGTGGTTTCCTGCACCAACACAAGTGCGAAAAGTGGTTTTTCAACACTAACACAAGTGCGAAAAGTGGTTTTTCAACACTAACACAAGTGCGAAAAGTGTTTTTTCCACACTAATTCAAGTGCAAAAGTGGTTTCCTGCACCAACACAAGTGCGAAAAGTGGTTTTTCAACACTAACACAAGTGCGAAAAGTGGTTTTTCAACACTATCACAAGTGCAAAAAGTGTTTTTTCCACACTAATACAAGTGCAAAAGTGGTTTCCTGCACCAACACAAGTGCGAAAAGTGGTTTTTCAACACTAACACAAGTGCGAAAAGTGGTTTTTCAACACTAACACAAGTGCGAAAAGTGGTTTTTCAACACTATCACAAGTGGAAAAAGTGTTTTTTCCACACTAATACAAGTGCAAAAGTGGTTTCCTGCACCAACACAAGTGCGAAAAGTGGTTTTTCAACACTAACACAAGTGCGAAAAGTGGTTTTTCAACACTAACACAAGTGCGAAAAGTGGTTTTTCAACACTATCACAAGTGCAAAAAGTGTTTTTTCCACACTAATACAAGTGCAAAAGTGGTTTCCTGCAACAACACAAGTGCGAAAAGTGGTTTTTCAACACTAACACAAGTGCGAAAAGTGGTTTTTCAACACTAACACAAGTGCGAAAAGTGGTTTTTTCCACACTAATACAAGTGCAAAAGTGGTTTCCTGCACCAACACAAGTGCGAAAAGTGGTTTTTCAGCACTAACACAAGTGCGAAAAGTGGTTTTTCAACACTATCACAAGTGCGAAAAGTGGTTTTTCAACACTAACACAAGTGCGAAAAGTGGTTTCCTGCACCAACACAAGTGCGAAAAGTGGTTTTTCAACACTAACACAAGTGCGAAAAGTGTTTTTTCCACACTAATACAAGTACAAAAGTGGTTTCCTGCACCAACACAAGTGCGAAAAGTGGTTTTTCAACACTAACACAAGTGCGAAAAGTGGTTTTTCAACACTATCACAAGTGCAAAAAGTGTTTTTTCCACACTAATACAAGTGCAAAAGTGGTTTCCTGCACCAACACAAGTGTGAAAAGTGGTTTTTCAACAATAACACAAGTGCAAAGAGTGGTTTTTCAACACTAACACAAGTGCAAGAGTGGTTTCCTGCACCAACACAAGTGCGAAAAGTGGTTTTTCCACACTAATACAAGTGCAAAAGTGGTTTCCTGCACCAACACAAGTGCGAAAAGTGGTCTTTCAACACTAACACAAGTGCGAAAAGTGGTTTTTCAACACTATCACAAGTGCAAAAAGTGTTTTTTCCACACTAATACAAGTGCAAAAGTGGTTTCCTGCACCAACACAAGTGCGAAAAGTGGTTTTTCAACACGAACACAAGTGCGAAAAGTGGTTTTTCAACACTATCACAAGTGCAAAAAGTGTTTTTTCCACACTAATACAAGTGCAAGAGTGGTTTCCTGCACGAACACAAGTGCGAAAAGTGGTTTTTCCACACCAATACAAGTGCAAAAGTGGTTTCCTGCACCAACACAAGTGCGAAAAGTGGTCTTTCAACACTAACACAAGTGCGAAAAGTGGTTTTTCAACACTATCACAAGTGCAAAAGGTGTTTTTTCCACACTAATACAAGTGCAAAAGTGGTTTCCTGCACCAACACAAGTGCGAAAAGTGGTTTTTCAACACTAACACAAGTGCGAAAAGTGGTTTTTCCACACTAATACAATTGCAAAAGTGGTTTCCTGCACCAACACAAGTGCGAAAAGTGGTTTTTCAACACTAACACAAGTGCGAAAAGTGGTTTTTCAACACCAACACAAGTGCGAAAAGTGGTTTTTCAACAATAACACAAGTGCGAAAAGTGGTTTTTCAACACTATCACAAGTGCAAAAAGTGTTTTTTCCACACTAATACAAGTGCAAAAGTGGTTTCCTGCACCAACACAAGTGCGAAAAGTGGTTTTTCAACACTAACACAAGTGCGAAAAGTGGTTTTTCAACACTAACACAAGTGCGAAAAGTGTTTTTTCCACACTAATACAAGTGCGAAAAGTGGTTTTTCAACACCAACACAAGTGCGAAAAGTGGTTTTTCAACACTAACACAAGTGCGAAAAGTGGTTTTTCAACACTATCACAAGTGCAAAAAGTGTTTTTTCCACACTAATACAAGTGCAAAAGTGGTTTCCTGCACCAACACAAGTGCGAAAAGTGGTTTTTCAACACTAACACAAGTGCGAAAAGTGGTTTTTCAACACTAACACAATTGCGAAAAGTGTTTTTTCAACACTAACACAAGTGCGCAAAAGTGGTTTTTCAACACTATCACAAGTGCAAAAAGTGTTTTTTCCACACTAATACAAGTGCAAAAGTGGTTTCCTGCACCAACACAAGTGCGAAAAGTGGTTTTTCAACACTAACACAAGTGCGAAAAGTGTTTTTTCCACACTAATACAAGTGCAAAAGTGGTTTCCTGCACCAACACAAGTGTGAAAAGTGGTTTTTCAACACTAACACAAGTGCAAAGGGTGGTTTTTCAACACTAACACAAGTGCAAAAAGTGGTTTTTCAACACTATCACAAGTGCAAAAAGTGTTTTTTCCACACTAATACAAGTGCAAGAGTGGTTTCCTGCACCAACACAAGTGCGAAAAGTGGTTTTTCCACACTAATACAAGTGCAAAAGTGGTTTCCTGCACCAACACAAGTGCGAAAAGTGGTTTTTCAACACTATCACAAGTGCAAAAAGTGGTTTTTCCACACTAATACAAGTGCAAAAGTGGTTTCCTGCACCAACACAAGTGCGAAAAGTGGTTTTTCAACACTAACACAAGTGCGAAAAGTGGTTTTTCAACACTAACACAAGTGCAAAAAGTGGTTTTTCCACACTAATACAAGTGCAAAAGTGGTTTCCTGCACCAACACAAGTGCGAAAAGTGGTTTTTCAACACTAACACAAGTGCGAAAAGTGGTTTTTCAACACTATCACAAGTGCAAAAAGTGTTTTTTCCACACTAATACAAGTGCGAAAATTGGTTTTTCCACACTAATACAAGTGCGAGTGGTTTCCTGCACCAACACAAGTGCGAAACGTGGTTTTTCCACACTAATACAAGTGCAAAAGTGGTTTCCTGCACCAACACAAGTGCGAAAAGTGGTTTTTCAACACTAACACAAGTGCGAAAAGTGGTTTTTCAACACTATCACAAGTGCAAAAAGTGGTTTGTCCACACTAATACAAGTGCAAAAGTGGTTTTCTGCACCAACACAAGTGCGAAAAGTGGTTTTTCAACACTAACACAAGTGCGAAAAGTGGTTTTTCAACACTATCACAAGTGCAAAAAGTGTTTTTTCCACACTAAAACAAGTGAAAAAGTGGTTTCCTGCACCAACACAAGTGCGAAAAGTGGTTTTTCAACACTAACACAAGTGCGAAAAGTGGTTTTTCAACACTAACACAAGTGCGAAAAGTGGTTTTTCAACACCAACACAAGTGCAAAAGTGGTTTTTCAACACTAACACAAGTGCGAAAAGTGGTTTTTCAACACTATCACAAGTGCAAAAAGTGTTTTTTCCACACTAATACAAGTGCAAAAGTGGTTTCCTGCACCAACACAAGTGCGAAAAGTGGTTTTTCAACACTAACACAAGTGCGAAAAGTGTTTTTTCAACACGAACACAAGTGCGAAAAGTGGTTTTTCCACACTAATACAAGTGCAAAAGTGGTTTCCTGCACCAACACAATTGCGAAAAGTGTTTTTTCAACACTAACACAAGTGCGCAAAAGTGGTTTTTCAACACTATCACAAGTGCAAAAAGTGTTTTTTCCACACTAATACAAGTGCAAAAGTGGTTTCCTGCACCAACACAAGTGCGAAAAGTGGTTTTTCAACACTAACACAAGTGCGAAAAGTGGTTTTTCAACACTAACACAAGTGCGAAAAGTGTTTTTTCCACACTAATACAAGTGCAAAAGTGGTTTCCTGCACCAACACAAGTGTGAAAAGTGGTTTTTCAACACTAACACAAGTGCAAAGAGTGGTTTTTCAACACTAACACAAGTGCAAAAAGTGGTTTTTCAACACTATCACAAGTGCAAAAAGTGTTTTTTCCACACTAATACAAGTGCAAGAGTGGTTTCCTGCACCAACACAAGTGCGAAAAGTGGTTTTTCCACACTAATACAAGTGCAAAAGTGGTTTCCTGCACCAACACAAGTGCGAAAAGTGGTTTTTCAACACTAACACAAGTGTGAAAAGTGGTTTTTAAACACTAACACAAGTGCGAAAAGTGGTTTTTCCACACTAATACAAGTGCAAAAGTGGTTTCCTGCACCAACACAAGTGCGAAAAGTGGTTTTTCAACACTAACACAAGTGCGAAAAGTGGTTTTTCAACACTAACACAAGTGCGAAAAGTGTTTTTTCCACACTAATTCAAGTGCAAAAGTGGTTTCCTGCACCAACACAAGTGCGAAAAGTGGTTTTTCAACACTAACACAAGTGCGAAAAGTGGTTTTTCAACACTATCACAAGTGCAAAAAGTGTTTTTTCCACACTAATACAAGTGCAAAAGTGGTTTCCTGCACCAACACAAGTGCGAAAAGTGGTTTTTCAACACTAACACAAGTGCGAAAAGTGGTTTTTCAACACTAACACAAGTGCGAAAAGTGGTTTTTCAACACTATCACAAGTGGAAAAAGTGTTTTTTCCACACTAATACAAGTGCAAAAGTGGTTTCCTGCACCAACACAAGTGCGAAAAGTGGTTTTTCAAAACTAACACAAGTGCGAAAAGTGGTTTTTCAACACTAACACAAGTGCGAAAAGTGGTTTTTCAACACTATCACAAGTGCAAAAAGTGTTTTTTCCACACTAATACAAGTGCAAAAGTGGTTTCCTGCAACAACACAAGTGCGAAAAGTGGTTTTTCAACACTAACACAAGTGCGAAAAGTGGTTTTTCAACACTAACACAAGTGCGAAAAGTGGTTTTTCCACACTAATACAAGTGCAAAAGTGGTTTCCTGCACCAACACAAGTGCGAAAAGTGGTTTTTCAGCACTAACACAAGTGCGAAAAGTGGTTTTTCAACACTATCACAAGTGCGAAAAGTGGTTTTTCAACACTAACACAAGTGCAAAAAGTGGTTTCCTGCACCAACACAAGTGCGAAAAGTGGTTTTTCAACACTAACACAAGTGCGAAAAGTGTTTTTTCCACACTAATACAAGTACAAAAGTGGTTTCCTGCACCAACACAAGTGCGAAAAGTGGTTTTTCAACACTAACACAAGTGCGAAAAGTGGTTTTTCAACACTATCACAAGTGCAAAAAGTGTTTTTTCCACACTAATACAAGTGCAAAAGTGGTTTCCTGCACCAACACAAGTGTGAAAAGTGGTTTTTCAACAATAACACAAGTGCAAAGAGTGGTTTTTCAACACTAACACAAGTGCAAGAGTGGTTTCCTGCACCAACACAAGTGCGAAAAGTGGTTTTTCCACACTAATACAAGTGCAAAAGTGGTTTCCTGCACCAACACAAGTGCGAAAAGTGGTCTTTCAACAATAACACAAGTGCGAAAAGTGGTTTTTCAACACTATCACAAGTGCAAAAAGTGTTTTTTCCACACTAATACAAGTGCAAAAGTGGTTTCCTGCACCAACACAAGTGCGAAAAGTGGTTTTTCAACACGAACACAAGTGCGAAAAGTGGTTTTTCAACACTATCACAAGTGCAAAAAGTGTTTTTTCCACACTAATACAAGTGCAAGAGTGGTTTCCTGCACCAACACAAGTGCGAAAAGTGGTTTTTCCACACCAATACAAGTGCAAAAGTGGTTTCCTGCACCAACACAAGTGCGAAAAGTGGTCTTTCAACACTAACACAAGTGCGAAAAGTGGTTTTTCAACACTATCACAAGTGCAAAAGGTGTTTTTTCCACACTAATACAAGTGCAAAAGTGGTTTCCTGCACCAACACAAGTGCGAAAAGTGGTTTTTCAACACTAACACAAGTGCGAAAAGTGGTTTTTCCACACTAATACAATTGCAAAAGTGGTTTCCTGCACCAACACAAGTGCGAAAAGTGGTTTTTCAACACTAACACAAGTGCGAAAAGTGGTTTTTCAACACCAACACAAGTGCGAAAAGTGGTTTTTCAACACTAACACAAGTGCGAAAAGTGGTTTTTCAACACTATCACAAGTGCAAAAAGTGTTTTTTCCACACTAATACAAGTGCAAAAGTGGTTTCCTGCACCAACACAAGTGCGAAAAGTGGTTTTTCAACACTAACACAAGTGCGAAAAGTGGTTTTTCAACACTAACACAAGTGCGAAAAGTGTTTTTTCCACACTAATACAAGTGCGAAAAGTGGTTTTTCAACACCAACACAAGTGCGAAAAGTGGTTTTTCAACACTAACACAAGTGCGAAAAGTGGTTTTTCAACACTATCACAAGTGCAAAAAGTGTTTTTTCCACACTAATACAAGTGCAAAAGTGGTTTCCTGCACCAACACAAGTGCGAAAAGTGGTTTTTCAACACTAACACAAGTGCGAAAAGTGGTTTTTCAACACTAACACAATTGCGAAAAGTGTTTTTTCAACACTAACACAAGTGCGCAAAAGTGGTTTTTCAACACTATCACAAGTGCAAAAAGTGTTTTTTCCACACTAATACAAGTGCAAAAGTGGTTTCCTGCACCAACACAAGTGCGAAAAGTGGTTTTTCAACACTAACACAAGTGCGAAAAGTGTTTTTTCCACACTAATACAAGTGCAAAAGTGGTTTCCTGCACCAACACAAGTGTGAAAAGTGGTTTTTCAACACTAACACAAGTGCAAAGGGTGGTTTTTCAACACTAACACAAGTGCAAAAAGTGGTTTTTCAACACTATCACAAGTGCAAAAAGTGTTTTTTCCACACTAATACAAGTGCAAGAGTGGTTTCCTGCACCAACACAAGTGCGAAAAGTGGTTTTTCCACACTAATACAAGTGCAAAAGTGGTTTCCTGCACCAACACAAGTGCGAAAAGTGGTTTTTCAACACTAACACAAGTGCGAAAAGTGGTTTTTCAACACTAACACAAGTGCGAAAAGTGGTTTTTCCACACTAATACAAGTGCAAAAGTGGTTTCCTGCACTAACACAAGTGCGAAAAGTGGTTTTTCAACACTAACACAAGTGCGAAAAGTGGTTTTTCAACACTAACACAAGTGCGAAAAGTGTTTTTTCCACACTAATTCAAGTGCAAAAGTGGTTTCCTGCACCAACACAAGTGCGAAAAGTGGTTTTTCAACACTAACACAAGTGCGAAAAGTGGTTTTTCAACACTAACACAAGTGCGAAAAGTGGTTTTTCAACACTATCACAAGTGCAAAAAGTGTTTTTTCCACACTAATACAAGTGCAAAAGTGGTTTCCTGCAACAACACAAGTGCGAAAAGTGGTTTTTCAACACTAACACAAGTGCGAAAAATGGTTTTTCAACACTAACACAAGTGCGAAAAGTGGTTTTTCCACACTAATACAAGTGCAAAAGTGGTTTCCTGCACCAACACAAGTGCGAAAAGTGGTTTTTCAGCACTAACACAAGTGCGAAAAGTGGTTTTTCAACACTATCACAAGTGCGAAAAGTGGTTTTTCAACACTAACACAAGTGCGAAAAGTGGTTTCCTGCACCAACACAAGTGCGAAAAGTGGTTTTTCAACACTAACACAAGTGCGAAAAGTGTTTTTTCCACACTAATACAAGTACAAAAGTGGTTTCCTGCACCAACACAAGTGCGAAAAGTGGTTTTTCAACACTAACACAAGTGCGAAAAGTGGTTTTTCAACACTATCACAAGTGCAAAAAGTGTTTTTTCCACACTAATACAAGTGCAAAAGTGGTTTCCTGCACAAACACAAGTGTGAAAAGTGGTTTTTCAACACTAACACAAGTGCAAAGAGTGGTTTTTCAACACTAACACAAGTGCAAGAGTGGTTTCCTGCACCAACACAAGTGCGAAAAGTGGTTTTTCCACACTAATACAAGTGCAAAAGTGGTTTCCTGCACCAACACAAGTGCGAAAAGTAGTCTTTCAACACTAACACAAGTGCGAAAAGTGGTTTTTCAACACTATCACAAGTGCAAAAAGTGTTTTTTCCACACTAATACAAGTGCAAAAGTGGTTTCCTGCACCAACACAAGTGCGAAAAGTGGTTTTTCAACATGAACACAAGTGCGAAAAGTGGTTTTTCAACACTATCACAAGTGCAAAAAGTGTTTTTTCCACACTAATACAAGTGCAAGAGTGGTTTCCTGCACCAACACAAGTGCGAAAAGTGGTTTTTCCACACCAATACAAGTGCAAAAGTGGTTTCCTGCACCAACACAAGTGCGAAAAGTGGTCTTTCAACACTAACACAAGTGCGAAAAGTGGTTTTTCAACACTATCACAAGTGCAAAAAGTGTTTTTTCCACACTAATACAAGTACAAAAGTGGTTTCCTGCACCAACACAAGTACGAAAAGTGGTTTTTCAACACTAACACAAGGGCGAAAAGTGGTTTTTCCACACTAATACAATTGCAAAAGTGGTTTCCTGCACCAACACAAGTGCGAAAAGTGGTTTTTCAACACTAACACAAGTGCGAAAAGTGGTTTTTCAACACCAACACAAGTGCGAAAAGTGGTTTTTCAACACTAACGCAAGTGCGAAAAGTGGTTTTTCAACACTATCACAAGTGCAAAAAGTGTTTTTTCCACACTAATACAAGTGCAAAAGTGGTTTCCTGCACCAACACAGGTGCAAAAAGTGGTTTTTCAACACTAACACAAGTGCGAAAAGTGGTTTTTCAACACTAACACAAGTGCGAAAAGTGTTTTTTCAACACGAACACAAGTGCGAAAAGTGGTTTTTTCCACACTAATACAAGTGCAAAAGTGGTTTCCTGCACCAACACAATTGCGAAAAGTGTTTTTTCAACACTAACACAAGTGCGCAAAAGTGGTTTTTCAACACTATCACAAGTGCAAAAAGTGTTTTTTCCACACTAATACAAGTGCAAAAGTGGTTTCCTGCACCAACACAAGTGCGAAAAGTGGTTTTTCAACACTAACACAAGTGCGAAAAGTGGTTTTTCAACACTAACACAAGTGCGAAAAGTGTTTTTTCCACACTAATACAAGTGCAAAAGTGGTTTCCTGCACCAACACAAGTGCGAAAAGTGGTTTTTCAACACTAACACAAGTGCGAAAAGTGGTTTTTCAACACTAACACAAGTGCGAAAAGTGGTTTTTCAACACTAACACAAGTGCGAAAAGTGGTTTTTCAACACTATCACAAGTGCAAAAAGTGTTTTTTCCACACTAATACAAGTGGAAAAGTGGTTTCCTGCAACAACACAAGTGCGAAAAGTGGTTTTTCAACACTAACACAAGTGCGAAAAGTGGTTTTTCAACACTAACACAAGTGCGAAAAGTGGTTTTTCCACACTAATACAAGTGCAAAAGTGGTTTCCTGCACCAACACAAGTGCGAAAAGTGGTTTTTCAGCACTAACACAAGTGCGAAAAGTGGTTTTTCAACACTATCACAAGTGCGAAAAGTGGTTTTTCAACACTAATGCAAGTGCGAAAAGTGGTTTCCTGCACCAACACAAGTGCGAAAAGTGGTTTTTCAACACTAACACAAGTGCGAAAAGTGTTTTTTCCACACTAATACAAGTACAAAAGTGGTTTCCTGCACCAACACAAGTGCGAAAAGTGGTTTTTCAACACTAACACAAGTGCGAAAAGTGGTTTTTCAACACTATCACAAGTGCAAAAAGTGTTTTTTCCACACTAATACAAGTGCAAAAGTGGTTTCCTGCACCAACACAAGTGTGAAAAGTGGTTTTTCAACACTAACACAAGTGCAAAGAGTGGTTTTTCAACACTAACACAAGTGCAAGAGTGGTTTCCTGCACCAACACAAGTGCGAAAAGTGGTTTTTCCACACTAATACAAGTGCAAAAGTGGTTTCCTGCACCAACACAAGTGCGAAAAGTGGTCTTTCAACACTAACACAAGTGCGAAAAGTGATTTTTCAACACTATCACAAGTGCAAAAAGTGTTTTTTCCACACTAATACAAGTGCAAAAGTGGTTTCCTGCACCAACACAAGTGCGAAAAGTGGTTTTTCAACACGAACACAAGTGCGAAAAGTGGTTTTTCAACACTATCACAAGTGCAAAAAGTGTTTTTTCCACACTAATACAAGTGCAAGAGTGGTTTCCTGCACCAACACAAGTGCGAAAAGTGGTTTTTCCACACCAATACAAGTGCAAAAGTGGTTTCCTGCACCAACACAAGTGCGAAAAGTGGTCTTTCAACACTAACACAAGTGCGAAAAGTGGTTTTTCAACACTATCACAAGTGCAAAAAGTGTTTTTTCCACACTAATACAAGTGCAAAAGTGGTTTCCTGCACCAACACAAGTGTGAAAAGTGGTTTTTCAACACTAACACAAGTGCGAAAAGTGGTTTTTCCACACTAATACAATTGCAAAAGTGGTTTCCTGCACCAACACAAGTGCGAAAAGTGGTTTTTCAACACTAACACAAGTGCGAAAAGTGGTTTTTCAACACCAACACAAGTGCGAAAAGTGGTTTTTCAACACTAACACAAGTGCGAAAAGTGGTTTTTCAACACTATCACAAGTGCAAAAAGTGTTTTTTCCACACTAATACAAGTGCAAAAGTGGTTTCCTGCACCAACACAAGTGCGAAAAGTGGTTTTTCAACACTAACACAAGTGCGAAAAGTGGTTTTTCAACACTAACACAAGTGCGAAAAGTGTTTTTTCCACACTAATACAAGTGCGAAAAGTGGTTTTTCAACACCAACACAAGTGCGAAAAGTGGTTTTTCAACACTAACACAAGTGCGAAAAGTGGTTTTTCAACACTATCACAAGTGCAAAAAGTGGTTTTTCAACACTAACACAAGTGCGAAAAGTGTTTTTTCAACACGAACACAAGTGCGAAAAGTGGTTTTTCCACACTAATACAAGTGCAAAAGTGGTTTCCTGCACCAACACAATTGCGAAAAGTGTTTTTTCAACACTAACACAAGTGCGCAAAAGTGGTTTTTCAACACTATCACAAGTGGAAAAAGTGTTTTTTCCACACTAATACAAGTGCAAAAGTGGTTTCCTGCACCAACACAAGTGCGAAAAGTGGTTTTTCAACACTAACACAAGTGCGAAAAGTGGTTTTTCAACACTAACACAAGTGCGAAAAGTGTTTTTTCCACACTAATACAAGTGCAAAAGTGGTTTCCTGCACCAACACAAGTGTGAAAAGTGGTTTTTCAACACTAACACAAGTGCAAAGAGTGGTTTTTCAACACTAACACAAGTGCGAAAAGTGGTTTTTCAACACTATCACAAGTGCAAAAAGTGTTTTTTCCACACTAATACAAGTGCAAAAGTGGTTTCCTGCACCAACACAAGTGCGAAAAGTGGTTTTTCAACACTAATACAAGTGCGAAAAGTGGTTTTTCAACACTAACACAAGTGCGAAAAGTGTTTTTTCCACACTAATACAAGTGCGAAAAGTGGTTTTTCAACACCAACACAAGTGCGAAAAGTGGTTTTTCAACACTAACACAAGTGCGAAAAGTGGTTTTTCAACACTATCACAAGTGCAAAAAGTGGTTTTTCAACACTAACACAAGTGCGAAAAGTGTTTTTTCAACACGAACACAAGTGCGAAAAGTGGTTTTTCCACACTAATACAAGTGCAAAAGTGGTTTCCTGCACCAACACAATTGCGAAAAGTGTTTTTTCAACACTAACACAAGTGCGCAAAAGTGGTTTTTCAACACTATCACAAGTGCAAAAAGTGTTTTTTCCACACTAATACAAGTGCAAAATTGGTTTCCTGCACCAACACAAGTGCGAAAAGTGGTTTTTCAACACTAACACAAGTGCGAAAAGTGGTTTTTCAACACTAACACAAGTGCGAAAAGTGTTTTTTCCACACTAATACAAGTGCAAAAGTGGTTTCCTGCACCAACACAAGTGTGAAAAGTGGTTTTTCAACACTAACACAAGTGCAAAGAGTGGTTTTTCAACACTAACTCAAGTGCAAAAAGTGGTTTTTCAACACTATCACAAGTGCAAAAAGTGTTTTTTCCACACTAATACAAGTGCAAGAGTGGTTTCCTGCACCAACACAAGTGCGAAAAGTGCTTTTTCCACACTAATACAAGTGCAAAAGTGGTTTCCTGCACCAACACAAGTGCGAAAAGTGGTTTTTCAACACTAACACAAGTGCGAAAAGTGGTTTATTCAACACTAACACAAGTGCGAAAAGTGGTTTTTCCACACTAATACAAGTGCAAAAGTGGTTTCCTGCACCAACACAAGTGCGAAAAGTGGTTTTTCAACACTAACACAAGTGCGAAAAGTGGTTTTTCAACACTAACACAAGTGCGAAAAGTGTTTTTTCCACACTAATTCAAGTGCAAAAGTGGTTTCCTGCACCAACACAAGTGCGAAAAGTGGTTTTTCAACACTAACACAAGTGCGAAAAGTGGTTTTTCAACACTATCACAAGTGCAAAAAGGGTTTTTTCCACACTAATACAAGTGCAAAAGTGGTTTCCTGCACCAACACAAGTGCGAAAAGTGGTTTTTCAACACTAACACAAGTGCGAAAAGTGGTTTTTCAACACTAACACAAGTGCGAAAAGTGGTTTTTCAACACTATCACAAGTGGAAAAAGTGTTTTTCCACACTAATACAAGTGCAAAAGTGGTTTCCTGCACCAACACAAGTGCGAAAAGTGGTTTTTCAACACTAACACAAGTGCGAAAAGTGGTTTTTCAACACTAACACAAGTGCGAAAAGTGGTTTTTCAACACTATCACAAGTGCAAAAAGTGTTTTTTCCACACTAATACAAGTGCAAAAGTGGTTTCCTGCAACAACACAAGTGCGAAAAGTGGTTTTTCAACACTAACACAAGTGCGAAAAGTGGTTTTTCAACACTAACACAAGTGCGAAAAGTGGTTTTTCCACACTAATACAAGTGCAAAAGTGGTTTCCTGCACCAACACAAGTGCGAAAAGTGGTTTTTCAGCACTAACACAAGTGCGAAAAGTGGTTTTTCAACACTATCACAAGTGCGAAAAGTGGTTTTTCAACACTAACACAAGTGCGAAAAGTGGTTTCCTGCACCAACACAAGTGCGAAAAGTGGTTTTTCAACACTAACACAAGTGCGAAAAGTGTTTTTTCCACACTAATACAAGTACAAAAGTGGTTTCCTGCACCAACACAAGTGCGAAAAGTGGTTTTTCAACCCTAACACAAGTGCGAAAAGTGGTTTTTCAACACTATCACAAGTGCAAAAAGTGTTTTTTCCACACTAATACAAGTGCAAAAGTGGTTTCCTGCACCAACACAAGTGTGAAAAGTGGTTTTTCAACACTAACACAAGTGCAAAGAGTGGTTTTTCAACACTAACACAAGTGCAAGAGTGGTTTCCTGCACCAACACAAGTGCAAAAAGTGGTTTTTCCACACTAATACAAGTGCAAAAGTGGTTTCCTGCACCAACACAAGTGCGAAAAGTGGTCTTTCAACACTAACACAAGTGCGAAAAGTGGTTTTTCAACACTATCACAAGTGCAAAAAGTGTTTTTTCCACACTAATACAAGTGCAAAAGTGGTTTCCTGCACCAACACAAGTGCGAAAAGTGGTTTTTCAACACGAACACAAGTGCGAAAAGTGGTTTTTCAACACTATCACAAGTGCAAAAAGTGTTTTTTCCACACTAATACAAGTGCAAGAGTGGTTTCCTGCACCAACACAAGTGCGAAAAGTGGTTTTTCCACACCAATACAAGTGCAAAAGTGGTTTCCTGCACCAACACAAGTGCGAAAAGTGGTCTTTCAACACTAACACAAGTGCGAAAAGTGGTTTTTCAACACTATCACAAGTGCAAAAAGTGTTTTTTCCACACTAATACAAGTGCAAAAGTGGTTTCCTGCACCAACACAAGTGCGAAAAGTGGTTTTTCAACACTAACACAAGTGCGAAAAGTGGTTTTCCACACTAATACAATTGCAAAAGTGGTTTCCTGCACCAACACAAGTGCGAAAAGTGGTTTTTCAACACTAACACAAGTGCGAAAAGTGGTTTTTCAACACCAACACAAGTGCGAAAAGTGGTTTTTCAACACTAACACAAGTGCGAAAAGTGGTTTTTCAACACTAACACAAGTGCGAAAAGTGGTTTTTCAACACTAACACAAGTGCGAAAAGTGTTTTTTCCACACTAATACAAGTGCGAAAAGTGGTTTTTCAACACCAACACAAGTGCGAAAAGTGGTTTTTCAACACTAACACAAGTGCGAAAAGTGGTTTTTCAACACTATCACAAGTGCGAAAAGTGGTTTTTCAACACTAACACAAGTGCGAAAAGTGGTTTTTCAACACCAACACAAGTGCGAAAAGTGGTTTTTCAACACTAACACAAGTGCGAAAAGTGGTTTTTCAACACTAACACAAGTGCGAAAAGTGGTTTTTCAACACTAACACAAGTGCGAAAAGTGTTTTTTCCACACTAATACAAGTGCGAAAAGTGGTTTTTCAACACCAACACAAGTGCGAAAAGTGGTTTTTCAACACTAACACAAGTGCAAAAAGTGTTTTTTCCACACTAATACAAGTGCAAGAGTGGTTTCCTGCACCAACACAAGTGCGAAAAGTGGTTTTTCCACACTAATACAAGTGCAAAAGTGGTTTCCTGCACCAACACAAGTGCGAAAAGTGGTTTTTCAACACTAACACAAGTGCGAAAAGTGGTTTTTCAACACTAACACAAGTGCGAAAAGTGGTTTTTCCACACTAATACAAGTGCAAAAGTGGTTTCCTGCACCAACACAAGTGCGAAAAGTGGTTTTTCAACACTAACACAAGTGCGAAAAGTGGTTTTTCAACACTAACACAAGTGCGAAAAGTGTTTTTTCCACACTAATTCAAGTGCAAAAGTGGTTTCCTGCACCAACACAAGTGCGAAAAGTGGTTTTTCAACACTAACACAAGTGCGAAAAGTGGTTTTTCAACACTATCACAAGTGCAAAAAGTGTTTTTTCCACACTAATACAAGTGCAAAAGTGGTTTCCTGCACCAACACAAGTGCGAAAAGTGGTTTTTCAACACTAACACAAGTGCGAAAAGTGGTTTTTCAACACTAACACAAGTGCGAAAAGTGGTTTTTCAACACTATCACAAGTGGAAAAAGTGTTTTTTCCACACTAATACAAGTGCAAAAGTGGTTTCCTGCACCAACACAAGTGCGAAAAGTGGTTTTTCAACACTAACACAAGTGCGAAAAGTGGTTTTTCAACACTAACACAAGTGCGAAAAGTGGTTTTTCAACACTATCACAAGTGCAAAAAGTGTTTTTTCCACACTAATACAAGTGCAAAAGTGGTTTCCTGCAACAACACAAGTGCGAAAAGTGGTTTTTCAACACTAACACAAGTGCGAAAAATGGTTTTTCAACACTAACACAAGTGCGAAAAGTGGTTTTTCCACACTAATACAAGTGCAAAAGTGGTTTCCTGCACCAACACAAGTGCGAAAAGTGGTTTTTCAGCACTAACACAAGTGCGAAAAGTGGTTTTTCAACACTATCACAAGTGCGAAAAGTGGTTTTTCAACACTAACACAAGTGCGAAAAGTGGTTTCCTGCACCAACACAAGTGCGAAAAGTGGTTTTTCAACACTAACACAAGTGCGAAAAGTGTTTTTTCCACACTAATACAAGTACAAAAGTGGTTTCCTGCACCAACACAAGTGCGAAAAGTGGTTTTTCAACACTAACACAAGTGCGAAAAGTGGTTTTTCAACACTATCACAAGTGCAAAAAGTGTTTTTTCCACACTAATACAAGTGCAAAAGTGGTTTCCTGCACAAACACAAGTGTGAAAAGTGGTTTTTCAACACTAACACAAGTGCAAAGAGTGGTTTTTCAACACTAACACAAGTGCAAGAGTGGTTTCCTGCACCAACACAAGTGCGAAAAGTGGTTTTTCCACACTAATACAAGTGCAAAAGTGGTTTCCTGCACCAACACAAGTGCGAAAAGTGGTCTTTCAACACTAACACAAGTGCGAAAAGTGGTTTTTCAACACTATCACAAGTGCAAAAAGTGTTTTTTCCACACTAATACAAGTGCAAAAGTGGTTTCCTGCACCAACACAAGTGCGAAAAGTGGTTTTTCAACATGAACACAAGTGCGAAAAGTGGTTTTTCAACACTATCACAAGTGCAAAAAGTGTTTTTTCCACACTAATACAAGTGCAAGAGTGGTTTCCTGCACCAACACAAGTGCGAAAAGTGGTTTTTCCACACCAATACAAGTGCAAAAGTGGTTTCCTGCACCAACACAAGTGCGAAAAGTGGTCTTTCAACACTAACACAAGTGCGAAAAGTGGTTTTTCAACACTATCACAAGTGCAAAAAGTGTTTTTTCCACACTAATACAAGTACAAAAGTGGTTTCCTGCACCAACACAAGTGCGAAAAGTGGTTTTTCAACACTAACACAAGGGCGAAAAGTGGTTTTTCAACACCAACACAAGTGCGAAAAGTGGTTTTTCAACACTAACGCAAGTGCGAAAAGTGGTTTTTCAACACTATCACAAGTGCAAAAAGTGTTTTTTCCACACTAATACAAGTGCAAAAGTGGTTTCCTGCACCAACACAGGTGCGAAAAGTGGTTTTTCAACACTAACACAAGTGCGAAAAGTGGTTTTTCAACACTAACACAAGTGCGAAAAGTGTTTTTTCAACACGAACACAAGTGCGAAAAGTGGTTTTTTCCACACTAATACAAGTGCAAAAGTGGTTTCCTGCACCAACACAATTGCGAAAAGTGTTTTTTCAACACTAACACAAGTGTGCAAAAGTGGTTTTTCAACACTATCACAAGTGCAAAAAGTGTTTTTTCCACACTAATACAAGTGCAAAAGTGGTTTCCTGCACCAACACAAGTGCGAAAAGTGGTTTTTCAACACTAACACAAGTGCGAAAAGTGGTTTTTCAACACTAACACAAGTGCGAAAAGTGTTTTTTCCACACTAATACAAGTGCAAAAGTGGTTTCCTGCACCAACACAAGTGCGAAAAGTGGTTTTTCAACACTAACACAAGTGCGAAAAGTGGTTTTTCAACACTAACACAAGTGCAAAAAGTGGTTTTTCAACACTAACACAAGTGCGAAAAGTGGTTTTTCAACACTATCACAAGTGCAAAAAGTGTTTTTTCCACACTAATACAAGTGGAAAAGTGGTTTCCTGCAACAACACAAGTGCGAAAAGTGGTTTTTCAACACTAACACAAGTGCGAAAAGTGGTTTTTCAACACTAACACAAGTGCGAAAAGTGGTTTTTCCACACTAATACAAGTGCAAAAGTGGTTTCCTGCACCAACACAAGTGCGAAAAGTGGTTTTTCAGCACTAACACAAGTGCGAAAAGTGGTTTTTCAACACTATCACAAGTGCGAAAAGTGGTTTTTCAACACTAACGCAAGTGCGAAAAGTGGTTTCCTGCACCAACACAAGTGCGAAAAGTGGTTTTTCAACACTAACACAAGTGCGAAAAGTGTTTTTTCCACACTAATACAAGTACAAAAGTGGTTTCCTGCACCAACACAAGTGCGAAAAGTGGTTTTTCAACACTAACACAAGTGCGAAAAGTGGTTTTTCAACACTATCACAAGTGCAAAAAGTGTTTTTTCCACACTAATACAAGTGCAAAAGTGGTTTCCTGCACCAACACAAGTGTGAAAAGTGGTTTTTCAACACTAACACAAGTGCAAAGAGTGGTTTTTCAACACTAACACAAGTGCAAGAGTGGTTTCCTGCACCAACACAAGTGCGAAAAGTGGTTTTTCCACACTAATACAAGTGCAAAAGTGGTTTCCTGCACCAACACAAGTGCGAAAAGTGGTCTTTCAACACTAACACAAGTGCGAAAAGTGATTTTTCAACACTATCACAAGTGCAAAAAGTGTTTTTTCCACACTAATACAAGTGCAAAAGTGGTTTCCTGCACCAACACAAGTGCGAAAAGTGGTTTTTCAACACGAACACAAGTGCGAAAAGTGGTTTTTCAACACTATCACAAGTGCAAAAAGTGTTTTTTCCACACTAATACAAGTGCAAGAGTGGTTTCCTGCACCAACACAAGTGCGAAAAGTGGTTTTTCCACACCAATACAAGTGCAAAAGTGGTTTCCTGCACCAACACAAGTGCGAAAAGTGGTCTTTCAACACTAACACAAGTGCGAAAAGTGGTTTTTCAACACTATCACAAGTGCAAAAAGTGTTTTTTCCACACTAATACAAGTGCAAAAGTGGTTTCCTGCACCAACACAAGTGTGAAAAGTGGTTTTTCAACACTAACACAAGTGCGAAAAGTGGTTTTTCCACACTAATACAATTGCAAAAGTGGTTTCCTGCACCAACACAAGTGCGAAAAGTGGTTTTTCAACACTAACACAAGTGCGAAAAGTGGTTTTTCAACACCAACACAAGTGCGAAAAGTGGTTTTTCAACACTAACACAAGTGCGAAAAGTGGTTTTTCAACACTATCACAAGTGCAAAAAGTGTTTTTTCCACACTAATACAAGTGCAAAAGTGGTTTCCTGCACCAACACAAGTGCGAAAAGTGGTTTTTCAACACTAACACAAGTGCGAAAAGTGGTTTTTCAACACTAACACAAGTGCGAAAAGTGTTTTTTCCACACTAATACAAGTGCGAAAAGTGGTTTTTCAACACCAACACAAGTGCGAAAAGTGGTTTTTCAACACTAACACAAGTGCGAAAAGTGGTTTTTCAACACTATCACAAGTGCAAAAAGTGGTTTTTCAACACTAACACAAGTGCGAAAAGTGTTTTTTCAACACGAACACAAGTGCGAAAAGTGGTTTTTCCACACTAATACAAGTGCAAAAGTGGTTTCCTGCACCAACACAATTGCGAAAAGTGTTTTTTCAACACTAACACAAGTGCGCAAAAGTGGTTTTTCAACACTATCACAAGTGCAAAAAGTGTTTTTTCCACACTAATACAAGTGCAAAAGTGGTTTCCTGCACCAACACAAGTGCGAAAAGTGGTTTTTCAACACTAACACAAGTGCGAAAAGTGGTTTTTCAACACTAACACAAGTGCGAAAAGTGTTTTTTCCACACTAATACAAGTGCAAAAGTGGTTTCCTGCACCAACACAAGTGTGAAAAGTGGTTTTTCAACACTAACACAAGTGCAAAGAGTGGTTTTTCAACACTAACACAAGTGCGAAAAGTGGTTTTTCAACACTATCACAAGTGCAAAAAGTGTTTTTTCCACACTAATACAAGTGCAAAAGTGGTTTCCTGCACCAACACAAGTGCGAAAAGTGGTTTTTCAACACTAACACAAGTGCGAAAAGTGGTTTTTCAACACTAACACAAGTGCGAAAAGTGTTTTTTCCACACTAATACAAGTGCGAAAAGTGGTTTTTCAACACCAACACAAGTGCGAAAAGTGGTTTTTCAACACTAACACAAGTGCGAAAAGTGGTTTTTCAACACTATCACAAGTGCAAAAAGTGGTTTTTCAACACTAACACAAGTGCGAAAAGTGTTTTTTCAACACGAACACAAGTGCGAAAAGTGGTTTTTCCACACTAATACAAGTGCAAAAGTGGTTTCCTGCACCAACAGAATTGCGAAAAGTGTTTTTTCAACACTAACACAAGTGCGCAAAAGTGGTTTTTCAACACTATCACAAGTGCAAAAAGTGTTTTTTCCACACTAATACAAGTGCAAAAGTGGTTTCCTGCACCAACACAAGTGCGAAAAGTGGTTTTTCAACACTAACACAAGTGCGAAAAGTGGTTTTTCAACACTAACACAAGTGCGAAAAGTGTTTTTTCCACACTAATACAAGTGCAAAAGTGGTTTCCTGCACCAACACAAGTGTGAAAAGTGGTTTTTCAACACTAACACAAGTGCAAAGAGTGGTTTTTCAACACTAACACAAGTGCAAAAAGTGGTTTTTCAACACTATCACAAGTGCAAAAAGTGTTTTTTCCACACTAATACAAGTGCAAGAGTGGTTTCCTGCACCAACACAAGTGCGAAAAGTGCTTTTTCCACACTAATACAAGTGCAAAAGTGGTTTCCTGCACCAACACAAGTGCGAAAAGTGGTTTTTCAACACTAACACAAGTGCGAAAAGTGGTTTATTCAACACTAACACAAGTGCGAAAAGTGGTTTTTCCACACTAATACAAGTGCAAAAGTGGTTTCCTGCACCAACACAAGTGCGAAAAGTGGTTTTTCAACACTAACACAAGTGCGAAAAGTGGTTTTTCAACACTAACACAAGTGCGAAAAGTGTTTTTTCCACACTAATTCAAGTGCAAAAGTGGTTTCCTGCACCAACACAAGTGCGAAAAGTGGTTTTTCAACACTAACACAAGTGCGAAAAGTGGTTTTTCAACACTATCACAAGTGCAAAAAGGGTTTTTTCCACACTAATACAAGTGCAAAAGTGGTTTCCTGCACCAACACAAGTGCGAAAAGTGGTTTTTCAACACTAACACAAGTGCGAAAAGTGGTTTTTCAACACTAACACAAGTGCGAAAAGTGGTTTTTCAACACTATCACAAGTGGAAAAAGTGTTTTTCCACACTAATACAAGTGCAAAAGTGGTTTCCTGCACCAACACAAGTGCGAAAAGTGGTTTTTCAACACTAACACAAGTGCGAAAAGTGGTTTTTCAACACTAACACAAGTGCGAAAAGTGGTTTTTCAACACTATCACAAGTGCAAAAAGTGTTTTTTCCACACTAATACAAGTGCAAAAGTGGTTTCCTGCAACAACACAAGTGCGAAAAGTGGTTTTTCAACACTAACACAAGTGCGAAAAGTGGTTTTTCAACACTAACACAAGTGCGAAAAGTGGTTTTTCCACACTAATACAAGTGCAAAAGTGGTTTCCTGCACCAACACAAGTGCGAAAAGTGGTTTTTCAGCACTAACACAAGTGCGAAAAGTGGTTTTTCAACACTATCACAAGTGCGAAAAGTGGTTTTTCAACACTAACACAAGTGCGAAAAGTGGTTTCCTGCACCAACACAAGTGCGAAAAGTGGTTTTTCAACACTAACACAAGTGCGAAAAGTGGTTTTTCAACACTATCACAAGTGCAAAAAGTGTTTTTTCCACACTAATACAAGTGCAAAAGTGGTTTCCTGCACCAACACAAGTGTGAAAAGTGGTTTTTCAACACTAACACAAGTGCAAAGAGTGGTTTTTCAACACTAACACAAGTGCAAGAGTGGTTTCCTGCACCAACACAAGTGCAAAAAGTGGTTTTTCCACACTAATACAAGTGCAAAAGTGGTTTCCTGCACCAACACAAGTGCGAAAAGTGGTCTTTCAACACTAACACAAGTGCGAAAAGTGGTTTTTCAACACTATCACAAGTGCAAAAAGTGTTTTTTCCACACTAATACAAGTGCAAAAGTGGTTTCCTGCACCAACACAAGTGCGAAAAGTGGTTTTTCAACACGAACACAAGTGCGAAAAGTGGTTTTTCAACACTATCACAAGTGCAAAAAGTGTTTTTTCCACACTAATACAAGTGCAAGAGTGGTTTCCTGCACCAACACAAGTGCGAAAAGTGGTTTTTCCACACCAATACAAGTGCAAAAGTGGCTTCCTGCACCAACACAAGTGCGAAAAGTGGTCTTTCAACACTAACACAAGTGCGAAAAGTGGTTTTTCAACACTATCACAAGTGCAAAAAGTGTTTTTTCCACACTAATACAAGTGCAAAAGTGGTTTCCTGCACCAACACAAGTGCGAAAAGTGGTTTTTCAACACTAACACAAGTGCGAAAAGTGGTTTTCCACACTAATACAATTGCAAAAGTGGTTTCCTGCACCAACACAAGTGCGAAAAGTGGTTTTTCAACACTAACACAAGTGCGAAAAGTGGTTTTTCAACACCAACACAAGTGCGAAAAGTGGTTTTTCAACACTAACACAAGTGCGAAAAGTGGTTTTTCAACACTAACACAAGTGCGAAAAGTGGTTTTTCAACACTAACACAAGTGCGAAAAGTGTTTTTTCCACACTAATACAAGTGCGAAAAGTGGTTTTTCAACACCAACACAAGTGCGAAAAGTGGTTTTTCAACACTAACACAAGTGCGAAAAGTGGTTTTTCAACACTATCACAAGTGCAAAAAGTGTTTTTTCCACACTAATACAAGTGCAAAAGTGGTTTCCTGCACCAACACAAGTGCGAAAAGTGGTTTTTCAACACTAACACAAGTGCGAAAAGTGGTTTTTCAACACTAACACAATTGCGAAAAGTGTTTTTTCAACACTAACACAAGTGCGCAAAAGTGGTTTTTCAACACTATCACAAGTGCAAAAAGTGTTTTTTCCACACTAATACAAGTGCAAAAGTGGTTTCCTGCACCAACACAAGTGCGAAAAGTGGTTTTTCAACACTAACACAAGTGCGAAAAGTGTTTTTTCCACACTAATACAAGTGCAAAAGTGGTTTCCTGCACCAACACAAGTGTGAAAAGTGGTTTTTCAACACTAACACAAGTGCAAAGGGTGGTTTTTCAACACTAACACAAGTGCAAAAAGTGGTTTTTCAACACTATCACAAGTGCAAAAAGTGTTTTTTCCACACTAATACAAGTGCAAGAGTGGTTTCCTGCACCAACACAAGTGCGAAAAGTGGTTTTTCCACACTAATACAAGTGCAAAAGTGGTTTCCTGCACCAACACAAGTGCGAAAAGTGGTTTTTCAACACTATCACAAGTGCAAAAAGTGTTTTTTCCACACTATCACAAGTGCAAAAAGTGTTTTTTCCACACTAATACAAGTGCAAAAGTGGTTTCCTGCACCAACACAAGTGCGAAAAGTGGTTTTTCAACACTAACACAAGTGCGAAAAGTGGTTTTTCAACACTATCACAAGTGCGAAAAGTGGTTTTTCAACACTAACACAAGTGCGAAAAGTGGTTTTTCAACACTAACACAAGTGCGAAAAGTGGTTTTTCCACACTAATACAAGTGCAAAAGTGGTTTCCTGCACCAACACAAGTGCGAAAAGTGGTTTTTCAACACTAACACAAGTGCGAAAAATGGTTTTTCAACACTAACACAAGTGCGAAAAGTGGTTTTTCCACACTAATACAAGTGCAAAAGTGGTTTCCTGCACCAACACAAGTGCGAAAAGTGGTTTTTCAGCACTAACACAAGTGCGAAAAGTGGTTTTTCAACACTATCACAAGTGCGAAAAGTGGTTTTTCAACACTAACACAAGTGCGAAAAGTGGTTTCCTGCACCAACACAAGTGCGAAAAGTGGTTTTTCAACACTAACACAAGTGCGAAAAGTGTTTTTTCCACACTAATACAAGTACAAAAGTGGTTTCCTGCACCAACACAAGTGCGAAAAGTGGTTTTTCAACACTAACACAAGTGCGAAAAGTGGTTTTTCAACACTATCCCAAGTGCAAAAAGTGTTTTTTCCACACTAATACAAGTGCAAAAGTGGTTTCCTGCACAAACACAAGTGTGAAAAGTGGTTTTTCAACACTAACACAAGTGCAAAGAGTGGTTTTTCAACACTAACACAAGTGCAAGAGTGGTTTCCTGCACCAACACAAGTGCGAAAAGTGGTTTTTCCACACTAATACAAGTGCAAAAGTGGTTTCCTGCACCAACACAAGTGCGAAAAGTGGTCTTTCAACACTAACACAAGTGCGAAAAGTGGTTTTTCAACACTATCACAAGTGCAAAAAGTGTTTTTTCCACACTAATACAAGTGCAAAAGTGGTTTCCTGCACCAACACAAGTGCGAAAAGTGGTTTTTCAACACTAACACAAGTGCGAAAAGTGGTTTTTCAACACTAACACAAGTGCGAAAAGTGGTTTTTCCACACTAATACAAGTGCAAAAGTGGTTTCCTGCACCAACACAAGTGCGAAAAGTGGTTTTTCAGCACTAACACAAGTGCGAAAAGTGGTTTTTCAACACTATCACAAGTGCGAAAAGTGGTTTTTCAACACTAACGCAAGTGCGAAAAGTGGTTTCCTGCACCAACACAAGTGCGAAAAGTGGTTTTTCAACACTAACACAAGTGCGAAAAGTGTTTTTTCCACACTAATACAAGTACAAAAGTGGTTTCCTGCACCAACACAAGTGCGAAAAGTGGTTTTTCAACACTAACACAAGTGCGAAAAGTGGTTTTTCAACACTATCACAAGTGCAAAAAGTGTTTTTTCCACACTAATACAAGTGCAAAAGTGGTTTCCTGCACCAACACAAGTGTGAAAAGTGGTTTTTCAACACTAACACAAGTGCAAAGAGTGGTTTTTCAACACTAACACAAGTGCAAGAGTGGTTTCCTGCACCAACACAAGTGCGAAAAGTGGTTTTTCCACACTAATACAAGTGCAAAAGTGGTTTCCTGCACCAACACAAGTGCGAAAAGTGGTCTTTCAACACTAACACAAGTGCGAAAAGTGATTTTTCAACACTATCACAAGTGCAAAAAGTGTTTTTTCCACACTAATACAAGTGCAAAAGTGGTTTCCTGCACCAACACAAGTGCGAAAAGTGGTTTTTCAACACGAACACAAGTGCGAAAAGTGGTTTTTCAACACTATCACAAGTGCAAAAAGTGTTTTTCCACACTAATACAAGTGCAAGAGTGGTTTCCTGCACCAACACAAGTGCGAAAAGTGGTTTTTCCACACCAATACAAGTGCAAAAGTGGTTTCCTGCACCAACACAAGTGCGAAAAGTGGTCTTTCAACACTAACACAAGTGCGAAAAGTGGTTTTTCAACACTATCACAAGTGCAAAAAGTGTTTTTTCCACACTAATACAAGTGCAAAAGTGGTTTCCTGCACCAACACAAGTGTGAAAAGTGGTTTTTCAACACTAACACAAGTGCGAAAAGTGGTTTTTCCACACTAATACAATTGCAAAAGTGGTTTCCTGCACCAACACAAGTGCGAAAAGTGGTTTTTCAACACTAACACAAGTGCGAAAAGTGGTTTTTCACACCAACACAAGTGCGAAAAGTGGTTTTTCAACACTAACACAAGTGCGAAAAGTGGTTTTTTCAACACTATCACAAGTGCAAAAAGTGTTTTTTCCACACTAATACAAGTGCAAAAGTGGTTTCCTGCACCAACACAAGTGCTAAAAGTGGTTTTTCAACACTAACACAAGTGCGAAAAGTGGTTTTTTCAACACTAACACAAGTGCGAAAAGTGTTTTTTTCCACACTAATACAAGTGCGAAAAGTGGTTTTTCAACACCAACACAAGTGCGAAAAGTGGTTTTTCAACACTAACACAAGTGCGAAAAGTGGTTTTTCAACACTATCACAAGTGCAAAAGTGGTTTTTCAACACTAACACAAGTGCGAAAAGTGTTTTTTCAACACGAACACAAGTGCGAAAGTGGTTTTTCCACACTAATACAAGTGCAAAAGTGGTTTCCTGCACCAACACAATTGCGAAAAGTGTTTTTTCAACACTAACACAAGTGCGCAAAAGTGGTTTTTCAACACTATCACAAGTGCAAAAAGTGTTTTTTCCACACTAATACAAGTGCAAAAGTGGTTTCCTGCACCAACACAAGTGCGAAAAGTGGTTTTTCAACACTAACACAAGTGCGAAAAGTGGTTTTTCAACACTAACACAAGTGCGAAAAGTGTTTTTTCCACACTAATACAAGTGCAAAAGTGGTTTCCTGCACCAACACAAGTGTGAAAAGTGGTTTTTCAACACTAACACAAGTGCAAAGAGTGGTTTTTCAACACTAACACAAGTGCGAAAAGTGGTTTTTCAACACTATCACAAGTGCAAAAAGTGTTTTTTCCACACTAATACAAGTGCAAAAGTGGTTTCCTGCACCAACACAAGTGCGAAAAGTGGTTTTTCAACACTAACAAAAGTGCGAAAAGTGGTTTTTCAACACTAACACAAGTGCGAAAAGTGTTTTTTCCACACTAATACAAGTGCGAAAAGTGGTTTTTCAACACCAACACAAGTGCGAAAAGTGGTTTTTCAACACTAACACAAGTGCGAAAAGTGGTTTTTCAACACTATCACAAGTGCAAAAAGTGGTTTTTCAACACTAACACAAGTGCGAAAAGTGTTTTTTCAACACGAACACAAGTGCGAAAAGTGGTTTTTCCACACTAATACAAGTGCAAAAGTGGTTTCCTGCACCAACACAATTGCGAAAAGTGTTTTTTCAACACTAACACAAGTGCGCAAAAGTGGTTTTTCAACACTATCACAAGTGCAAAAAGTGTTTTTTCCACACTAATACAAGTGCAAAATTGGTTTCCTGCACCAACACAAGTGCGAAAAGTGGTTTTTCAACACTAACACAAGTGCGAAAAGTGGTTTTTCAACACTAACACAAGTGCGAAAAGTGTTTTTTCCACACTAATACAAGTGCAAAAGTGGTTTCCTGCACCAACACAAGTGTGAAAAGTGGTTTTTCAACACTAACACAAGTGCAAAGAGTGGTTTTTCAACACTAACACAAGTGCAAAAAGTGGTTTTTCAACACTATCACAAGTGCAAAAAGTGTTTTTTCCACACTAATACAAGTGCAAGAGTGGTTTCCTGCACCAACACAAGTGCGAAAAGTGCTTTTTCCACACTAATACAAGTGCAAAAGTGGTTTCCTGCACCAACACAAGTGCGAAAAGTGGTTTTTCAACACTAACACAAGTGCGAAAAGTGGTTTATTCAACACTAACACAAGTGCGAAAAGTGGTTTTTCCACACTAATACAAGTGCAAAAGTGGTTTCCTGCACCAACACAAGTGCGAAAAGTGGTTTTTCAACACTAACACAAGTGCGAAAAGTGGTTTTTCAACACTAACACAAGTGCGAAAAGTGTTTTTTCCACACTAATTCAAGTGCAAAAGTGGTTTCCTGCACCAACACAAGTGCGAAAAGTGGTTTTTCAACACTAACACAAGTGCGAAAAGTGGTTTTTCAACACTATCACAAGTGCAAAAAGGGTTTTTTCCACACTAATACAAGTGCAAAAGTGGTTTCCTGCACCAACACAAGTGCGAAAAGTGGTTTTTCAACACTAACACAAGTGCGAAAAGTGGTTTTTCAACACTAACACAAGTGCGAAAAGTGGTTTTTCAACACTATCACAAGTGGAAAAAGTGTTTTTCCACACTAATACAAGTGCAAAAGTGGTTTCCTGCACCAACACAAGTGCGAAAAGTGGTTTTTCAACACTAACACAAGTGCGAAAAGTGGTTTTTCAACACTAACACAAGTGCGAAAAGTGGTTTTTCAACACTATCACAAGTGCAAAAAGTGTTTTTTCCACACTAATACAAGTGCAAAAGTGGTTTCCTGCAACAACACAAGTGCGAAAAGTGGTTTTTCAACACTAACACAAGTGCGAAAAGTGGTTTTTCAACACTAACACAAGTGCGAAAAGTGGTTTTTCCACACTAATACAAGTGCAAAAGTGGTTTCCTGCACCAACACAAGTGCGAAAAGTGGTTTTTCAGCACTAACACAAGTGCGAAAAGTGGTTTTTCAACACTATCACAAGTGCGAAAAGTGGTTTTTCAACACTAACACAAGTGCGAAAAGTGGTTTCCTGCACCAACACAAGTGCGAAAAGTGGTTTTTCAACACTAACACAAGTGCGAAAAGTGTTTTTTCCACACTAATACAAGTACAAAAGTGGTTTCCTGCACCAACACAAGTGCGAAAAGTGGTTTTTCAACCCTAACACAAGTGCGAAAAGTGGTTTTTCAACACTATCACAAGTGCAAAAAGTGTTTTTTCCACACTAATACAAGTGCAAAAGTGGTTTCCTGCACCAACACAAGTGTGAAAAGTGGTTTTTCAACACTAACACAAGTGCAAAGAGTGGTTTTTCAACACTAACACAAGTGCAAGAGTGGTTTCCTGCACCAACACAAGTGCAAAAAGTGGTTTTTCCACACTAATACAAGTGCAAAAGTGGTTTCCTGCACCAACACAAGTGCGAAAAGTGGTCTTTCAACACTAACACAAGTGCGAAAAGTGGTTTTTCAACACTATCACAAGTGCAAAAAGTGTTTTTTCCACACTAATACAAGTGCAAAAGTGGTTTCCTGCACCAACACAAGTGCGAAAAGTGGTTTTTCAACACGAACACAAGTGCGAAAAGTGGTTTTTCAACACTATCACAAGTGCAAAAAGTGTTTTTTCCACACTAATACAAGTGCAAGAGTGGTTTCCTGCACCAACACAAGTGCGAAAAGTGGTTTTTCCACACCAATACAAGTGCAAAAGTGGTTTCCTGCACCAACACAAGTGCGAAAAGTGGTCTTTCAACACTAACACAAGTGCGAAAAGTGGTTTTTCAACACTATCACAAGTGCAAAAAGTGTTTTTTCCACACTAATACAAGTGCAAAAGTGGTTTCCTGCACCAACACAAGTGCGAAAAGTGGTTTTTCAACACTAACACAAGTGCGAAAAGTGGTTTTCCACACTAATACAATTGCAAAAGTGGTTTCCTGCACCAACACAAGTGCGAAAAGTGGTTTTTCAACACTAACACAAGTGCGAAAAGTGGTTTTTCAACACCAACACAAGTGCAAAGAGTGGTTTTTCAACACTAACACAAGTGCAAGAGTGGTTTCCTGCACCAACACAAGTGCAAAAAGTGGTTTTTCCACACTAATACAAGTGCAAAAGTGGTTTCCTGCACCAACACAAGTGCGAAAAGTGGTCTTTCAACACTAACACAAGTGCGAAAAGTGGTTTTTCAACACTATCACAAGTGCAAAAAGTGTTTTTTCCACACTAATACAAGTGCAAAAGTGGTTTCCTGCACCAACACAAGTGCGAAAAGTGGTTTTTCAACACGAACACAAGTGCGAAAAAGTGGTTTTTCAACACTATCACAAGTGCAAAAAGTGTTTTTTCCACACTAATACAAGTGCAAGAGTGGTTTCCTGCACCAACACAAGTGCGAAAAGTGGTTTTTCCACACCAATACAAGTGCAAAAGTGGTTTCCTGCACCAACACAAGTGCGAAAAGTGGTCTTTCAACACTAACACAAGTGCGAAAAGTGGTTTTTCAACACTATCACAAGTGCAAAAAGTGTTTTTTCCACACTAATACAAGTGCAAAAGTGGTTTCCTGCACCAACACAAGTGCGAAAAGTGGTTTTTCAACACTAACACAAGTGCGAAAAGTGGTTTTCCACACTAATACAATTGCAAAAGTGGTTTCCTGCACCAACACAAGTGCGAAAAGTGGTTTTTCAACACTAACACAAGTGCGAAAAGTGGTTTTTCAACACCAACACAAGTGCGAAAAGTGGTTTTTCAACACTAACACAAGTGCGAAAAGTGGTTTTTCAACACTAACACAAGTGCGAAAAGTGGTTTTTCAACACTAACACAAGTGCGAAAAGTGTTTTTTCCACACTAATACAAGTGCGAAAAGTGGTTTTTCAACACCAACACAAGTGCGAAAAGTGGTTTTTCAACACTAACACAAGTGCGAAAAGTGGTTTTTCAACACTATCACAAGTGCAAAAAGTGTTTTTTCCACACTAATACAAGTGCAAAAGTGGTTTCCTGCACCAACACAAGTGCGAAAAGTGGTTTTTCAACACTAACACAAGTGCGAAAAGTGGTTTTTCAACACTAACACAATTGCGAAAAGTGTTTTTTTCAACACTAACACAAGTGCGCAAAAGTGGTTTTTCAACACTATCACAAGTGCAAAAAGTGTTTTTTCCACACTAATACAAGTGCAAAAGTGGTTTCCTGCACCAACACAAGTGCGAAAAGTGGTTTTTCAACACTAACACAAGTGCGAAAAGTGTTTTTTCCACACTAATACAAGTGCAAAAGTGGTTTCCTGCACCAACACAAGTGTGAAAAGTGGTTTTTCAACACTAACACAAGTGCAAAGGGTGGTTTTTCAACACTAACACAAGTGCAAAAAGTGGTTTTTCAACACTATCACAAGTGCAAAAAGTGTTTTTTCCACACTAATACAAGTGCAAGAGTGGTTTCCTGCACCAACACAAGTGCGAAAAAGTGGTTTTTCCACACTAATACAAGTGCAAAAGTGGTTTCCTGCACCAACACAAGTGCGAAAAGTGGTTTTTCAACACTATCACAAGTGCAAAAAGTGTTTTTTCCACACTATCACAAGATGCAAAAAGTGTTTTTTCCACCTAATACAAGTGCAAAAAGTGGTTTCCTGCACCAACACAAGTGCGAAAAGTGGTTTTTCAACACTAACACAAGTGCGAAAAGTGGTTTTTCAACACTATCACAAGTGCGAAAAGTGGTTTTTCAACACTAACACAAGTGCGAAAAGTGGTTTTTCAACACTAACACAAGTGCGAAAAGTGGTTTTTCCACACTAATACAAGTGCAAAAGTGGTTTCCTGCACCAACACAAGTGCGAAAAGTGGTTTTTCAACACTAACACAAGTGCGAAAAATGGTTTTGTCAACACTAACACAAGTGCGAAAAGTGGTTTTTTCCACACTAATACAAGTGCAAAAGTGGTTTCCTGCACCAACACAAGTGCGAAAAGTGGTTTTTCAGCACTAACACAAGTGCGAAAAGTGGTTTTTCAACACTATCACAAGTGCGAAAAGTGGTTTTTCAACACTAACACAAGTGCGAAAAGTGGTTTCCTGACCCAACACAAGTGCGAAAAGTGGTTTTTCAACACTAACACAAGTGCGAAAAAGTGTTTTTTCCACACTAATACAAGTACAAAAGTGGTTTCCTGCACCAACACAAGTGCGAAAAGTGGTTTTTCAACACTAACACAAGTGCGAAAAGTGGTTTTTCAACACTATCCCAAGTGCAAAAGTGTATTTTTTCCACACTAATACAAGTGCAAAAGTGGTTTTCCTGCACAAACACAAGTGTGAAAGTGGTTTTTCAATACTAACACAAGTGCAAAGAGTGGTTTTTCAACACTAACACAAGTGCAAGAGTGGTTTCCCTGCACCAACACAAGTGCGAAAAGTGGTTTTTCCACACTAATACAAGTGCAAAAGTGGTTTCCTGCACCAACACAAGTGCGAAAAGTGGTCTTTCAACACTAACACAAGTGCG